>NC_143160.1:21198829-21798829 GCF_041381405.1 Jatropha curcas | reverse complement strand
CGAGCGTCGTGATCTCCTGCATAATCAGCATCGCAATATCCTTCCAACTTGATAATTTCACCTCTCTTGTAAAAGATCCCATAATCGTTTGTACTTTTGACATATCTCAATATTCTTCGAACTGCTTCCAAGTGAGGTTTCTTAGGCTTCTACATAAATCAACTGACTACTCCAACTGCAAAGGAAATGTCCGGCCGTGTCATAGTGAGATAGATTAGGCTTCCCAGTAGTTGTCTATACATAGTAGCATCTTCGAGATCATTCCCTTCATGAGCACACATCTTGACATTAGCATCCATTGGAGTAGATATTGGCTTGCATTCCATCATTCCAAACCTCTTCAGTAGATCTCTTGCATACTTCTGTTGTTTGAGGTACAAACCTTCCTTGGCTTCTTCTATCTCCAATCCAAGGAAATGCCTGAGCTTTCCCAGTCTTTCATCTTGAAACGAGTAGCCAAATTCTCTCGGATGAGTTGAATCTCTTCGATGTTGTCGCCAGTGACTATTAAATCATCAACATATATTAGCACTATAGCTAGTCTTCCTTCCCGATATTTCACAAACAAACTGGAGTCTGCTAGTGTCATAACATATCCATTCTTGACAAGTAATTCTACAATCTTTCCATACCAAGCCCTCGGTGCTTGTTTTAGACCATAAAGAGCTTTCCTTAGCTTGCACACATAGTTAGGATTCTCACGACTTCTGAACACTAGTGGTTGCTCCATGTAGATTTCACGATCAACTTCAACATGTAAGAATACGTTCTTCACATCCATCTGCCACAAAGGCCATGACTTACTAGCTGCTAAAGCTAGTAATACACACACAATAGTGATCTTGGCAACTGGACCAAATGTCTCATCATAGTCCAAGCCATACTGCTGAGAAAATCCACGAGCAACCAGTCTTGCTTTGTATCGCTCAATTGATCCATCCGGGTGAGTTTTTATTTTGTAGACCCATTTGCAAGAGATGGGTTTCACATCTTTTGGTTTTGGCACTAATTCCCATGTTTGATTTTCCTCCAAAGCAGTAATTTCTTCTTCCATCACAGTAGTCCACTCCATATTCTTTGATGCTTCTTCATAAGTTGTTGGCTTCTTTATCTCTGCTATAGCAGCATTTGCATATTTTGGATTAGGCCTTCTTTATCGACCCGATCGCCGAAGTAGAGGATAATCTGGATCTTGTTCTTCTTGACTTGGATGTTGTTGTTCGTATGCACCTATCTTCCATGGGCTCTTCGATTTCTCTTGAACTCTGGATGGCTCTTCTTGACCTTTCTCTGGGATGAACTCTCCATCTCCTATCTTCTTTTCTACTTTTTCTTGAATTTCTTTTGAGTCTGGTAGTAGAGTTGCTTCAGATGACCACCAAGATGATGTCTCATCAAAGACCATGTTTCGTGAAATATAGCACTTGTTAGTTGTAGGATCATAAATGTCCAGCCTTTTCTTTGCTCATTGTAACTAACGAATATGCAGCGAAGTGCCTTTTTGTCAAACTTGCTTCGAAGTTCATTCGGAACGAAGACATAACACACGCATCCAAAAACACAAAAATGAGTTACAATTGGTTTAATGTTCCACAATTTCTAGAATGGGGATGTAAACTCCAGTCTTGCTTGAGGTGGTCTGTTGGTGACGTACACAGTTGTCTTCATGCACTCTGCCCAAAATCTAGTCAGTACATTCTTCGCATGGAGCAAACTCCTGCAAATCTCCACTAGGTGTCGATTCTTTCTGTCAGCAACTCCATTCTGCTGTGGTGTTCTTGGACATGTGAATTGCCTTTGAATGCCTTGCTCTTGGCAAATTTAGTGAATTCATCAGATGTGTACTCTCCACCACTGTCGGTGCGAAGGCATCTAATTTTATTTTCGACTTCTTTTTCAACTTTCTTCTTGAAAGCTTTAAATTTTTCAAAAGCTTCCAACTTCTCTACCATGAAATCTACCCAAAACTTATCTCGAGTAGTCATCGATGAAAGTAATCATGTAGCTCATATTACTGTTTGTAGGTTGTTTGATCCGTCCAAGAAAATCTGAATGTATTAACTCCAATGGCACCTTGGCTCTATGTTTTGACTCTTCAAAGGGAAGTTGGTGAGCTTTTCCATGCTGGCACCCATCACATATAGTGTCTTCTCGGCATTCCAACTGAGGAAGACCTTTAACCATGGACTTCTTCATCATCACCTTAAGCTTGTGATAACTAACATGTCCCAGACGAGCGTGCCACAAATCAGCTGTCTCACTCTTTCTTGTTCGATCAACATAGGCTTCTTATGCTGACATGATGTAGATTGATTCTACTCATCGTCCTTCCATGACTGGAGCTCTGATTAATTTAAGGTTACGATAAACTTCACATCATCAGGACTGAACACCACATAATTACCTGCACTTGCTATTTGTGATACAGAGAGCAAGTTTTTCTTCATCCTTGGCACATGGTAAACCATCTGTAACTCCATTTTCTCTTTACTGGAGGGAGAAACAATGGTTGTCTTTCCAATATGAGCTATTGGCAATCTCGTGTTATTTGTTGTGACTACAACACGACCTCCATCATAATCGAATACATTCGATAATTTCTCCTT
Organism: Jatropha curcas; assembly: GCF_041381405.1. Lineage (NCBI taxonomy): Eukaryota > Viridiplantae > Streptophyta > Magnoliopsida > Malpighiales > Euphorbiaceae > Jatropha > Jatropha curcas. The sequence goes on along the minus strand of NC_143160.1, from coordinate 21,796,223 downwards.
ATTTCCAGTCATGTGATTAGAACTTCCAGAATCAACTATCCAATCATCATCATAGTTGATTCCATCACTTACAAATATTAATGACGACTCCTACTTGGGTCCTTTCATCATCATCTCTACCGGCTTTTGAATATTCTTCCTTCTGAACAAAGGAACTGTGAATATCCCATTCTTCTTCATTTTGTTGCTCGTTGTGGGTTGATGTTGTGTTTCCTTCTACTCATCTGCTTCGACATTCTCGGGCAAAATGTCCTCTTTTGTTGCACTTGTACCAACGATCACTTTCTCGCCAGTCGCCTTTCCTATGTCTTGGCCTTACTCCGCCTTACTATGATGGTCTCCACTTTTGCTTTCTCCATCCTTGTTGATTGCCTTTCTTTTCCACCATCTACTCTAGCAACGTTTCGAAATCCCCTCTTTTTAGCAAAGAGAGCTTTCTCATCATCCTCCAAAGCTACTTTAGACATTTTTTCGTCCAAAGTCTCTTCATTGGATAAGATATTCTCTAACTCGTCTAAGGTTGGTTGTACAGCCCAACCACGAGTAGCAGTCACAAGACCCTTAAATTCAGGTCTTAGACCATGAATGATGATCCTCCTCATCCTTGTCTCATTGATCTCGTTATCTTGATCTAATTTCGAAATCTCCTCACATAAAGATTTTACTTTAGAAAAGTATTGACTTACAGTGAGGTTCTGTTGCGAGATTGAGAACAACTCATTTTCGAGCCATTGCAATTTTGCTTTGTTCTTCTTGGCGAAAGCAGACTTGAGAATGTCCCATGCTTCCTTTGGTGTTTTAGCCGACTTGATCCATTGCATCTGCTCATGTTCTACTGCAACTGTCAGCACATACATCGCCTTCCCGCATTTTGTCTCCCACTCTTTCAGAGCTTTCGCATCCCCAACTAGTTGTGTAGTATTATCTCCTCCGACGATATCCCATAAGTCTTGACCTATGAGATAATATCTCATACGGGTACTCCAGTTCCCATAATTGTTGCTATTTAGCTTCTCGATGCTATTAGCAACTCTAGAAAAATCCACCATAAGGTACTGGTGTTCCTAACACTAACCAATGCACAACGATCCTTGACCAATCAAGATCACAATCCTTGCTTGTGAATCTTGCTTCAACAACAGTGCCCGACTGTTAATTCCAGCAGAGTAACGATACTCTACACTTGTAAATGAACACCACAAAATACCACGGCTACAACAACTACCACCACAACCAGGCTCTGATACCACTTGTTGGATATCAGCGCAGTGATAAACTCCAAGATTGATTAATAATTTATAACACCAAAATAATAACGGGAAAGGCAACCAAAATAATACTAACACAAAACACCAAATAAAATTGTATTAATAAGAAGCAAACTTTCACAAAGCTTAAGGAGAGAATTACTTGCTTCTTGGACTTGGTTTTTGCTTGGTGCATACAAATGAGGTGAGAGGTGATATTTATAGGCATTTCCACCTCCTCAATGTACGGCTATGATTTACTTACAAAAATGTACGGTGGAGATTACATGGAGCATTCTAGAGTAGGTGAGATATTTTCTTAAAATATCTAGTGGGTGAGAGTATTCTAGAATGTCCTAGGTATTTACACACCATGTGGGCTTGGGGCATCCATCTTTGTGCTTGGGGTTTCCACCTTTGGGCTTGAAGCTTGCCAATTATCTATCTTATTGTGATAGCCCATTTTGGTGGTTATCTTTTCTAAATTAATCGGTGATATTTTAATATGTATGTCTATGTTGATTATAATATTGGCAATAATAAAAAAAGTACAATTATGTGGGACTAAATTTTGCAACTATGGAGGGAGAATATGGGTAGGGAAGATCATAATGGTTGAAACAATAATAGCTTAGAGTGTTGTTGGAGAAAATACAAGCTGCAGTTAACAAGTTCTATGGATTTTATGACAGACTAGAAAGACATCCACAAAGTGGAACAACCCTGAAGATATGTTTAAGTCTAATTTATTTTATTCACAATTCATACTTCTTAAATTATCAACTTTTTTTTGTTATTTTTTTATGTAATAATATATGGTAAATTTTAACTTATATTGATCATTCTTCGGAATTTGTAGTAATGGATGATGGTAAATATAGTTATAATAATATTAGTAGGTGTCTCAAATGGAACAGTGGAACCATATGGTTTTAACATTTGATATCATCTTTGCAAGTTAATGATTCTGTTTCTGCATTTGGAGGATCAAGAAAGAGTTAGATTGATTTTCTTGGACACATCCAATAGTTTAGGCTCCATTATCAAAACTAGCAATTTTCTGGTTTTAATAAATAAACAAATAAAACTTCTACTTTATCTTATTATCCTAATTTTATACAAGAAAAAATTTGATAGGTTCTCAAAGCTAATGTTAATAAAAGCATGTGAATCTATTCAATTTTTTCAAGAGTTTACCAATTTCAGGTTCCAAAAAATCAAGTTCCAAGCTCATGCAATTTCAATTCTAAAGAAACCATGGGCAATCCTTTTTTTTTTTTTTTTTTTTTTTGCATGCAATGTTTTTGTTTTATAAGATTCTAAACAAATTGAAACTTACTCACTCTTGTTTTCTAGATATGAGAAGCAATGCGAATGTATAAGGATTTTAACAATGGTCAAGTATTCAGATATGAACATTGTTGGGAGCTCATGGTAAAGAACCCAAAATGGTATTCAAAGGGGCTTACAAAGACAAATGAGTCAAACAAGTTTAAATCAAATGGCACAAAAAATCACCTCCATTATAAGACAAAAATTATAATTCATATTTAATATTAAAAAATAAAAACGAATATAAATAATAAGTAAAAGTGAGCAATGACATAAAAAATTGAATGAATACGAATAATAGTATAATCAACGTGTAACACACATAATAAAAAGACTAGTAAAAATAAATATTACTACTTAGATACTTGATTTCAAATTTTTTAAAATTCTTTTTTAGATTTGTATCTTGAATAAATAAAATAATAAATATTACTACTAAAAAACCTAAACCAATTTAACAAAAAAATTCTTAAATTTAATTTTAAAATTATAATAAAATAAAAAAAATTGGAAGTTTTCACGGTTTCAAACCGCAATAACCGATTCCAATTTAAAAAAATGAAGAACCGAAACCAAACTTTAAGTATATTGTAATACCTCCAATTTGACAGTCTCGAGTATTATGATTTCTATGGTAATTATTGCTATTTAGAAGGATAGAATAATTTGAATTATCTTCATTGTTAACGAAGAAGTATTAATTATAAGATACGAAGTTTAATGGAAACCAATTTCATTATGAAAATTAAATTGGAAGAATGTTAAATGAGCTTAAGCTTTGATGATCAGAAGCTAGCATGAAAGGCTTGTTAACCTAGCACCTTGATTTAGCATTTAATGAATTAATGTTAAATCACCTATGACATTTGATTAAGGTTTAATTATGTAATTATATAATCAATTTGATAGTTCTCGATATTCTAACTATCAATAATTTCGGTTATCCGAGTAATCTAAAAATTGGGAACGATGAGAAACACTATAGTTAGAGAATATTAATGTTAATTAAATGGAAATTAAAGTATGTATGTGTAACACCCACCGCCCAGTCCCGAGAGACCCAACAGCGGATGCCACATTCGGTGCCGAAGACACCGTCTTAACTTAACATATAAATCATAAATTCAGATTATGAATTAGAAGTAATTGAGTAGTTACAAGTTTAGCGAGTAATAAATTTTTTTTTTTAATAGATTGAGAAAAATCCTACATAAAAACTGCAAGAGTTTCCCTTTAAAAACTGAACTCGCCAAACATGTGAATACAAAACTCTCCCAATTAATCATCATAACACAACAACACTTCTATACGTTCATAACTATAGAAACCCTCCATAGCATTTTAATGATCTTCAATTAAATGCATTCATTATATATATCAAGTCTTAATGAACTAATCATACCAACTATCTTAAAATAATTTATATTCAATCATTTAATAAATCTTATGCTTATCTCCAAATATATACACCAACATAATTGATAAATGCATGCTTCAGTTATACTTCAAATAACAAAATCTCCGAAAATGTAATAATTATACATGTCATAATTCTTAATTACATAATTCTCAATCTACTACCAAGTTAGTCACTTCTGCTTTGATACTACTCTTCTAATCTTCAAGTAGCAACCATGATCTTCAATCTACGCGTGACAAAAATCGACGCGCTGAGTATAAAACTCAGTGGTGCTCATAATTCACATACTTATTGAAGTTGCGATGGCAACTTACTTAAAACACAAATTTCATAAAATCATTTACAATCATAGAATCATTAAATTTCAACATACATTTACATTTATAGCAAAGAAATATCAAATAAACTTCTAAATTAATAACATAACTAATTTAATTCTTTATACTATAAATCCTTTACTTAGACATTTAATCACCATAAATAAACTTATAATTAATAACATAAATAATTTAATTCTTTCAAATCATAAATTCATTACTTGAACATTTATTATACCAATACATACACTATTTATTTATAAAACCATGTACCAAAATATCATGCTTTGAAAATTCATTTGATAACATAATCATTCATTTCCAAAGTAAGGTTTAATAAAATAATATGATCTCATTCATTTAATTGCCTTACAAATATTTTCCAAGGGGCTCGCATACACTTAGGAGAAAGATAAGCAGATAGGTTTTCATAACTTATTCATAATAGCCTTAGGTCGCCAACCTTTTCATAACATATAGAGCGCGTCCGCCCTAACATAAGACATCCACGTGCCTAGCATATGATCATAGCTTCTTATCATAATGGCATTAAATGCCGAGCATGCTCATCATACATAATAAAATCAAATCACGCATCAAATTCACACTAAGTATATTAGAGCCCAAAATCCTTATTTTAATTCTTAATTCATAACACTTATCATAAAACTTGTCATATTCTTTAGTCTTCTTAAATTCATAATATAAGCTTACTTTAAAACGTAGTAGCTCATGAAAATTTCATACTTAAACATAATTACTTAACATAGAAAATTTCTTATCATATGAAATCATACATGTAAGCTTACTTTAGAACTTAAGTAACTCATAGAAAACTTCATACTTAAACATAATTACTTAATATAGAAAATTTCTCATAAATTCCTTTTCTTTTAAAACTTTCTTAAAGTCATAATGAAATGTAGCATAAGTAATTTCTTATCATATCAAATCATACTTTCCTTATTCAAAATTCAAAGAACATACACCTTAAATAACCATTTTTTTAAAAACGCTAAACAAATGAAAGTTATCAAAATAGTCACACATATTTCACATATATAAAATAATTAAGCATTATTATCCTATGGTGGTTCGACCTCTTACTGAAAACCAAGGGGAGGAATTTCCTTCTCCAATCAAGTATGCTAACATAACTCTTATGCACAAAAGTATCCATTTCAACCCTCATCATGCATGATCTATACCAATTCCACACTTTTTCGCTTTATATCCATTTAAACATATCTACAGCAACACTTTTCAAACTTATGTCTTATTTTTGTCAAATAAATCTTAAAGTATACAAAGAATCAAGAGAACTTCATCACACATGCTTCATACCTACCTTTATCCAAATAAACCTATGATTCAAGACATAGAAAATTTGCAGCATTAATATAACCTTGACCTTTGCTGGGTTTCTAAGACATAACTTGAGTTCTAGATCTCCAAATTGAATGAAGTTCGATTCATTAGAAAGATAAGACAAAAGTCTACAAATGTTATCAAGGGACAACAGCCCAGATCAGTCTGTAAGATGGTGAAAAAAAGCTAGGAACACAGACCAATAGTCCAGACCTGATTCAGCAGAACTAATTCCAATGTTTATCAAATTCCTACTTATCCAGACACTCAAATCAAACCACTCTAAAACCAGAGAAGTCTCAAGACACAGGGCAACAACTCTCATGAAGAACTCAGAACATAATATTACCATTATAGTGGTCAAAATGGGCACTCAATTCAGTGATACATGTGGCCCGTCATAACAGAGTCAGTTTAGGTGTTTTAGCCATAAGTTAAGTTATACATATCCAAATTGGACACAAGAGGATGGGTTGGAAAGCTAAGAAGTAGACCTACAACTTTCATGAAGGACTCAGACACAAATGGAAACTAGAAAGGGTCGAAAAATAGTCCTTAATCTCACTCAATAACATTTTTTCCCAATTTCAGCTTACTTAAATCATATACAAGGTAGAGATTTCTACCACATACTTCATACTCATCAAACATCATCTTAAAAGCATAAACCAACAAAGAATAACAAGAAATCTTGAGGCCTTTTTCATCAATAGGTTCTGCCACTTTTGGAAGATGAAGAAGAAAATGTTTTCTTTATCAATTCTACATATAAGCATGCTTAGAAATCTCCCAAGAACACATTTATCCCATAAAAATTCAATAATCAAATCATTTCATATAAATTCCAAAATTTCACAAAATAGTATAAACTTAACAAAATCAAAATTTTAACAAAGTAATTATGTTTATGAACACTAACCTCAAAAATCAAGCTTGGAACACCCAAAAATCACCAAATCAAACTTTAGTCTTGAGTTTCTCCAACTTAGATAGTTCACCTTGTACTAACAAAAGAAAATCCTCAAATAAACTCAAAACCCAAACCAAAAGGCATAGAAAAATACTATGAGAATGAAAGGAGCCAAAATCCCTAATTAATTCTATAAATCAACCTCAAAATCACAAAATCTACTTACTTGAACTTTAGCTAAAACTCAAAAATTCTTCAAATCCTTAAGCTCCAATACAATGAATAACCATAAATCTTCAAGAGGAAGGTCTTGGATTGAGTTCATATGGTCTAGTTACAGTGATTTCTTGTGAGAAATTGAAAACAATAAGGGAAGAAATGAGAGGGTAAGTTTCGGCCAAGGAAGAGAAGAAAGAAAGAAATTCACGTTGAAGAGAAGAAGAAGAAGGGAAAGTGGTTGCTCAAATAATTGAGCAACAAGGGTATTTTAGTCTTTTCTCAATATTGGATGGCTAAGATTAAGTCAAGTCAATGGTAATCTAATCCAATGGCTAAAAATATTCTCCAATGTATTTCCTTCAAAATATTATTTATCTTCACAAAAATTCTCAAATTTAATCCTTAAAATAATTCCTCTAATTTCCTTAATTAATATAACACCATCTCAAATTTACTCTAAAAATAATTTTTCTCATTTCCTTAATTAATATAACTCCATAATTCACTATTCACTAATTATCTAAATTCTCCAAAAATATTCATTACTTACTTTCTACCCATAAAAATCATGTTTGCATACTCCAAAAATATTAAAGAAAATATAAAACATATATAGTAATTTTTCCGGACCAAAATAATACCGACTTCCGGACTGGTGGTACTATTCACACGCCGGTAAACTTACTATTTCAGACACAGAAAAATGGGGCGTTACAGTTCTACCCCCCTTAAAGAGTTTCGTCCTCGAAATTCGCTTGAATTAAGCAATTACAAATCTCATAATATTTTTCCGACTTAATTTATTCTTCCTTAATCGGCTATCACTTACTATCCTGTACGTGATTCTTCCAAATGAACACCCATAATAGCAAATTTAAACATTCCATATTTAAAAATTTTAATCTCATAATTATGGCATAAACTTATTATGCATACAAACCGATTAGATCCTTAATATCATTTTTAATTCCCTTATAAGAAAAATCCATAAACGTCTCTTATTCTATCTAGCACTCAATCCAAGACCTATATAACTCACATACCAAACATATCATCATATCAGATACATATCAAGGCATTTCGGTTAAATATCATATTCACAGATTTGCACATAAAGCATGATGAGATTATATGAACATATCCTGAGATGATATAGCTTATTCTCATATCAGTGTCAACAACTTCATTCCAACATGATACTTCATCTCAACCACTGTCACGCATATATACATATAGTCATACATGCATACTTGCAAGTTCCACTTAAGAGAAAATTAAATCAAAAGTCCACATCTCAATACATAAAAGTAGTCATACACAATCACAAAGTTATGCAAATCATGCAATGTGCCATATAGACTAGCCCAACTTGACCATTTATCCCTAATGATTTGGTAGTTCCATCCAAATAGAGCTCACTAAGTCATAGCAATTCCACTTTTTTTTTTTTAATCATAGATATCTCAACACGAACCACAATTTTTTTTTTTTTTTTTTTACATATTCATGAAATCCCAAAGTATAGAAATTCTTATCATGTAAATAATATGATGCATCATTATTTCTATTGCCATCAAATCTTAATAACCATGATTCCTATTTTTTCAAAAACTCTAAATAATGACTCTCATCTCATTTCAATCATACTAATTCATACTCCTTCACATTTCGGTCATTGATTATTTTCTTAATATTCATACAATAACAGGACTAGATCCATACTTACTTATCTAATTTCTTGGGATACCATCAATTCAATAGTTGGACAACTTTCTCTCCATGTTCGATGTCATTCATTAATTCACTTAACCATCATGGTCCAATAGTTATATAACATAATTATCTTAATTTCTTTGTAGGAATCGTTTACTTTTTCTCGGATCATAGAATCTCTCATTAAACAAAAATCTTTATAATTAAACCATAAGCTGCCACAATTCATACAAGATCCACTACAAGTCATAGAAATTTATATTATCCTTGATGAATAAGACAATATACTTTACTCCACCAAGTAGTAATTATATCTCATAAGGAGAAATCACTTCTCATAAATGGCTTTAAATAATGTTTCATTCCACCAACATTATTTCTTATGAAAAATACTGATCACCCATTATTATAGCAAATCACATCAAATCATTCATCAGTTAAACCTTATAAATATCATTTATGTAAATACACCAATTAATATATATATCCTATCCAGAAAAATGCTTATCTCAATAGTCATAATAAATTCCATTAACCAAAATCATGTAAACTTCATCAAATACATATACTAAAATCAATACTCTAATTAAATAGATTCTATTGTCCTTAGATCAAAATCATTTAGTTCTCTTATTAGATAATACTAGCACTCATTCTCACCATACTCCTTCTACAGGCACATATACAGATATTCATGCATTTTATATATGCATTTCACATTCAACAAGTATTAAATAAACATAGCATACTTTCATCATTTAACTTCACTTTAATACTTATAATCTTAATCATGCATAACTTAACATATCTTCTTGTGCACACAACAATACAAGTTCACACTTTATCTTACACACTTAAATTATATATAATTGTCATTTTCATGTTTAATTTGTAAACCAATACACTTCACAGTTCATGAATCTATACAAGTGATTCATTTCCATTTATAACAACAATATTTTCATTTATCAAAACTTTATACAATCACACTTGAAAATTTCATACTTAAACATAATTACTTAACATAGAAAATTTCTTATCATATGAAATCATACATGTAAGCTTACTTTAGAACTTAAGTAACTCATAAAAAACTTCATACTTAAACATAATTACTTAATATAGAAAATTTCTCATAAATTCCTTTTCTTTTAAAACTTTCTTAAAGTCATAATGAAATGTAGCATAAGTAATTTCTTATCATATCAAATCATACTTTCCTTATTCAAAATTCAAAGAACATACACCTTAAATAACCATTTTTTTAAAAACGCTAAACAAATGAAAGTTATCAAAATAGTCACACATATTTCACATATATAAAATAATTAAGCATTATTAACCTATGGTTGTTCGACCTCTTACTGAAAACCAAGGGGAGGAATTTCCTTCTCCAATCAAGTATGCTAACATAACTCTTATGCACAAAAGTATCCATTTCAACCCTCATCATGCATGATCTATACCAATTCCAAACTTTTTCGCTTTATATCCATTTAAACATATCTACAGCAACACTTTTCAAACTTATGTCTTATTTTTGTCAAATAAATCTTAAAGTATACAAAGAATCAAGAGAACTTCATCACACATGCTTCATACCTACCTTTATCCAAATAAACCTATGATTCAAGACATAGAAAATTTGCAGCATTAATATAACCTTGACCTTTGCTGGGTTTCTAAGACATAACTTGAGTTCTAGATCTCCAAATTGAATGAAGTTCGATTCATTAGAAAGATAAGACAAAAGTCTACAAATGTTATCAAGGGACAACAGCCCAGATCAGTCTGTAAGATGGTGAAAAAAAGCTAGGAACACAGACCAATAGTCCAGACCTGATTCAGCAGAACTAATTCCAATGTTTATCAAATTCCTACTTATCCAGACACTCAAATCAAACCACTCTAAAACCAGAGAAGTCTCAAGACACAGGGCAACAACTCTCATGAAGAACTCAGAACATAATATTACCATTATAGTGGTCAAAATGGGCACTCAATTCAGTGATACATGTGGCCCGTCATAACAGAGTCAGTTTAGGTGTTTTAGCCATAAGTTAAGTTATACATATCCAAATTGGACACAAGAGGATGGGTTGGAAAGATAAGAAGTAGACCTACAACTTTCATGAAGGACTCAGACACAAATGGAAACTAGAAAGGGTCGAAAAATAGTCCTTAATCTCACTCAATAACATTTTTTCCCAATTTCAGCTTACTTAAATCATATACAAGGTAGAGATTTCTACCACATACTTCATACTCATCAAACATCATCTTAAAAGCATAAACCAACAAAGAATAACAAGAAATCTTGAGGCCTTTTTCATCAATAGGTTCTGCCCCTTTTGGAAGATGAAGAAGAAAATGTTTTCTTCATCAATTCTACATATAAGCATGCTTAGAAATCTCCCAAGAACACATTTATCCCACAAAAATTCAATAATCAAATCATTTCATACAAATTCCAAAATTTCACAAAATAGTATAAACTTAACAAAATCAAAATTTTAACAAAGTAATTGTGTTTATGAACACTAACCTCAAAAATCAAGCTTGGAACACCCAAAAATCACCAAATCAAACTTTAGTCTTGAGTTTCTCCAACTTAGATAGTTCACCTTGTACTAACAAAAGAAAATCCTCAAATAAACTCAAAACCCAAACCAAAAGGCATAGAAAAATACTATGAGAATGAAAGGAGCCAAAATCCCTAATTAATTCTATAAATCAACCTCAAAATCACAAAATCTACTTACTTGAACTTTAGCTAAAACTCAAAAATTCTTCAAATCCTTAAGCTCCAATACAATGAATAACCATAAATCTTCAAGAGGAAGGTCTTGGATTGAGTTCATATGGTCTAGTTACAGTGATTTCTTGTGAGAAATTGAAAACAATAAGGGAAGAAAAGAGAGGGTAAGTTTCGGCCAAGGAAGAGAAGAAAGAAAGAAATTCACGTTGAAGAGAAGAAGAAGAAGGGAAAGTGGTTGCTCAAATAATTGAGCAACAAGGGTATTTTAGTCTTTTCTCAATATTGGATGGCTAAGATTAAGTCAAGTCAATGGTAATCTAATCCAATGGCTAAAAATATTCTCCAATGTATTTCCTTCAAAATATTATTTATCTTCACAAAAATTCTCAAATTTAATCCTTAAAATAATTCCTCTAATTTCCTTAATTAATATAACACCATCTCAAATTTACTCTATAAAAATAATTTTTCTCATTTCCTTAATTAATATAACTCCATAATTCACTATTCACTAATTATCTAAATTCTCCAAAAATATTCATTACTTACTTTCTACCCATAAAAATCATGTCTGCATACTCCAAAAATATTAAAGAAAATATAAAATATATATAGTAATTTTTCCGGACCAAAATAATACCGACTTCCGGACTGGTGGTACTATTCACACGCCGGTAAACTTACTATTTCAGACACAGAAAAATGGGGCGTTATAGTATGAACCTTGAAAATGAGTTAAAGAAGAATGATTTTTCGGTAAAGCACAATTTCACCCGAAAGTCCCAAAAATCGGTAATTTTGGTATGATGTTTAAACATGGTTGAGATTATTAAATAAACTTGCTTTAGACCTAATTGGGACTAAACTAAAGTACTTAAAAACATTTAGGCACAATTACATGAAAAGAGAAACAAAGAAAGGATTAAGGTGTAGAAGGGCAACTAAAGGACATAGGAGGAATTACCATAAAAGGCATTGATTGCCACCTATTTATGATGAGTCATAAGGCACCTCTTGCTCATTATTTGCTAAAAATGGTCGAAGCTCCATGAAAAGGGAGAGAGAAAACTCTTAAGGCAAGCTAAAAATGCATGAAAACTTAGGAATTTTCAAGTGATCCTTAAGGAAAGGTTTATTATATTCTCTTCCTCTTTCTTTTCCATGGTTTAATTTTTGATTTCCATGAACTTTAGTATGAGGTGCTTGCTTATTGTTGCTGAATTTGTGAGAATGAAGTGATTAAAAGTACTTTTAAGGTGATTTAAATTGGTTAAGGATGGTTAAGCATGAATTTGATGTCAAGTTTGCATAATTGATCAACTTGGATAATTTTAGTCATTTGATTGACAATCTATGGATTAGATATTTTGATATATGAAAGGTGATTATATCATTTAAGTGATACAAGAGTTGTTATGCAAGAATTAGTGATGGAGGTAAGTTAAGAATGCTTAAGGAGGTAAAGTATTGCTTAAGTCTATTATAATTGAGAATCCTAAAATTTAGTCACTAAAATTAACTTGGTTAAATAGGTAAATGAGCTCCAAAAACTTATAAAATTTTACAAAGAATTATTTTAGGATGTTGGGAAGGTTATGGTAAAAAGGCTAATGCAATGGGTGAAGAGAAATGGAGTTATAGTTACATGAATGCAGGCTGCTCAGTGGAAAAGATGACTGAAAATCAGGTATTGTGTTTAGGTTATTTAGATATGCAAATGAGCTCCAAAATTCATGAAATTTTGTATGGGGTAGCCTGAGATGTGCAGAAGATGCTGTTAAAATTTCAAGACAAATGGATTTAAGAAACTAGAGATATAGCCAAAGGAAGGCAGGTTACTCATATGATGAAAACCTTATATTCCACTAGTTTATAAAGAGTTTAGCATACTTTAATATGTTATTGAGTCTCATTATTTTATTTATTATTTTAATGTTTCTAGGAATGTGATTAAGTGTGGGAAATGAAGTAATTCATGCCTAAATTAAGGTCATATGGTAATTGGTTAAGTATAGTGAAATTGAAGTAAAAGCATGAATACCACATTTCAATACGTAATTTACATTCCTATGATAGTATGTGTGTGTTTATTGAGTAGTATGGAGTTAATATGAATATCAATTTCATGCTACAACATTTGAGAGAAAAGGATCAGAAGATAAGTCAATAAGTACAAGAGTAAGGCTAGGAGAGCCTTCCAATTCAGGTTAGTGCACTATATCTATAACTTATGTTGTTAAAGTGATAAGTAAAATAGTTTTAAAATTTTGTTTTATGAAAAGTTATAAAGTAAAAGAAATATGTTAAGCTTACTATTTTATGAGTTTTTACAAGAGAAAAAGTTGATTTATTTATCAAGTGTTTATATCAAAGAAATTGAATTCAAATGTGATTATTGCAATTATGAATTAATTATAAAGAAAGCAAATGCTAAAGTTATAGTTAAATATGTTTTATACAAAATAATAAAGAGCTAATGTTAAATGTTTTATAAAATTGGAAATGAATTTCAAAGTACTTATTTGAATGGATATAGAAATGTTTGAGCAAAATGAAATACTACTTATTATGGCTAATGATTGATTTGTAATGCAGATGTTTTAAAAGTCTCACAGCTAAATGCATGATATGGTTATTACCTGATATCACTTCATTTGTTGAAGTTGATATTATGATATAATTATTGCCTTGCCGATATCACTTCATTTGTCGAAGTTGATATTGTGATTGATATGGAAATGAAATTCTCCCTCCATGTTGAGGTTGTAGATTGCTCCCTCTTCTATTGAAATCATATGACAAATTGAGATTGTAGATAGCAGGTCTAGATGTGCATAGTAGAGACTGATGGCCCTTCAAATTGAGTCTACATAAGCTGTGGAGACAAAATTATTGATTGACGATTGTAATATTTTGCCATAACATCTCCATATAAGTTGATTATTTTTGGTAAGAAAATAAATGTGATTTAATTGATATGACTACTTGTAATTTCTACCTAACTGATTTGTTTTCAGTAAGTAAATGATAAGCATTGACCTTGAAAGAGGTAATGTTGAAAATTGTTTTTCACACTTAAATATCTTAAATATCTAATGGTGAATTATTATTTCTATTATGTAATGTATATAGTGCACTACTAAGCCTTATGCCTAGTGATAGTTTTTCTCTATACTATCGCAGGAAAAAGGAAAGGAGAAGTAGGAGAGTAAGTCCAACAGAGTGTTGAGTTCTTTCTACAACTTTCGAAGGGTGAGCTACTGATGTAGTCATTGCCTTATGAATAATTTTATTAGAATTTATATGATATATAAAGTAGAGACTGGTCACTAAAATATATATTGAGCAGACTAATGCGACTGAAGTTATATGAGTTTACAATTACTAATATACGTTACATAACACTCGAATGATTTAGTTACCTTTAAAACTAATTTGTTGTCTTAATAACGACTTTAAAGGAACAATCCAATATGTATTCCTCTTTCTAATGGGCTTACGGGTAATGGTTTCACCAATGTATCCGACTTTTAGTTAAAATATTCTAAAAAGGGGAATGTTTATATCTTTTATAAAAAGGAAATTTATTAAGTTCGAGATTTTTATAAAAGTGGGTCTTATGATATCTAAAATGTTTCAAATAATGTTTGAAATTAATATCACACATGCATTTTGAATATGAAAAGTTAAGTCTCTTGTAGTATGTTTATTGAGTTCTAATATAGACTAAGTGCTTGATAAAAATATTGCAGGCAACATGCCACGTCTTACAATGGGGTAAAGTGTGACATACATGATTTTGATAACAGTTTAGAACCAAAAACCGTTCACCACAGTTTAATGTCGGTTTTGATTGGTTCAATTTCAATTCGATTCTAGTTTGAATTATGGTCACTCTCAACTATATCATATTACTATTATGTTTCTTCAAAACAAAAATTATAATATTAAAGTAAAAGTACAATATATAAGTATTCAATAAAATATGATATAATTCCTAATAATAACATAAAAATTACAAAATAAGTTGTAATTATTATTGATATGTTAAAAAAAATTCCTTTTTTTGGAATGAAAGTGGCAATTCTTTGATAAGTAACAAGTATATTGGAATATTGTCATATAATTTGATGAAAAAGATTAATTTTTTTGGATAATAATTGGTCTTCTATTAAATTGAAGGGCAAAATAAGTTCCTT
Organism: Jatropha curcas; assembly: GCF_041381405.1. Taxonomy (NCBI): domain Eukaryota; kingdom Viridiplantae; phylum Streptophyta; class Magnoliopsida; order Malpighiales; family Euphorbiaceae; genus Jatropha; species Jatropha curcas. The sequence goes on along the minus strand of NC_143160.1, from coordinate 21,780,740 downwards.
GCAACTTTGTTCTTTTCGAAACTTATTGTACATTATCTTATAGAAGAATGAAAAGTGTTAAACATCAATGGAAGAACATATAGAACTACTAGGTTCCATTTGAGGAAAATATTAGCTGTAATCTCAAACCTAAAAGAATCAACAATCGACATGTATTTTGAATTGTCAACGAAGAATAACAAACCTTAAATACATAAAATAAAAACTCCTTAATAATAACTCAATAAAAGGAGAGAACACAACAAAATCCCATTAATAACATATAAAAAATATTTAAGAACTATTAACAATTGTAGGTACTCAAATTTAGTATTGAAAAGAACATTAAATAAAATAAAGAAAAAGAATGAAAAGGAAGAGGACATATATTGATGAAATCTTACCCATCCAAAACTATATGAGTTTTGGGATTTCTTATTTTATATGAACTAAATTGAAACATTACAAATGATTTTATATCTACTTCAATTCATCTAAATCTAACTTTAAACAGTAGAATTGTTTTATGTTAATGAAACTTTACCTAATACATTAGGGTAAATGTCTTTTTTTTCTTGAAGTTTTAATAGAATTTTGACCTAATTATTAGTCTTTAATGGCTCGATAACTTGCTTATTTTAAACTTGGATTATTAGTCCAGAATCACTTCCATCGGAGGTTTAGAACTTAATTTATGTTGAAAAAAGTTATCATCACCGAATTTGTTACTGGGATAAAATTCAAGCGTCTATGCCGCTCCCTCTATATAACTAGTTAACGCACTTAGTTATCTTGATTGAGAGTATTATGTGGTGCCTCTTGTATGCTTAGCTAATTTTCACCCATGGTTCCTCAACTTATATAGTGATCTCGTTATTGTATCAAATCTTCAATTTATCTCTTAAAGGTACATATACTTCAATTTTGTAACAGGAAACACCCTCTAAGAGTAACTCCAATAGGATTGTGGATTATAGCTTATGTGGCATATATTAAATAGAGGCTGTCAGTAATGATGTGACTATAAATCTATTTGTAGACATTGAATTTTAAAAAGGACTCCAATACATCCTAATTAAAATAGGATTTTATGATAATGTGTATTATTTTTTTAAAATTATATCTAATTAAAATAAAATCTATAATAATTGATTTACTTTGTAAACTAAAGAAGAATGATACAAAGAGCAACAAATAATGAAACAAAAAGCAATAAACAAAACTTAATCCCTGGTAACTCTGATACCTGAAATACACCATGCTTTTTCTTTCTTTGTTATAGAAAGCATTTTCTCACTAACCCAGGTTCTTGTATCATTATGGTTGTTTGAAGGTCCAAGCCTGTGACATCCCGACCCAGCAAAGCGATCCTAAGAGGGCAGGTAGAGCGAAGCTCCTGGCTAGCTTCTAGGATGGTAGGCTAGCTAGGGTAATGGAATACAGGACACAAGAATGAATCGAATCATATATCAAAAAGGGAGAAACTAATCATTAGAGGTGCCTTTTGGTGTAATGGCTGGAGAGTTGGAAGAACTCCAGGGTTAAGCGTGCTCGCTTAATGGAAATCCTAGGATGGGTGACCTCCTGGGAAGTTTCCCATTTCACCTGCAGGACAAAATCGTGCGGGTCTTGCGAATCTTGTAGGGGGGATTTGGCTTGATCCAAAGCGGACAATTCCTCTAGTGATTAGAGTCGGGCGTGACAGTTGGTATCAGAGCCGAACCCCCTCTAGTAGATGTATAGTTCGAGGACGAACCATGCAAAAGCTGGTGAGCCTGTGACATCCCGACCCGGCAAAGCGATCCTAAGAGGGCGGGCAGAGCGAAGCTCCAGGCTAGCTTCGAGGATGGCAGGCTAGCTAGGGTAGTGGAATGCGGGACACATGAATGAATAGAATCATATATCGAAAAGGGGGAAACTAATCATTAGAGGCGCCTCTTGGTGAAATGGCTGGAGAGTTGGAAGAACTCCAGGGTTAAGCGTGCCCGCTTAATGGAAATCCTAGGATGGGCGACCTCCTAGGAACTTTCCCATTTCACCTGCGGGACAAAATCGTGCGGGTCTTGCGAATCTTGTATGGGGGATTTGGCTTGACCCAAAGCGGACAATTCCTCTGTTGACGCATGTTTTTATGCCCCGGCCTGATCCGATGAGGACACGAGGATGAGAAATGAATGGGTTAATCTTATCTAGAAGTCTTTTAATCCAAGGATTTAAATTAAACTGATTTTAAGTGTCTGACTGGGTCAGAGCTGCATCACGCAGGCTATGAAGGTGTGTGACGACACTATGGCTGCGTCACGCAGTTCTTATGCAACTCAGATTTGCATGTCGTCATCAAGAATGACGACATGCCGTTTTTTATGCTAAAACGACACGTAGTTGTGGTCCAACAAGTGAGCTGCGTCATGTGTCTGACTAGATTCGTTAGTTGCGTGACGCAGCTATGCTCTGTTGCCCTACTTCTATAAATTGATCTTTTTCTCACAATCAAAGGGGACTTTTGGAAAACCTAAGAAAAGCCAAATCATAAAAAGAGAGAAAAAATCAATAGATAAAAGAAAGAGCCTTTGAATCCTTGGAAACAAAGCTTCTGGGAGGTCTTAACTATCAATTGTTAAGGCATTTAAACCATTTACAATCCTCAATCTGAGGATTAGGTAATCTCTTTACCCTTCTTTGTATTTTTACTTATTTTTGTGGTTTTAGTAATTTAAGCTTCTTTAAATTTTATTCTGTTCATGTTTGGTCATTTTACGTTGTCTTAAAATATATTTAGTTAAAAAATGATCTAAATAAAACGCTAGAAAAATAAGTTCGGATCAGAGCAGTTGCGTCACGCAACTATTCTTTGTCTAACAGTTGTGTCACGCAACTATTCTTGGTCTAACAGTTCCGTCACACAGCTATAAGATGCGTGACGCAACTGTTCTAAGGTCCAGAATAATTTTGTTTTCTAACAGATCCGTCACGCAGCTGTTCTTCTAAAGAACAGCTGCGTGATGCGGCTGTTCTATGATTCCAGAAATAATTTTTATTTTTTTTAAAAAAAATAATAATTTGTGTACAAAATAAAATTTAATTTTTTAATAAATCCGAAAATGAACAATTATGAACAGATTACAATTTAATTAAGTTTAGAATATTAAAATGTAATTATGCATGATTTTGGTTTGTGGGTTTTTGGGTTTAAATTTTGAATCGGGTAGAATGTATTTGTAGGTTCAGTTTGTTGCCTGCCTTTAACCATAAGGCAAGAGCGGGTCTTTTATTTATTTGACTTAATTGCTTTGGTTTGAATGGTTTAAATGATTATGGATGTGATGATTGGATTTGATTAGGACGATTAATTAATTTTCCATATAAGAACTCGGTTCGATTCATTTGGGTTGGGTTTAAATAAATAAATAATTTGGCTTTTCTAATTAAAATAAATTAGAAATCGTAGGTTAAAAGAGGCCGGTTTTTCCGGGCGTCGGCTTCCAACAGGCCGGCGTATCTAATTCCCTTACCCAGAATCGCATTGTTGCGCTTGACCAGTCTTTTAAACAATTTGGCCTTAAATAAAATTGGGTTTAAAATGGAGTCACTTTTCATAAAATTGGAAACGGTCCCATTACCGAAATAATGGGTGGCGACTCAAAAATGTTTTATAAGACCGATTTATCGGCATCGTGTCCAATAAAATGTTTTGTCACCACTGTTCATGATAAGATCATTTTCCATCAAAAATAAAAAGTGACGCTTTTCGGGTCACTCGGGGGCGGTACGAAAACAGATTGGCGACTTCATTGGTGTTATTCATGCCGAATTTTAGGTCCATTCATCGAAAACGAGATCTTATTTCCATACTGGTTATTAGCACATTAGACTTGCATTTCTCATCCTATGTGCCTCTATTCTTCATGCATACATGCAGAACCTCCTTTAACTCAGGTCCTTTTATCTGTCAGCCAAAATTGATCCGTCCCGGGAAATCACTTCGAGAGTTTGGCGCCGATAGCCTGGTCAATGTCTGGTTAGAGTGTCCCCAATCCCCGAGCGTGCTCTGACTAGTTCTGTGGTCAGTTTAAGTTCGCCTGATTTGGTTTCTGATTTAGATCCGATTGTAGTTGAGATGGCTGACAACAGTGTGAATAAGACTTGTTTTTCTCCGGCCCAGTTAAGGGTTATATCTGATATAATAGCCACGGCTTTGGCTAAGAGAGGGCACAGAATCCGGTTCCTCCTTCTTCAAGTAATCAACCTATAGTTAAGGAAAGGGAGACTCCAGAACCCACTTCGGGTAACCAAGCATCAGCTGGTAATGGTGCTTCGGTTGAGAAAGATCTGATTAAGCAGTTAGCAGAATTAAAGGACAAGGTGGAGAAAATGTCTGTTTCGAAAGAAAAAGATCCAGTCACCAATTTTCACGTGACTGAATATGTCTTGAAGCCCACAAGTTCTACTTCTGCCAAGACCTTTAAGCATACCTTATTCGAAGGGGATAACGACCCAAGGTCTCATTTGTCTGAGTTCATTCGCGTTGCCCAGATGAACCGATATGATGAAGAGGATGTGTTACGGGCATTTCCTCAGACATTGCACAAAAGCTATAGAAGATGGTATGACGGTTTGGATGTGGAGACACAGAGAGATTGGGTCAAGCTTCAGACTGCTTTCTCAAGCACTTTAAAACAGATGATAGTGATGAGTTTGGTCTTCGTGATTTGGAAAGCCTAAAGCAGGGGAAGGATGAAAGCTTCTCCGATTATTACAAAAGATGGAGGACAAAGCTGTTTATGTTACAGACAAGGCCAAAGGATCAAGAGTTGATCCGGATTTTTAGTCGAAGCTTATTGCCTTACTTTAACGAGAGGATGTTGGCTCAAACTCTCACCGACTTTTCTTTGGTACAAAGGGCTGGATTAAATATTGAAGAGCTCTACAATGAAGAGAAAAAGAAAAGCCGAGGGTTTGGTAATTACCGGTCTTCCTACGGTGACTATAATAGAAATGTTGGCAATGCAGCTACAAACTGATCGGGGAGTAGCAATACAGTTGGAGCTGTTAATGAGAGAATGAGAAGGGAATTCACTGATTTGGGTAGACCATTAAGCACAGTTATGAGATCTTGCATCAGGAATGGTGTATTGTCAAAGTTACCAATTAATCCATCTAGGCCTATTCAGGGCAAGTTTGTTGATCAAGACTGTGAATACCATCAGTGCAAAGGTCATTCTACTGATAATTGCTTCATATCAAACATGATATACAAGATTTGATAGATAGTGGGAAGATTACTAAGCCCTCTGAGCGTAATAAGCCGAGCACATGGAATAATCCTCTACCGCAGTACCAGTATGACTATCCACCTCATGAGTCTCCAACAGGTGGATCAATTAATGCAATTGGAAGCAATTTGCCTGAAGAGCTGATATTGGCAGAGGCATAGTTGGAAGAGAGGATGTGTGCTATACATTCGGGATCACTACAGCAGAAGATACGAAGGAAGCCGAGAGGAAGATGCTGGAGATGTCAAAGCGTACAAAGAAAAAGCTGCCCCAAAGACCGAGGATGCTCCTGGTGCCGATGAAATAATACAAACCATTAAAGATAATTGTGATGGATGTATTGAACAAGCTCTTAATCCTGTTTTTCATTTTTCTGAATGTTGCTTTGGGAACGATCTGGATGAATTTCCTTTACCATTTTAATCAATAGAAGTGAATTTTGATTACTTGTTTTCTCATTTTCCTGATTGTTGTGTTTATGGCATTGATTATACCGCATGCATATTTGACATAAATGCATTGCATCATTTCGCATTTAACCCAAGCACCGTCGAAGATCTCAAAATAATCAAAAGCGGATCGAACTTTAAGCTTGAGCTCAAAAAAGATCTCCAAGAATGTCTCAAGAGGAATTCAAAAGTCTTTTCCCAGAGTTATGTTGATAGGTAGGGGATCAACAAGTCAATTGCAGAGCATTTCACCCCTACCGATCCAAATATCAAGCCAATGAGACAGAAAAGAAGATGGGTCAGACCAGAGTGGCAAGATAAGATCAAGGCTAGTTCAAAAACAGTTAAATGCAGGTTTCTTGAAGGTAGTGCATTACCCTGAGTGGTTAGCAAACATAGTCCCTGTGCTTAAAAAGGACGGGAGACTAAGAGTCTGTGTCGACTACAGAAATTTAAACAAAGCCTCGCCCAAAGATGACTTCCATCTTCCACATATAGATGTTTTGATCGATAGTACTGCAAGAATGGGATGTTATTCCATTACGGACAAAAAAAAAAAAAGAAAGAAAAAGAGAAGAAAAAATGATGAAATAAAATAAAAAAATAATATGATAGTTGAAAAAAATAATAAAGAGAAAAAGCCGAAAGTGAGTTTTTCAAAAAGTCTGTTTTATTCATTGACCGCCAAACAGGTGGTTAGATTTATCGAGCAGAACATTTTCTGTCACTGTAACGCCCCAAAATTTTCGAATCTTAAAATAATATTATTTTATCGGGTCATGAATGGTGCTACAGAAAGGGGGATAATATTTTATTTAGATCCAAGGAAGATATTGAGTATGATTAACTATGAATGGGTAGTGATTTACCAGTCTATGAATAGTACCACCGGTCTGTGAATAGTATTACCGGTCCGGGAGTCGGTATTATTTTGGTCCGGAAAAATTACTATATATATTTTATATTTTCTTTAATATTTTTGGAGTATGTATGCATGATTTTTATGGGTAGAAAGTAAGTAATGAATATTTTTGGAGAATTTAGATAATTAGTGAATAGTGAATTATGATGCTTTATTAATTAAGGAAATTTGAGGAATAATTTTTATGGAGTAATTTGAGAAATTTGTGGAGATAAATAATATTGTGAAGGAATTGAATTGGAGAATATTTTTAGCCATTAGATGAGCTTAATCTTAGCCATCCAATTATGGGGAAAAGACCAAAATACCCTTTGATCACTTTATAAGGTCAACTTCAATTATTGAGCAACCACTTTTTCTCTTCTTCTTCTTCTCTTCAATGCCACTTCCTCTTCTTCTTCTTCTCTTCTTTGTTTTTCTTCACTTCTTACTTGTTAAATCCACCAAATTAAACCCACCCAACTTGATTTAAGTAATTAATCTTAGAGAATTAAGCTTGAGAAGTGATTTGTGGTGATTAGTTTCAAGAAATTTGGAGATTCTCTACTTAAGCCAAAGGTTGGGGAAACCTCTACCATGGAGTAAAGGCAAAGTTAGAGCTTAGAAAGCTTTAATTTAAGCTTGCTAAAGCTTATTTTTAAGGTTAGTGTTCATAAACACACTTACCTTACTTGAATTTTTGATTTTGTGCATTTATGCTATCGTACATGTATTTTGGGATTTTGTATGAAATGATTGATTTGTTGAACTTTGGTTGTAATAACATGCTCTTGGGTGATGTTTGATGAGTATTTAGTATGTGGTAGAAATCTCTACCTTGTATCTTTGTTGTTCATGTTTTTTTATGGTTAAAGTAAGCTGAATTTTGGAAAAAGTGTTATTGGGTGAGATTAAGGACTAGTTTTCGACCATTTCTATTTTCTATTTGTGTCTGAGTCCTTCATGAAAGTTGTAGGTCTACTTGCTTTCCAACCCATCCTCTTGTGTCCAATTTGGAGATACATAGCTCAACTTATGGCTGAAATACCTAAACTGACTCTGTTATGTCGGGCCACATGCATCACTGAATTGAGTGCCCATTTTGACCACTATAATGACAAGATTTGGTTCTGAGGTCTTCATGAAAGTTGTTTCCCTGTGTCTTGAGACTTCCATGGTTCTGTATTGGTTTAATTTGAGTGTTTGGTTAATTAGGAATTCAATAAACATTGGACTTAGTTCTGCTGAATCGGGTCTGGACTATTGGTCTATGTTCCTAGCTTCTGTTTAACACCTTACGCATTGATCTGGGCTGTGGTCCCTTCATAACATTTGTATAATTTTATCTTAGCTTTCTAATGAATCTAATTTCATTCAATTTGGAGACCTATAACTCAAGTTATGTCTTAAAAACACAGCAAAGGTCAAGGATATTTTAATGCTGGAAATTTCCTATGCCTTGACTCATAGGTTTATTTGGATAAATGTATGTATGAATCATGTGTGATAAGGTTCTCTTGATTATTTGTATGTTTGAGGATTGATTTGACAAAAATAAGATATAAGGTTGAAAAGTGGTATTGTGGATAGGTTTAAATGGATATAAATGGGAAAAATTATTGGAAATTTTGGGATAAAGTGTGGAATTAGTTTAGATAATGCATGATGAGGATAGAAATGGATACCTTGGTGCATAAGAGTTATGTTAGTATGCTTGGTTGGAGAAGGAAATTCCTCCCCTTGGTTTTCATTAAGAGGCCAAATCACTCTAGGGTGGTAAGGCTTACTTAATTATTATTATTATTATTTTTTGTATGGTATAAGTATGACATAAGTATGATTATTTTGATAACTTTCATATGTTTAGAGTTTTAAAAAAAATGGGTATTTAAGGTGTATGTGCTTTTAATTTTGCATAAGGAAAGTATGATAAATTTCATTATGATGTTAAGAAAGTTTTAAAAGAAAAGGAATTGATGAGAAATTTTCCTATATTAAGGTAACCCAGCTAAAAACTTTTCTTTCTGAAGAGGATGCTAGACTTCGTATCATGAGAGGTCTTTACTATGGGTAGGGCAGGTGTTTAAGGTTATATTAGGTGTTTAGAGTGCTTAATCCCTTTGTCCTCCTTTCATTCCAGCGTTTAGTAAGAACTCACAGGTCATAAAATCTGGAAATTTATAGAAATATACTGAAAAGCACTTGCCATAGAGCAAAAAGTTGTTTAGAGGCAAGGTTGTTGAACAATATTTTTACAAACAAGACAAAGTTTTTAATTGAATAAATCAAATTGAAATTTATTTATATGAAATATAATGCTCAAATTTGCTTTATAGAAATCTTTATACAAATTATCAACAAGAAAAATATTTTAAGAAAATAAAATTTATGTATACAAATTACTAAACGCAAACTCTGCTTTATACAAAAGATTATACTGAACATCTTTTAAAGTTACTATTCAGATGAACTAGTTGTTGAATCTAATTCATCAATTTGATTTTTACTTTTTCTAAATTCAGATTCTGAATTATCTGAATCAATATACAGTTTATAGATTTTATTCAAAACTTCTTTTTCTAATTTTAATGCATTTAATTTTTTATTGAATTTACAAAAGTTGGACGTATGTCCCTTCTTACCACATGTATAACATGTCAAATCGTTATAAGAAGTTTTATGATATTTTCTTTTATTAGAAGCATCGTCATGATAATGTCTTTTATAATTTTTATTAGGTTTATGAGTTTTAGAACACTGACCATCACATTTCTGAGGAGATGTTATGTCATAATCAAATTGTTTACAATAAGATCCTAATTCTTTTTTAGTTTTCTGCATTTCATATTTTATCTTTCTTTGAAGTTTTAGATCATGACATATTTGTAAGCCTTCCTTTTGAATTATACTAATTAATTGTCCATAGGTTAATTTACTATAAGGTATAGGTTGACCATGTTGTTGTTTAATATGATTTCTAACCTTTTCTCCCAAGAAATAAGGTAACCCAGCTAAAAACTTTTCTTTTCAAAAGCTTTGATTAGAGTCTTCCCTTAACATTAATCGAGTGAGAAAAGTCGTTTTATAATTTTGAAAATCACCTAAATTTTTACATTTTAAATTACTAAGTAACTCTGCATTTTTATCCTTTAAGTGAGATGGATCTCCTATAAAATGAAGTGAAATGGTGAGAATTAAAGATGACACTGCATCTTGAATTACTTCACCATTTTCATCATATATAGGTTCACCTTCATCATCTATTTGAATTGAATTTAGGATTTCTAAATGTTGTTGGTCAGTGAGATGATAATCCCACCATCCTTTAAGTTGACCGGTAAATCCAGCAATTAAGATTTCTGCTATAGCTTTATCAGAAATGATTGACTGTGTTTTATAAGCATTTGCAGCCATTGTCATTTGTTGCAAAATACTTAATATGTTATATTCACTTAAACCATCTATGTTCCATTCATAAATAGTTGAAGCATTATATTTAAATTGATTTATGGTATTAGGTTTATCAATTATACCTAAATCTGGAGCTCTATTTACTATTTCCCTATGATGATTTATTGGATTTAATTCAAATTGTTTTACATCTTCTGATTCTGGTTCACTAAGTTCAGAATTAGAAGTTTCTTCTAAATTATTTATATTTCGTGATGCTTGAGGTGTGTCAAGAGCTACTGGTTGAGTAGTTGCTGAATGCACTTCAAGTTTACTTAATTGATCTTTTAATATGTGGACAAATTCTTGTTTATGAGACTGTGAAATGTGATATGGTTTAAAAACATGAGATTGAATTTTTTCTTTACCTTTTACACTTTCATTTACAATGGGTTTTTCATTTATTATTGGTTCTTCTTTTATTAAATTCGTCATACCTAATTTATTTTGTTTGAGTAAAAGTTTACAAAATTTAGTTGTGTGCCCTATTTTACCACAATGATAGCAAGTTAAGGGTTTTAATTTTTTAGATGAATTGTTCTTCAATTTTTTATTGCATTTACAAACTTTAGCAGTATGTCCTTGTTTACGACAAGTATAACAAGTTAAATTTTTATATGATTTTTTAATTGATTTTTTCTTATATTTTTTATGCGATGTAGAGGTTTGTGTGTGATCATTTTTACAAATTAATTGTGATTCTAGACATGTTACTGGATTTACACCTTTATCAGATTGATTTTCTTTAATTAAGTTATACCAATCAAAGAATTTTATTTCATTTTGCCTATTTAGTTTATAGTCTAAATATTCAGATTTTAATTCTTCAAAAATATAAGTTTTTAGAATCTGCTTCATTTTAATTAAGTTTTTTATTTTAGATACTTCTTCAAGTAATTCGTTTTCAATTTCTTCTTTACTAAGTAAATTTAATGTTCGGGGTATTTTATGTCTAGTTTCTATTTCATAATAAAACTTAGAATTTTTATAGAATTGTTCTTCGACTGTAGAAACATTTACTGTAGAAATCTTAAAATCATTTTTATCAGAAACAATTACTGTAGAAATCATTTTTTCATCAATAGCTTTAGAAATATCCTTAGAAATTAATTCATTTCCATTAATAATCCTTTGAAATTTTGAAGATTCAAAAACATCCCATTTAATACTATTAGCAGATCTAAACAATAAAGGATCCATGTTCTAATACCAACAAGTTAGGGATCATCGCCTGGTTATACCCTTCACTGCCCAACAATCAACTCAAAACGGGACTTACAACGGGTTCAGTAGGCATACCCAAACCTTTCCACGGTATTTCAGTCGGCTTCCTCTATCATAATAGATTTACTATCAGTGTTAAATGTTCTGGCTCTGATACCAACAAAAGCTTTTAGGACCGTTTAACAGATCTGAATCTTATGAAAGGAATGCTTGCTATGATGAAATGATGAAATACTAACAAAAGCTTTTAGGACCGTTTAACAGATCTGAATCTTATGAAAGGAATGCTTGCTATGATGAAATGATGAAATACTGTCTACGAACAAGTACTGTTTAAATTTATCTTAAGAAATAGTTACTGTTTATCTTTTGTTGGTATCAGAGCCTAAGGATTTAGATCTGCTCGTTGGTATACATATAAAGACTCCAATTTATAATATATCATAGGTTATCTTGATATGGTTCAACTGAACTATACATCTAGGATCCATTTGAGATATCAGATACAGTAAGTGGCCTATTTTTGAACCCGTGTGTAAGTCCCGATTGGTAGGGCAGTTGAAGGGTATAACCTGGCCGAATTCTTGAGATATCATAACCGAATTCCTTTGGTGTTTAGTATAACCGAACCACTGTCATTAAAATCTATGCTATCTAATAAAATGGATCCTTTATTATGTAGATCGGCTAGTGGTCATAGATCTGAAGACTCAGATAACTCCGAAATTAAAAGGGTAATAAATAGAAATGAATTAATTTTACAGGATTTTAGTAAAGCTATTGATGAATGGGAAATACCTAAGGTTGATAAAGAACAAATTTATAAAATTTCTAAATTTAATTTATTTAAAACAGATTATATAATTAAAACCGAAGAAAGAGATTTCCAATTAAGTAAACATTTTGAAAGGATAACTCTTTTGTCTTCTAAAACTTTGCAACATCATAAAAGTAAAAAATATAAATATATTCATATAGGATTAATTCAAGTAGGAATAAAACCTTTAACCAGAGAAGGATTAAATACTAGTATTCTTGCAGTAGTAAGAGATGCTAGATTTTTAAATTTTCAAGATTCTTTATTAGGATCAGTTGAGACTAGCTTAAGTGAAGGACCGATCTCTTTTGAGGTCTATCCAGATATGACTGTCTCATTAAATGATTTAAATATTTTAGAAAGTATAGTTTTGGAAATTAAAACTCATAATTATAAAATGAAGCAAGGATCGATTCCTATAGCTTTAATTTATAAAATTCATTATAAGGCAATGAATTCAGCTTTTGGTACTAAATATAAATTATAACCTAAAATTGGTGAAACCAGATTTCTTCAAACAGATTTAACTAAAACCAATACGGTGATACCTAAAACAATTCAATGGAAAGATATTACTCTTCCAGATGAATGGATATTGGAAGGGGTCGTACCTCCTCCTGAACCAGAACCAGTAAAACCAAATGTCAATTTGCAAAAAATTGAACAATTTAAAGATGGTAAAGTTACATTAAAATTCAATCGCAGTCAAAGTATGAGATATACAGGGTCATCTTCCTCCATTACAACGGATGAAAATGATAAACCTAGTTCATCCATACCTTCTGTGATTTATGCTAAATATAAAGAACCTGAAAGTAAACCCATTATTCAAACCTTAGTCAAACCTAGGTATTCTACCTCGAACATTCCAAATAAAATGAAAGGTGTTGATTATAGTAATTCTATTCCACAGGCAGTTTATAATCCTGTAGATAATTATGTTAATCAACAATCAAACTTAGTAAACTCATCACCAGAATCACCAACAGCTTCAGCTATCACTGAAAACGTTAGTAAAATAAATAGAGAATTAAATGTTCTTAGTAAAGATGATATTGAAAAAGATCTAATAAAAGAAGTTTCTAAAATAACAAATTTATTAAAAATGAAAACCATATTAAAAACTTATACTTTTGAAGAATTAAAACTTGAATATTTAGAATATAAGATACATAACCAAACTGATATTAAATTCTTTGATTGGTATAAACTAGTTAAACAATCTGATAAAAGTTTAAATCCAATCACTGTTAGGGATAAAAGACCAGAATGGATAGTAAATGAATAAACCATAAAAAGTGATTTTCCTCCTAAAACAATTAGTAAATTAAAATATCAAGACAATGAAATTATTTGTGCACCTTATAAAATTGCTCAAGATAATGATATAAATAAAAAGATAATTGAACAAAATAACTTTAGTAATGCAAGTTTAATTTGTTTAAACTCACAATTAAAACGTATAGAACATATGCTCGAAGATAAACCTTTAGTTATGGAAAATACAAAAGATAAAGAAATAGTAAAATCTCATATGTTTAAACCTTACCAAATTTCTCAGTCAAGTAAAAAAGAATTTGTAAATAAATTAAAAGATCAATTAAGTAGACTTCAGGTTAGTTTTGCGACTATTCAACAAGTAGCTCCTGAAACTCCTCAAGCATCTGTAAATATGATAGAAGAAAACACCAACTCTGATGTTAGTAAACCTGACTCAGAAAATATTAAACAATTTGAAATCAATCCTATAAATCATCATAGAGAAATAGTAAATAGAGCACCAAACTTAGGAATTGTTGATAAACCTAATACTATATCTCAATTTAAATATAATGCTTCAACAATTTATGAATGGAACATAGATGGTTTAAGCGAATATAATATCTTAAGTATTTTACAACAAATGACAATGGCTGCAAATGCTTATAAAACACAGTCAATCATTTCTGATAAAGCTATAGCAGAAATCTTAATTGCTGGATTTACCGGTCAACTTAAAGAATGGTGGAATTATCATGTCACTGACCAACAACATTTAGAAATCCTAAATTCAATTCAAATAGATGATGAAGGTGAACCTATATATGATGAAAATGGTGAAGTAATTCAAGATGCAGTGTCATCTTTAATTCTCACTATTTCACTTCATTTTATAGGAGACCCATCTCACTTAAAGGATAAAAATGCAGAGTTACTCAGTAATTTAAAATGCAGACATTTAGGTGATTTTCAAAATTATAAAACGACTTTTCTCACTCGATTAATGTTAAGGGAAGACTCTAATCAAAGCTTTTGGAAAGAAAAGTTTTTAGCTGGGTTACCTTATTTCTTGGGAGAAAAGGTTAGAAATCATATTAAACAACAACATGGTCAACCTATACCCTATAGTAAATTAACCTATGGACAATTAATTAGTATAATTCAAAAGGAAGGTTTACAAATATGTCATGATCTAAAACTTCAAAGAAAGATAAAATATGAGATGCAGAAAACTAAAAAAGAATTAGGATCTTTTTGTAAACAATTTGACTATAGTATAACTTATCCACAGAAGTGTGAGGGCCAATGTTCTAAAACAAATAAACCTAAAAAATATTATAGAAATAAATATTCTAAAAAACAATATAGGTCTACACCTAGTCAAGATAAATTTTATAGTAAAAAGAGAACAAAATCTTCTTATAAAAATAAAAATAAACAACCTTCTAAATCTACAAAACTTCTTATAAAAATTTAACTTGTTACAATTGTGGTAAAAAAGGGCATACATCTAAATTTTGTAAATTTAATAAAAGATTACATGAATTAAATTTGGAAGATAATATTTTAAATAAAATTTATGAATTATATATTGATTCGGATTCTTCGGAATCTGAGATTAATGAAAGTGAAAATCAAATTGATGAATTAGGAACTACTACAAGTTCTTCCAGTTCATCAAAATTTTCTTTAAATATGTTATCTAAAGATCAAAGTAATTTATTAACAGTAGTTAATGGAATTGAAGATCAAGAAACTAGAGCTAAACTTCTTAAAAAACTAATAAAAAGTTTTGAAGACGAAGATGATATAAAAAATATTACTCCTAAAATTCAGTCTAATACTTATGATTTAACTACCATTTTAAATAAAAATAAACCTAAAAAGGTCGATACGGATGAATCTACTAAAGAATTATATAAAGAAATTAAGATGCTAAAAAATGAAGTAAAAGAATTAAAAACCCAACTTCAACAAAACTCTAAAAAAATAAAAATACTAGAATCCCAGCTTATTTCCAGTTCTTCCTCAGAAGAAGAAGAACCAGATAATAATTTAAAAATAAATGAATTAGATGAAGATGTAGATTGTAATTTTCTCAATTTATTACAAGAAATTACTTCACGAAAATATTTAGTAAAAATAAATATTCAAATAAATGATTTTGTGATATATGCAATTGCACTCTTTGACACAGGTGCAGAATTTAAACTGTATAAAATCTGATCTAGTTCCTAAAAGATATTGGTTAAAAACTAGTGAAAAATTAAGTACAGCCAACAAATCTAAACTTGAAATTATAGGAAAAACAGATGCAATAATCATAGATCAAGCCTTAGAAATACACACAGTATTTTTACTTTCACCTCAGATCAATTATATGGTAATATTAGGCACTCCATTTATAAATCTCATCACACCATATTCAGTAAAAGAGGATTGTATTAAATTTAAAATAAAAAATTGCAAAGCTCAATTGGAATTTACGGAAAAACCTAAAAAGAAACAATTAAATTTATTAAAAGCTCATTCTATTAAAATGTTAGAAATAAATTCTTTAATCAAATCTAAAGAAGAAGACTTAAAAGATTTGAAAAATAATGCATGTTTAAATAGAATTACAAACCAATTAAATTCTGATTATATCCAAAATAAAATCTCAACTCTAAAAAATTTTATGGAAAACAAATTATGTGCTGACCATCCAAATGCTTTTTGGAATCGTAAACAACACATAGTGGACTTACCATATGAAAAAGATTTTGATGAAAAAACCATAAAAACTAAAGCTAGACCAATTCAGATGAGTCCTGAATTGATTGACCATTGTAAAAATGAGATTCAAGATTTACTTAATAAAAAATTAATTTCTAAATCTAGAAGCCCATGGTCTTGTGCAGCTTTTTATGTAAATAAAAACGCTGAAATAGAACGAGGTGCTCCCAGATTAGTAATAAATTATAAACCATTAAATACAGCTTTAAAATGGATTAGGTATCCTATTCCAAATAAAAAAGATCTTTTAAAGCAACTCTATAATGCAAATATTTTTAGTAAATTTGATATGAAATCTGGCTATTGGCAGATTCAAATTGACCCCAAAGACAGATATAAAACAGCATTTACAGTTCCATTTGGCCAATACGAATGGAATGTAATGCCTTTTGGATTAAAAAATGCTCCTTCTGAATTTCAGAGGATCATGAATGATATTTTTAACCCTTATTCTAAATTTTGTATTGTTTATATTGATGATGTGCTTATATTTAGTACAACCCTTGAAGATCATTTTAAACATTTAAAAACATTTTGTATGGTCATCGAGAAAAATGGTTTAGCATTAAGTAAAACTAAAATGGATTTGTTTAAAACTAAAATAAGATTTTTAGGACATCATATAGAACAAGGTAAGATTCAACCTATAGAAAGAGCACTTGTTTTTGGTGAAAAATTTCCTGATGAAATTTCTAATAAACCCCAATTACAACGTTTTCTTGGTTGTTTAAATTATGTTATTGATTTTTATCCAAATTTAAATTGCATGATAAAACCTTTACATAATAGACTTTGTAAAAATGCTGGTCCTTGGACAACTCAGCATACTCAACTTGTAAAAAAGATAAAATCATTAGTAAAAGAAATTCCTTATTTATATATTCCTGATCTTACTGCTTTTAAAATTGTTGAAACTGATGCTTCTAATATTGGTTATGGCGGCATTTTAAAACAAACAATTAATAGTAAAGAAAGAATAATCCAATATACTTCAGGTCATTGGACTTCAACTCAATTAAATTATTCTACCATTAAAAAAGAAATTTTAAGTATTGTTATTTGTATAAATAAATTTCAATCTGATCTTTTAAATCAAAAATTTTTACTTCGTATTGATTGTAAATCTGCAAAAGAAGTTTTGCAGAAAGATGTCCAAAACCTTGCCTCTAAACAAATTTTTGCTCGATGGCAAGCGCTTTTAAGTATTTTTGAATTTGACATAGAATATATTAAAGGTAATGATAATAATATTCTAGACTTTCTAACTAGAGAATTCTTACAGAACAATGGGAAGAAAGAAGGATAAAGGGAAAGAAATTAAACAAGATTCCAGCTCCCCAACTAAAGCTCTTTCTGAGCACTCTGAAGATCTTAGTAAAACCTTAAACACTAAAACCACTTCTCCTAAAGACCTTAAAAAATGGATTGAGGAACTTTCTCAATCTCCTGAAGTAATTAAAGCACTGCAGGGAATGGCATCCTCTTCTACAGAGGACCCAGGTATGTCTTCTAAATCTAAAGCGATCGTATCCGCTCATGATACGGCTACTCTGTCTCAAACGGTAGACAGTAAAGAGTTATCAAATCCGTTGATGGCTGTGGATTTGCCAAAAATCCAATATAAATCTACTGGTAATATACATAAATGGTTTGATAAAAATTTATTTGATTTTGAAATCGAAGTTGAGGATGGTTATAATCATAATAATCCTTGGCAAATTATAAAAAATTATTATCCTGAGAATTGGTTTTTCATGCCAACAGATTTGTCAAAACCTCAGGCCTATTATAATAATATATTATTAGATACTGAATCAGTAAACATCAAACATACTTTTGATAAAAATGGAATAATTTCTTATTCTTCTATAAAAATAAAACGCGTCATCCATCCTAAGGATTGGCCCGTATCTTCTTTAGTAACGCCAGTAAAATTTAAAGGATTACATAAATATAATATGAGTTATAATTATTTTGATTATAAAAAAGCGTGGGATACGATATTTTGTCTTCAAAATCCCACCACTACTCATTCATGGTTAATATATTTTGATCAAAATATACGCACTGATTTAAAAATCCCAAATTGGTTTAAACGATGGTGGCAATTTAAAGGAATATCCGAGGAAATCATTCCTCATGATATCCATTATTTGTATCAGTTCTTTAAAACCCATTATGAACCTAAACCTGAAGAAGTTCATATTCCTTCTTTGATGTATTATTGTATGACCTTCTTCACTCCATGGGTATATCAATAGTGTTTTGATTATCAGTATGTTCCAGGAAGCCAAATTCCCATGATAATAAAAAGACATAAAATAAAATGGTGGGGATCATTCAAGAATTCCACCACTGAACATAAAATTAGTCAATGGATCCGCAATAAATTATCCAGCCCATCTAAACCAGCTTTAACCTATGCCCATACATTAGCTATTCAGGATAACCCCCAGTTTGGTATCCAAAAAGCCCAGTGTCAGGCCCGGTTAGCTGCAGCCAAAACAGCAGAAGAATATAGATTGATCTGTCAAGAGATGTCTGAACAACTCTCAACCAGTTCAAATCAGCCCATAAAACCATCCACCAGTAAAGCCCAAAGTGCATCCTCCAGTAAATCTTCAAACACTACACACCATAAAGGCAAGGGTAAAATCGTTTTACCATCATCCTCATCATCTAGTTCATCTAGTGACGAAAGTGATGACAGCGATATCATAAAAATCCAAAGTAAAGCAGGTAAAAAAGAAAAAGAAAGAAAAAAGAAGTTAAAACAGAAAGAAAAAATAAAAAGAAAAGAAAAGCTAAAAAAGAAAAAGAAGGACACATCATCGTCCTCATCTTATTCTGAATCATTATAAACAGGCAGAAGGAACCTTATTCCTTCACTCTTTGTAAAACACCCAACCAAAGCGGCACACAAGTTTTTAGTAAAAGGCCAAAGGACAGCTCGGCACAGCCAAAATCCACTCAGCAACAGTAAATGTCCACTCGCCAACAGTAAAGGTCAACTTGGCACAGTAAAAGCAAACAGTAGAGATTCTCCGACAGAGACTACTGTTCACCAACAGTAAAAGCAAACAGTAGAGATTCTTCGACAGAGACTACTGTTCACCAACAGTAAAAGCAAACAGTAGAGATTCTTCGACAGAAAATACTGTTCACCAACAGTAAAAGTAAATAGTAAAGATTCCAAGATTTTTATTTAAGGGAGCCTTTTCCCCTTGTGAAGGCATCGGATGTAAACTCATAATACAGCATATACTCCAATATAGGCGTAGTTATTCTCTCCCTAAACTATCTCCCTCCTTTCCCAGTTCGATTGTAAAGGATTCAAGTGTGGAAAGTCTTAAAATTCTAGTAAGTTAAAACTAGTTTAAGTTTATTATTTAAAGTTTAATTTTTGTATTTAAAGATTGTAATACTATTTTGTTATTTCAATTATTTATTTTAGTAAATATAAATTGCTACTTATTAAAGCCCTGTTAAAGGCTTCATTCTCTTCTCCCTCCACACTCTGACTTAGTTCTGGGGATCCCAGGCTAAGGGTGCAGGAACCCCCAACCTTAATTAAAATATAATCAATTAAAATTGGTTGAGTTAATTGATAAATATTAAATTGATTTGAGTTTTGATTATTGTATAAGTATGCTCTGTGGTTGCACCTTAGTGTGATCTTCCACATCAGAAATATCATTCTTGTATGTTCATAAACATATACTGTTCACTTACTGTTCATATTAAAACATATACTGTTCAAATTAAAAATCTTTGGTATATCAGCTGGAAACACATAACCTCCTGGTGTTTATCATTGCACTTGATAAACAAAGGAAATCTTGTGCTACAACGCTACGTACCAAGATAATAGTAATGATTTATATGATTATAAATCCTATTGATAATAGTATATTATTTGACATATATATTAATGATACTTTGATTAATATGTATATTGATAATGATCGTTGTTTAATTCATGCTTATATAGGTTTTAATATGTATGATATGTTTATTAATTTATAAATTATAAAATCAACTTAATATCTGAATCTGAGTAAAAAATCAACTTAATATCTGAATCTGAGTAATTAAACGGTCCTTTTATCTTTTGTTGGTAATATATATATATATATATATATATATATATATATATATATATATATATATATATATTTGAAATATTTCCTTTGAAGAATGTGGAAATTTTTGTAAGTTGTAAGTTGAGAAATTTGAAATGATGGGTATTAAGTAATGAAGAGTTTTTGATTAAGAATTATTGCTTTTGTGAAAGAATGATTTTGATTTGGGCTCTACTATGCATGATTGAAACGTGGTATGATGAGATTGATTTTGTTATGTGAAGCTATGATCATATGCTAGGGTTATCAGCCCTTATAAATAGGTGGACACGCTTATTTGTGTGATGGGGGTGGTGCTTTCATAGGCCACGATTGTGTGATGGGGGTGGTGCTTTCATAGGCCACGGTGGTGCTTTCATAGGCCACGGTGGTGCTTTCATAGGCCACGATCAAATCTGTTTATGTTCATTCTGTATTAGTACGAGCCTTAACTAAAGAATTAACATATTTGTATTTATAATCGTCTTATTACTTTCAATTAAACGAATGAGATTATATTATTTTAGTAAACCTTACTTTGGAAATTAATGATCATGTTATCAAATGAATTTTCAAAGCATGATATTCCGGTACATGGTTTTAAACATAAATAGTATATGTATTGGTATAATAAATGTGCAAGTAATGAATTTATGAGTTGAAAGAATTAAATTCTTTATGTTATTAATTAATAGTTTATTTGATATTTCTTTTGCTATAAATGTACATGTATGTTGAAATTTAATGATTTTATGTCATTTGTGTTTTAAGTAAGTTGTCATCACAACTTTAGTAAGTATGTGAATTATGAGCACCACTGAGTTTTATACTCAGCGCGTTGATTTTTATCACGCGCAGGTTAAAGACTGTGGTTGCTGCTTGAAGACTAGAAGAGTAGCATCAGGGCAGAAGTGACTATTGTGGTAGTAGTAGATTGAGATTTATGTACTTAAGAACTATGGCATGTATAAGTATTATATTTTCAGAGATTGTATTATTTGAATTATAACTTAAGCATGTAATTAGCAATTATGTTGGTGTCTATATTCGGAGATAAGCATAAGATTCATTAAATGTTTGAATATAAAAGATTTCAAGAGAGTTGGTATGATTAGTTTATTAAAACTTGATATATATACTGAATGCAATTAATTGCTGAATATTAAATTGCTATTGAGGATTTATATAATTATGAAAATATCGAAGTGTTGTTGTGTTATGATGATTATGTGGAGATGTTGGGAGTTTGGAGTTTAATTGGGAGTGTTTTGTATTCACATGTTTGGCGAGCTCAGTTTTTAAAAGGGAAATTCTTACAGTATTTATGTAGGATTTTTCCCAATCTATTTTTTCAAAAAAAAAAAAAAAAAGAGATGAAAACGAAATGAAATGATTATTTATAAAAAAAATTACTCGCTACACTTGTGAACACTCATTCATAATCTTATTTAATGATTTGTATGTTAAGTTAAGACGGTGTCTCCGGCACCGAATGTGGCATCCGTCGTCGGGTCTCACGGGACTCGGCGGAGGGTGTTACAGTCGCTATGGTGCTCCTCATCACATAGTTAAAGACAATGGTTTTCATTTCCAAGCAGACGTCATCCTGGAGGGAAACTCAGACCCAACTGGCATGGACCGTTCAGAATTCAGAAACTGTTGGCCAAGGGTGCCGCTGAATTGGTCACTAAGGAAGGAAAGCCTTTTAATCAGATCGTTAATCAAGACCAGATGAAAAGGTTTTATGTCTGAAATGATGATTTCGATCACTAAAAAAAAAAAAAAAAAAAAAAAAAAAAAAAAAAAAAGAGGCTAGGTTGAAAACCCGAAAGGGCGACCTAGGTAAGAAATGAACTCGTTAGGTTGAAAACCCGTAAAGGGCGGCCTAGGCAAAAGTTAGAGTTTAAAAATAATAATAATAATAATAAAGAAAAAAAGAAAAAGAAAAAAAAAAGAGAAAAATTTTGATATTAACGCATGGTGCTTAGTTTAAATGCAAAATCCATGCCATGCATTTGTGACATACTTGCAATTGGTTTCTCAATGCCATAAACCTGACTAGAAGGAGAATAGGCGAATGATGTGAATACTCAAATTTTGAGGCTCAAAAGGCCAGTTTTCCCGGATTGCAAACAGTCCGGCCGGAGAAGCCTCCGGAAAGAAAAAAACTAGAAAGTCTGTCGGCCGCGGCGGTGGCAGCCGCCGGCGATAGCGGCTGCAGTCGTCTATGAATACCCAATTTTTGAGGCTCAAAGAGCCAGTTTTCCCGGACTGCAAACAGTCCGACTGGACCAAAGGCCATTTTGGAAGTTCACCGAAAGTATGCCAATATGGTACTTGAAACGTCCGGGACGTCGCGAGGATCGCGGAACTGGTCCCGGAATATTTTTCGGAGGTCCGAAACTCCCGAAATAGCATCCGGAGTGAAAAATCAGCAGAACCGCCCAGCTCCGGCGGCCCGGCCGCCGAAACAGTCCAATTTCGCCTATAAAAGCAGCCTCCGGGCCTTCTGTTTTCCACACTCAGTCTGTGTTGACGGACGCTCCTTCTCCCCTACGCTCCTTGCGATTCTTTTACTGCTTTTTCTGCATTTTTAATTTAGTTTTTATTGCTTTCTTGTTGTGATACTTGGTCACTTAAATTAAATTAATTTTAATTAATATTCCCCAAACGAGGAGCTTAATCTGGAGCTAAGAAGTGGCCGACGACTGACCCAGGTAATAATTAAACCCTGTCTATTTAATTTTAGCACTTCATGCATACTTCTTTTCTACTCCTAATAATTCTACAATTGCATAAAAGCATTCACGTCAATCGTTAGGCAAATAAACTGCCTCAATTAAACAAATTTAGGCTAAACGCCCGGTTAATCAAGAATCGTGGTGATAAGCTTAAATCCGACAATATTGGCTTAAAATACCTAGTTAATTAATAACTACGGTGTATTTGCCTATTTCGAACAGTCCGGTTAAAAGTCCAATTAATCAATAATTGTGGCTAAAGACCTTAATAAATCAAGTTTTTTTGGCAACAAATTGCCTACAGTTTAATCAATCACATTGTTGGCAACAAATTGCCTATGGTTTAATCAATCGCTTTTGGCAAACAAATTGCCTATAAGTAAGATTAACCATTTTTTAGCGACAAATCGCTTAAATCACAATTTTTGGCTAAAAGCCTTCAAACAATTGCTTTTGGCAAATAAATTGATGCAATAAATTGCCTAAATCAACCTGTTTTGGCTAAAAGCCTTAAAATCAATCATTTTGGCGACAATCGCCTAAAATCGATCATTTTGGCAATCAAATTGCCTAAATCACTCTTTTTGGCTAAAAGCCTTAAAATCAATCATTTTGGCGACAATCGCCTAAAATCAATCATTTTGGCAATCAAATTGCCTAAATCATTCTCTTTGGCTAAAAGCCTTAAATCAACACTCTTGGCATCAAATGCCTAAAAATCAATTTTCAAGCAGAATGCCTAAACAAAATGCACAAAGCATACACACACTCATGCATGAAGCATACCCATTCAAAGCCCTTCAAAGAAGGCCTATCGAACTACGTCGACTTTGATCTTCCATTCAAACAGAAGTACGTAGGCACGTTTGGGATTTAACCTCGAGCGGCAAGTTGAAATCACATAAACATTTCAATTGGTCCAGTTGCATCATTTACTCTGCAAAGCATTCATTGTTTTGGTTAGTTCATCCGCATGACATAGTCTCGAGATCCACCTCGGGTTCGTAGACCATGCTTTAAACATTGGGTTAATTAATCTAATAATTAGGTTAATTAAAAATTGGAGTCACTTAGGGTTTTTTCCTAGTTTACCCTAAAATAATTAAACAAGGTGGCGACTCATACATTCACGTGCATTTCTTCCTTAGTCACATGCATTCATATGCCTATGATGTTTGGGGAGGGGTTCACAAATGAGTAGTTAGAATAAACGACTATTGTATTAAAAAAAACTGTATGATGTTGAAGGAAGCAAGATCAATAAAGAGCTTAATTTCCATATTTTTCTTCCCTCTTGTTTCTGGGGTATGACTGTTGATTACAATACCTTCCTCTCTGCTTAGTTGGTCAGAATTTGCTCATTTGTTTTGAAGATTTTTGCCTGATGGTCCTGCCTGAGTGTTGGATTCTTTTATACGGCGATCAGGAGGTCAAATGCTATTTTCTCGGTGGTTTCCCGGGAAGGATCGATAAAGGAAAACCATGAATAAAATCCTCAGCACTTAAATAGGTTCATGCATACATGAGGGAGTTGCATATTTTATCTCTTTCTGAATGTTGCAGGTGATAAAATGGTCACCCCATCTTTTTCAAATGTAAGTTTCCGTCCTTAGTAAAAAAAAAAAAATCCACTTTTATGTTCTTTCATTTCTTAATCCAAAGGCAGGAGGCCCAAGTGCTAATCCAGCAAATAATTTCGAAAGAAAAGATTTGTTGTTGTCTTTTGGTGTCTTTAAGTGCAGCGAACAGGAATCAATAAAGAGGGAACTGCTGGAATTATTCATTGAAAAGAGAAAAAAAGGGAGGATACAATGATTAGGAGCTCATAGCCCTCCAAAATACAGGAAATTGAATAAAGAGAAAAGCAGCAGCAAAGCCATCACATCCACCAAATTACCCTCAGGTAAGTTTTCTTTCAAACACCGCATCAGGAAGAGTATACCTGAGAATGTAATAAATTTTTTTTTTTTGCTAAAATTTCTACAGAAAAGGGGGATGATAAATAAATAAAAATAAGATTTTCAAGGTTTGCTTAAAAGATAATATTTTTTGTCTCAGGACAGAATTCCAAATTGGGAGCAAAATTAAAATCTTTTGCCCTGATGCAAAATTTCAAATTTCAAAGTTTACGATTATTAATGCATGGGGGCATGTGACGCTCCAACATTTAACAAAGGCAAGATCTGTTTGTACACAGAAATTGCTCTTTTCTTTTGAAAATGTTTTCAGGTCAACCGGTGATGGTTTCTCGAAGCCGGTGACGCTCCAACATTTAACAAAGGCAAGATCTGTTTGAACACAGAAATTGCTCTTTTCTTTTGAAAATGTTTTCAAGTCAACCGGTGATGGTTTCTCGAAGCCGTTGACGCTCCAACATTTAACAAAGGCAAAATCTGTTTGTATACAGAAATTGCTCTTTAGACCCATAAAGCGAGATATGTTTGTATACAGAAATTTCTATTTGGTCCCACCAAGCGAGATCTGTTTGTATACAGAAATTGCTCTTTTCAAATCCTCTAAAGCCGATTAAACCGAGCTTTGGACAAGGCAAAATCTGTTTGTATACAGAAATTTCTCTTTGGACCCATAAAGCGAGATCTGTTTGTATACAGAAATTGCTATTTGGTCCCACTAAGCGAGATTTGTTTGTATATAGAGATTGCTCTTTGGACCCATAAAGCGAGATCTGTTTGTATACAGAAATTGTTATTTGGTCCTACTAAGCGAGATCTGTTTGTATACAGAAATTGCTCTTTGGACCCACAAAGTGAGATCTATTTGTATACAGAAATTTATCTTTGGTCCCGCCAAGCGAGATCTGTTTGTATACAGAGATTGCTCTTTGGACCCACAAAGCGAGATCTATTTGTATACAGAAATAGCTCTTTGGTCCCACCAAGCGAGATCTGTTTGTATACACAAATTGCTCTTTAGACCTACCAAGGCGAGATCTATTTGTATACAGAAATTGCCATTTTCAAAAGAATCTTGAATGTGGCCAGATGACTGCTGACGCTCAGAACGCTGATGTAGTCCGACTGGAGCCTTCAAGGTGACACAACAAAATCCTTCGAACCAATTAGACCGAGCTTCGGAGGTGACTTCAAAGCGAGATCTGTTTGTACACAGACCGAGCTTTGAAGGTGATCACAAGTCCGACTGGAGCCGACAAAGCCGATTAAACTAAGCTTTAGAAGTGGCCAGATGATCAAGACAAATCCTCTAGGCCGATCAAACCAAGCCTCGGAGGTGACTTCAAAGCCAATTAGACTGCGCTTTGGAGTTTTTTGCAGATCCAACTGGAGCCAACAAAGCCGATTAGACTGAGCTTTGGATGTGACTAGATGATCAAGTCAACCCAAAATCCTTCGAGCCAATCAGACCGAGATTCGGAGGTGTCTTCAAAGCCAATAAAACCGAGTTTTGAAGATGATTACCAAATGATCAAAACAACCACTTCATTCAACCCGAGATTGAAGGCGTGTGGGCCACTTTAACATTAATTGTTTACACGATTAATGATAAAGTGTGGGGGCAAACTATTGACGCGTATTTTTATGCCCCTGCCTGATCCGATGAGGACACGAGGATGAGAAATGAATGGGTTAATCTTATCTAGAAGTCTTTTAATCCAAGGATTTAAATTAAATTGATTTTAAGTGTCTGACTGGGTCAGAGCTGCGTCACGCAGCTATGAAGGTGTGTGACGGCACTATGGCTGCGTCACGCAGCTCTTATGCAACTCAGATTTGCATGTCGTCGTCAAGAATGACGACATGCCGTTTTTTATGCTAAAACGACACGTAGTTGTGGTCCAACAAGTGAGCTGCGTCACGCGTCTGACTAGATCCATCAGCTACGTGACGCAGCTATGCTCTGTTGCCTTACTTCTATAAATTGATCTTTTTCTCACAATCAAAGGGGACTTTTGGAAAACCTAAGAAAAGCATATTGTGCGGCCACATTTCTCTCCAAAGACTCTTCTGAGTTCATTTGAAGAGAAATTGCCATTAGATATCAATTTTAGGTGAATAAAATCATAAAAAGAGAGAAAAAATCAAAAGATAAAAGAAAGAGCATTTGAATCCTTGGAAACAAAGCTTCTGGGAGGTCTTAACTATCAATTGTTAAGGCATTTAAACCATTTACAATCCTCAATCTGAGGATTAGGTAATTTCTTTACCCTTCTTTGTATTTTTACTTATTTTTGTGGTTTTAGTAATTTAAGCTTCTTTAAATTTTATTTTGTTCATGTTTGGTCATTTTACGTTGTCTTAAAATATATTTAGTTAAAAAATGATCTAAATAAAACGCTGGAAAAATAAGTTCGGATCAAAGCAGTTGCGTCACGCAACTGTTCTTTGTCTAACAGTTGCGTCACGCAACTGTTCTTCATCTAACAGTTCCATCACACAGTTGTAAGATGCGTGACGCAACTGTTCTAAGGTCCAGAATAATTTTGTTTTCTAACAGATCCGCACGCAACTGTTCTTCTAAAGAACAGCAGCGTGACGCAGCTGTTCTTCTAAAGAACAGCTGCGTGATGCGACTGTTCTATGATTCCAGAAATAATTTTTGTTTTTTTTTAAAAAAAATAATAAATTGTGTACAAAATAAAATTTAATTTTTTAATAAATCCGAAAATGACCAATTATGAACAGATTGCAATTTAATTAAGTTTAGAATATTAAAATATAATTATGCATGATTTTGGTTTGTGGGTTTTTGTGTTTAAATTTTGAATCGGGTAGAATGTATTTGTAGGTTCTATTTGTTGCCCGCCTTTAACCATAATTGCTTTGGTTTGAATGGTTTAAATGATTATGGATGTGATGATTGGATTTGATTGGGACGATTAATTAATTTTCCATAGAAGAACTCGATTCAATTCATTTGGGTTGGGTTTAAATAAATAAATAATTTGGCTTTTTTAATTAAAATAAATTAGAAATCGTAGGTTAAAAGAGGCTGGTTTTTCCCGGTGTCAGCTTCCAACGGGCCGGCGTACCTAATTCCCTTACCCAGAATTGCATTGTTGCGCTTGACCAGTCTTTTAAACAATTTGGCCTTAAATAAAATTGGGTTTAAAATGGAGTCACTTTTCATAAAATTGGAAACGGTCCCATTGCCGAAATAATGGGTGGCGACTCAAAAATGTTTTATAAGACCAATTTATCGGCATCGTGTCCAATAAAATGTTTTGTCACCACTATTCATAATAAGATCATTTTCCATCAAAAATAAAAAGTGATGCTTTTCGGGTCGCTCGAGGGCGGTACGAAAACATCCTTTGGTGATTAGGGTCGGGCGTGACAAAGCCTTTTCCTTCTTGGAACCGAATTTCTAGTAATTTATTCCAATTCTTTAACTTTTTTACTTTTTAGGATTTCTTTTACTATTAAACTCAACTAGGGAGAATTATAAATAGGTTGTGTGTTATTTGAATTTGTTTCAATTGGGTTGTTGTACACCTTTAAAAGCTATATGATATTATCGTGTGGTGATGATTTATTTTTATAACATGAAAATAAAATTGTGGTTGAAGATATGTGATTACTCTAAAATGCTATGAAAATTTTAATGTTGGTTGTATATTTTTTGAATGCTAATTGTATATTATCATTTGAATTTTAATGTTTATTTGAATGCTTGTTGTATTATTTTATTTTTTTATGTTTTGATGTAATTTTTTTTTTACTTTGTATGAGTTTCAAGACGAACCATTGTCTTCATTAATTTTTAATTATGATTCTGATAGTTCATCATCAAGTGATAATTCATTTCCAATAACCAAAAAAATTACTAGACGAGTCATTAGAAGATGGTGACTTAAGAAACAACATGGTCATAATTTAGTTCAAGCCAATGCAATCCACGTCCCTATTGTAGTGTCAACAACATTAAATGGTAGAAAGCGTCCTCATGGTGGATCTACATATGGTAGACTTTTATATTTGCCATGATAGGAAGAAGTGTTATGATTTAATTGTTAATGACTTCAAAGATGATAATTCAAAATATACACCAGAACATTTTAGATGCCGATTCGAATGGATGTCAAATTATTCAAATGCATTTTACAAGCTACAAAAAATGATGATGATTATTTTTCACAAAAAGTTGATGTTGTTGGAAATGTTTGGTTGAGTCTTTTACAAAAAGTGATTGCTGCTGTACAGATGCTTGCATATGGATGTCCAGTTGATTTGCTTGATGAATATGTTCAAATTGGAGAGAGCACTGTAATTGAAAGCTTAAAATGCTTTTGTGGTGCTATAATAGGCATTTGAAGAACATTACCTAAGAAAAGGAAACAAAAAATGATGTTGCAAGATTACTAAAAGAAGGCGAGGATCAAGGATTTCTAGGTATGCTTGGAAGCTTAGACTATATGCATTGGCATTAGAAAAATTGTCCCACGAATTGGCATGAAACATATACCAATGGTTTTAAGAGAGTTCCTACTCTAATTTTATAGATTGTAGCTTCACAAAATTTATGGATTTGACATGCATTTTTTGATGTGGTCGGTACTAATAATGATATTACTGTATTAGACAGATTTCCATTATTTGATGATCTTATTAATGATATTGCACCACCTTGCGTTTTTGGAGTACAAGGGCAGCACCACTATAAAATGAGACATTACCTTTCTGATGGAATTTATACAGAATATGCTACTTTAATCCAAACAATTTCTAAATCATCTTCTATGAAGGAAAAGTTATTTGCTAAACACCAAGAAGCTGTTAGAAAAGATATGGAATGAGCATTTAGAGTATTACAAAGTAGGTGGCATATCATCAAAGGTCCAGCCTGTATGTGGTACTCAAATGATCTTGGAAAGATAATGAAGACATGTATTATATTGCACAATATGATCATTGAGAGTAAGCAAAGTCAAGGTATTAATCCTGAGAGTTGGTAACCTCATGGATATGAATTGGCTGAAGATGTTAACATAGAGCATGATTATACTTTTCTCATCTCAACCATGATTAACCGAATGAAAAAAGTCCAAGAGAAAAGAGTGCATAAAGATTTAAAGAAGGATCTTGTCAACCATTTGTGGGATTTATATGGTGATCAATAATCTGGTGAAGGCCTCTAATTAATAGTGTTGTTTCATTTTCAAGTCGTTTGAAGTATTCTACTTTGTTTTTCAATTTTCTTTTTGTTGGCTCAAGGGTCAATTTTATCTTGAGATTTTGATGATTATACAAAACAAATAAATTTAATATTCTTGTATGTGCTAATATTATTTTATGCAGAAATTATTGTTGAAAATTATTGAAGAAATGAAATTCCTACATCCCAAGATTTTTATTTCAAGACCATGAAGATTAATGAAGATATTTTCTATTGGTTAGTATTATAATAAGTCTTAGGAAATTATTGTAGGATAGAGAGTAAATAATTTTATAAGCACAAATCTATTTTATCTCTCTCAAAATTGTTTTGAAATGTTTTTAAATAAATTTATTAAGAGGATATAGCCAAAATCTTTACTCTTCACGTTTTTCCATTTAAAATATCTTTGGAGTAAATATTCTTGGTAGCTATTAAATGAAATTCTGCAAAAAGTATTTTCTGATCTAAAAAGCAGTTTCTGATTTAATACAGCTGTCCGTTTCTGATACAGCTAGCTGTTTCTGATATAAATGTTACACTGTTTTCTAAACTGAACTTTTCATCTCCAAACCTTGCATGTGTTAATATTAAATGTGGTCTGACAGCCCTTTTAATTGCAACCCATGCATTGCCTCGTTAGTTTAAAAACATCAGAAACTTCATTGCTCATTAAAGCAACAATCTCAACGTGAACTTCAAAAGAGAATATCATCTTTTCATATAAAAACCATTTCCTCTTGTAAAAAGAATGGGTTTTGTAAAAGAGTATGAGTCCATTGTTCAAAGTTTAAATCTCTCAAAGCTCTCTCTTCAATCCCCCTATTTCTTTTCGTCTTTTTGCTTCAAGAAAAATTTTTAAGAGAAAAGAAAATTTATTAACAACATTTTCTGAAGAACAGTTCTGATCTTTAAATCTGTTTTCTAAATTCGTTTTCTGTTCTTCCTGTGCTTATATTTGCATATTTCTCTGTCTATATAGATTTTGTAATCTGTTGTAGACAGGCTCTTTATTTGAAAAACTTTTGTGTAATAGCTTAGGTGAAAAGCTATGGTGTAATAGGTTATCAAGCGACCTTCTCCTTGTGTGAGATTCTAATGTCTTGATTTGAGTTTCTATTCTCAGCAAAAACAGAAAAGGTTGAGGTTGACTAGAACCTTTGGAAAATCTAGTGGGATAAATGTTAGATCTAGGTGTTGATCTATTTCCTTGTATTGTTGGTTTGTCTCTTACCCTTGAAAAGAGATAACATAGTGGAGGATCTCAAGATGCGTCTTGGGGAGTGGATGTAGGCGAGTTAGTGCCGAACCACTATAAATCTCTATGTTTATCTTCTTTTACTTTTTGAAGTTCTGCTTGATTATATTCTATTTACGCAATTGTTAATCTGTTTAGAAATGCAAAGTTGTTAATGAGTTTCTGATTCTAATCGTGAATAAGCTTTATCTCTATGGAACATTAGAACTCTGGATTTCTGTATTATGATTATACCAAGTTCTAATCTGTCCTTCTATATTCAGTGCAATTCACAATATGAATTATAATCAGTTTTCTAATCTTGCTTCAAGCTTTGTGAACCAGTTCTAAAATGCAATAACTGTTGTTCACATAGGCTTTCTAAAATAGCAATAAACTTTGTGAAGTTGTTCTAATCGCAATAGCTGTTCTTCATAGAGTCTTTCTAAAATAGCAATAAACTTTGTGAAGCTGTTCTAATCACGATAGTTGTTCTTCATATAGGCTTTCTAAAATAGCAATAAACTTTGTGAAGCTGTTCTAATCGCAATAGCTGTTCTTCACAGAGTCTTTCTAAACTTGCTTAAGCTTTGTGAAGTAGTTCTAAATGCAATAACTATCCTTCACAGAGTTATTCTAAAATTGCTTAAGCTTTGTGAATCAGTTCTAAATGCAATAATTGTTCTTCATAAGTCTTTCTAATCTTGCAATAAGCTTTATGAGGAAGTTCTAAACTTAATAATTAACTCTCACAAATGCTTTCTAATTCCACTGCAATCGAATTCTGATTTTTGTGTTTGAAAGTTAAATTTTTAGAAAACCCAATTCACCTCCCCTCTTGGGTTGTGCCATACATAAACGGGACCCACAATCTGGTATCAGAGCTCTTGGCTCTTGACTTACCGAAGCTTAACAGCTTGAGAGAAAAGATCTCATGGCAGCCCCACTTCCTCTTACATCTTTAGAAGGTCAATCTATTTCTAGACCACCTCTGTTCAATGATTCTAATTACTCTTATTGGAAAACCAGAATGGAAAACTTTATAAAATCAGTTGATATAAATGCTGGAGGAATGTTATAACCGGTCCTCATATTCCTATGAAAATTGTTGAAAATGTAAGAGTTCCAAAAACAGAAGAAGAATATAATGATGCTGATGGAATGACATATCTATAAATGCAAAAGCCATTAATATTCTTCATTGTGCATTAGATCCAACAGAATGTAACAAAGTTTCTGGATGTAAGTCTGCAACGGAAGTATGGGAAAAACTTAGAGTTACCTATGAGGGTACTGACCGAGTGAAGGAATCCAGAATTAATATCCTTTTGAGGGAATATGAAATGTTTAGTATGAAAGAACGAGAGACTATAGCTGAACTAAATTCTAGATTTACAAATATAGTTAATCCTTTGAGAACTCTTGGAAAGGAAATTTTAGAAGATGAGCTTGTTAAGAAAATCCTTAGAATTCTACCTAAAAAATGGGATTCTATAGGAACTGTAATGAACTATAAAGAAACTCCAGTAACTTATGATTATTTGATAGGAGCTCTTATTTCAGAAGAGATGAAATCTTCTTTGACAGTAGAAGATAAGAAAAAGAAAGGACTAGCTTTGAAAGTAGTTTCTAGTGAAGAAAGTTCTTCTGATCTTGATAGTGATGATTTAGCAGTTGTTGCTAAGAGATTCAAGAAGTTCTATAAAAAAGGTGGAAGGCCACAGAAAAAGTTTATCAAAAAGAACTTTTCACCTAAAAATAGCAACTTGCCTAAGAAAGAACCTTCTGAAGTGGTTTGTTATGAGTGCAACAAGCCTAGCCCTATCAAGCCTAATTGTCCTAAGCTGAAAAAGAAATCAAAGAAAGAAAAGCTGAAGCAATCATTTGTAGCTGATTGGAGTGACTTTGACGATTCTAATTCTGAAAGTCAAAGTGACCAGGAGGAAACTGCCAATATCTGTCTAATGGCCACTATCGATTCTGACTCCAAAGAAATCAGCACTATGACTTCAACACAGAAAGCTGAAAGTAGTGAAGCAAATGCAATAGGCCAAAAACGTGATGAAAGCAATGTAAGTATCTCTGAACTTGAATTTGAAAGTGATCTTCTAGATACTTATAATAACCTTTGCACTGAATTTGAAAAGCTTGTTAGAAAGCATAAAGTTCTAAAGAAAGACTTTAGAAAATTGAAAACTGAATGTAATCATTTGAAAGATGCTTTTTATCAAGAAGTTTCATGCAAAGATCTTATCATAGAGATCAAAGATCTTAAAGATTGCAATGACAAATTTTCTGAAAATCTGAAACACTTTGAAGAAAAATGTAAAAATCTGAATTTTAAAAATGAATCTTTGAAAACTGAGATTAGAATTCTAAAGTCAATTTCAGAATCCTTTTCTAAAGAAAAGACAAGTTCTAGCTATGATAGCACTTCAAGACAAAGGCATGTTTCTAATAAGAAAAATGCTATTTCTAATGTTGCGACTTTAGAACATCAGAAGCAATTTGAAAAATTTGTTAGTCTCAACAGAAAGAAAAATCATAGTAAGTTGAAAACACTTGTTACCACTAACCCTTCAGGACCCAATACGAGTTGGGTACCTAAATCTCCGTGATTTTTTCAGGAGTGCCTAAGGAGTGAGCTGAAAACAGAAATGTCGTATATGGACAGCCCTTGCTCTAGGCATATGACTGGTGATAGAAAGAAATTCACAAGATTAGAAAAGAAAAAGGGAGGTACAGTGAGCTTTGGAGATAAAGCTAAAGGTAAAATCGGTGGTATTGGTGTGGTGGGTTCTAATCCTTCAATAGAAAATGTATGCTTAGTAGAAGGATTACATTATAACTTGTTAAGTGTAAGTCAGATTTGTGATAAAAATAGAAGAGTGATCTTTGAACCCTCTTATTGTGAAGTTTAGAACATGCATGATAACAAAACTTTATTTGTTGGAAAAAGGATTGGGAACATATACCTAGTAGACCTTTCTGATATGCATAACCTAGACATATGCTTAGTTTCTATTGACAATTCTAGTTGGTTATGGCATAGAAGACTTGGACATGCAAGCATGCACCTTATTTCTAAACTGTCTAAGAAAGACTTGGTTCGTGGTTTGCCAAAGCTAAAGTTTGAAAAAGATCACATTTGTGATGCTTGTCAATTGGGCAAACAAATCAGAACATCTTTCAAATCTAAGGGCATGGTTTCTACGTCTAGACCTTTAGAATTGCTACACCTTGATTTATTTGGACCTGTTACTCCTTCTAGTCTTGGAGGTAAATTTTATGCATTTGTTATTATTGATGATTACTCTAGATTCACTTGGACACTCTTCCTTAGAAATAAGGATGAGTCATATGACATGTTTGTTCATCTTTGCAAGAGAATACAGAATGAGAAAGGATACAACATCTCTACGATTAGAAGTGACCATGGAAGAGAATTTGAAAATCAAAAATTCGATGCTTTTTGCAAAGAATCAGGAATCTTCCATAACTTCTCAGCACCTAGAACACCCCAGCAGAATGGAGTTGTAGAACGCAAGAATAGAACACTCTAGGAAATGGCCAGAACCATGCTGAGTGATTCTAAGTTACCAAAGTATTTCTGGGCAAAAGCAGTAACACTGCCTGTTATATTCTAAACAGGGCATTGGTAAGATCTAAACTGAAAAAGACTCCATATGAGCTATACAAAGGTAGAAACCAAACATTGGTTATTTTCACATCTTTGGGTGTAAATGTTTTATTCTAGACAATAAGAAAAATCACCTTGCTAAATTTGATGCTAAATCTTATAAAGGAATTTTTCTAGGATATTCAAGTAATAGTAAAGCATATAGGTTATTTAATAAGAAAACTCTAGTTGTAGAAGAATCTATCCAAGTTGTGTTTGATGAATCTGATTCTACTTCTAGAATATTAGAAAATGATGATGTTGTAGATTTCAATCAATAAAAGCAGAATGAACAATCAAAACTACTAGAACAGCCAGAAAGTGAGCAAAATGTTGAAAATCAGGCTGAACCAGAAACTGAACATGAAGATCAGAATGCAACAGAAAGTCAAATGCCAGAAACCGAAAATGAGAATTCTAAATTACCAGAAGAGTGGGGATTCCACAAGTATCATCCTCAAGTGAATATCATTGACAACCCTTCAGAAAGAATGATGACTAGAGCTCAACTTAGAAGATATTTTGGTAATGTTGCTTTCGCTTCTCAATTAGAACCTAAAAATCTAGAAGATGCTCAAAATGATGAAAGTTGGATTATTGCCATGCAAGAAGAACTAAATCAGTTTGAAATGAACCAAGTTTGGAAACTTGTTTCTAGACCTAAAAATCATTCTGTTATTGGTACAAAATGGGTGTTTAGAAATAAGCTTGATGAACAAGGTAATGTTGTGAGAAATAAAGCAAGGTTAGTGGCTCAAGGTTTCAACCAAGAAGAGGGCATCGATTTTTATGAGACTTTTGCTGCGGTTGCTAGACTTGAGGCCATTAGAATGCTTTGTGCATTTGCATATTTTAAAAACTTCATGTTATATTAAATGGATGTGAAAAGTGCTTTTCTAAATGGTGTTCTAAATGAAGAAGTGTATGTAGAACAACCACCCAGTTTTGAAGCTTATAATAAACCAAACCATGTTTATAAACTTACTAAAGCACTTTATGGTTCAAAACAAGCTCCTAGAGCTTAGTATGAAAGATTAAGTAAGTTCTTATTAGAAAATGGTTTTTCTAGATGAAAGGTTGATACTACACTATTTATTAAGAATAAAGCACCTGATATTCTAGTTGTGCAAATCTATGGTGATGACATAATCTTTGGTTCTACTAACGACCTTCTTTGTAAGGAATTTTCTAAGATTATGCAGGGTGAGTTTGAAATGAGTATGATGGGAGAATTAAACTTCTTCCTTGGACTTCAAATCAAACAATGCGATGATGGAATCTTTATAAACCAAGGCAAGTACACTCGAGAATTGTTAAAAAGGTTCAAAATGGAGAATGCCAAGGTATGTAGTACACCAATGAGTCCATCCTCAAAATTAGAAAAAGATGAAAATGGAAAGGATGTGGATATTAAGATGTTTAGAAGTGTGATTGGTTCTTTACTATATCTAACTGCAAGCAGACCTGACATTCACTTTAGTGTTTGTTTATGTGCTAGATTTCAATCATGTCCTAAAGAATCTCATTTAATTGTTGTAAAAAGAATTCTAAGATATCTTTGTGGAACTTCTAATTTGGGTCTGTGGTAGTCTAAAAATGATACATTTGATCTTATTAGGTATAGTGATTCTGATTTTGCAAGAAGCAGAATAGATAGAAAAAACACGTCTGGAACTTGCCAGTTTCTAGGTAGCGCCCTTGTATCATGGTTTAGCAAGAAATAGACTTCTGTTGCTCTTTCTACTGCAGAAGCAGAATATATTGCTGCTGGAAGCTGTGTTGCACAAGTTCTATGGATTAAACAACAATTAGCAAACTATGGTCTGAAATTAGAAACTGTTCCAATCAAATGTGATAACATAAGTGCTATCAACTTATCTAAGAATCCAGTCCAGCACTCTAGAACCAAGCATATAGAACTCAGACATCACTTCATACGTGATCATGTTCAAAAAGGTGATATAGTGATCAAGTTCATTCCTACAGAAAAGCAATTGGCAGATATTTTTACAAAACCTTTAAATGAAAGCCAATTCTGCTTGATTAGAAGAAAACTGGGTATGTTAGTTCTAAACTCTTAATTTTAGAACTCTGTAAGTATGTTCTAAAAATGCTTTCTATATTTGAGATTGAAAAACATGTTTTGTGTATGTTTTAAAATTCTATTATATGTGACTTTGAAAAATGTTTTCACGTTTAGAAGAGTTAGATAAGGTTCTGATGTGGATTTCTAATGTCGCCAATTTCTAATGTCTCCATCTACATCAAATTCTATTTTAAAAAAAAACAGTCAATTTTTTTTAATTATGTTATTTGTATTTATTTCATCTTATTTTTTTTCTTTATTTTATTTTGTTTTCATTTATTTTTTACGGTATTTTTGTGTTATTTCTTTTATTTTATTCTTTTTCTTTGTTCTCTTTTTAAATTGGTAATGGAATCAAGTTTAGAAAAAGAAAAAGAAGAGATTCTTCAGAAAAAGAAAAAGCTGAGAAAGACGAAACAGAAAAGGAAACATTAAGTTTAGAAGAAGAAGAAGCTGATAGTAAGAAGAAGAAAGGGGGAAATAGAGTTCATGGAAGAAAACCTCCTCAGCTTCCCTTTTCTAAACAATCTGAGAATCTGACTAAAACTTCACCTGCTCAGAATCTCAGGAGTTCAAAAAGACTTGGAACTGATTCTAAACCTCTTTGATTTCTTTCTAATCTACTATCTGACTGTGTTTCTATTTTGTTTTATCAACAATTTTTTGTTATTTGCTCTGATTTTTATTTGTGTCTATCGTTTGCTCAGAATTTTTTTTTTCACTTTTTTTTTTTATTTCTATTTTGTTCTGATTTACTAACCCTTTTCTATGATGACAAAAAGGGGGAGAACACAGTACACTTGATGCTTGAGTACTTGGAGGAGAACATAGTATATTTATTTAAGTACTTAATCTCTTTGCTTATCATGTTCTAATCTGTGATATTTTTATTATAATAGGGGAGAACACAGTACACTTGATGCTTGGGTACTTGGAGGAGCACATAATATATTTATTTAAGTACTTAATCTCTTTGCTTATCATGTTCTAATCTGTGATATTTTTATTATAATGGGGAGAACACAGTACACTTGATGCTTGAGTACTTGGAGGAGAACATAGTATATTTATTTAAGTACTTAATCTCTTTGCTTATCATGTTCTAATCTGTGATATTTTTGTTCTAATGTTTCACTTCTATGTGAATAGAATATGCTTTGTATGCTCTGATTGTTAGATCTTAAAACTTAGTTCAATTCTAATGTATGCTCTGATTAAAAGACTTAGAACTCCGTTTTAATTCTAATGTCAGTTTCTAAATCTGTATTCTGTTCTAATCCCCACAGATATTATATTGCACTTATTCAGGGGGAGTTTTATATAAGTTCTAATCCTGCTTCATGATAAATCTGTTATCTTTAGAACTTGTATTTTGTTGACATGCATAAATTTAGGGGGAGCACATGATTTTATGTTTGATAAATTTATTGGTTTTGTCATCATCAAAAAGGGGGAGATTGTTGGCTCAAGGGTCAATTTTATCTTGAGATTTTGATGATTATACAAAACAAATAAATTTAATATTCTTGTATGTGCTAATATTATTTTATGCAGAAATTATTGTTGAAAATTATTGAAGAAATGAAGTTACTTCATCCCAAGATTTTTATTTCAAGACCATGAAGATTAATGAAGATATTTTCTATTGGTTAGTATTATAATAAGTCTTAGGAAATTATTGTAGGATAGAGAGTAAATAATTTTATAAGCACAAATCTATTTTATCTCTCTCAAAATTGTTTTGAAATGTTTTTGAATAAATTTATTAAGAGGATATAGCCAAAATCTTTACTCTTCACGTTTTTCCATTTAAAATATCTTTGGAGTAAATATTCTTGGTAGCTATTAAATGAAATTCTGCAAAAAGTATTTTCTGATCTAAAAAGCAGTTTCTGATTTAATACAGCTGTCTGTTTCTGATACAGCTAGCTGTTTCTGATATAAATGTTACACTGTTTTTTAAACTGAACTTTTCATCTCCAAACCTTGCATGTGTGAATATTAAATGTGGTCTGATAGCCCTTTTAATTGCAAACCCATGCATTGTCTCATTAGTTTAAAAACATCAGAAACTTCATTGCTCATTAAAGCAATAATCTCAACGTTAACTTCAAAAGAGAATATCATCTTTTCATATAAAAACCATTTCCTCTTGTAAAAAGAATTGGTTTTGCAAAAGAGTATGAGTCCATTGTTCAAAGTTTAAATCTCTCAAAGCTCTCTCTTCAATCCCCCTATTTCTTTTTGTCTTTTTGCTTCAAGAAAAATTTTTAAGAGAAAAGAAAATTTATTAACAACATTTTCTGAAGTACAATTCTCATCTTTAAATCTGTTTTCTAAATTCGTTTTATGTTCTTCATGTGCTTATATTTGCATATTTCTCTGTCTATATAGATTCTGTAATCTGTTGTAGACAGGCTCTTTATTTGAAAAACTTTTGTGTAATAGCTTAGGTGAAAAGCTATGGTGTAATAGGTTATCAAGCGACCTTCTCCTTGTGTGAGATTCTAATGTCTTGATTTGAGTTTCTGTTCTCAGCAAAAAGTTGAGGTTGACTAGAACCTTTGGAAAATCTAGTGGGATAAATGTTAGATCTAGGTGTTGATCTATTTCCTTGTATTGTTGGTTTGTCTCTTACCCTTGAAAAGAGATAACATAGTGGAGGATCTCAAGATGCGTCTTGGGGAGTGGATGTAGGCGAGTTAGTGCCGAACCATTATAAATCTCTGTGTTTATCTTCTTTTACTTTCTGAAGTTCTGCTTGATTATATTCTATTTACGCAACTGTTAATCTGTTTAGAAGTGCAAAGTTGTTAATGAGTTTCTGATTCTAATCGTGAACAAGCTTTATCTCTGTGGAACATTAGAACTCTGGATTTCTGTATTGTGATTATACCAAGTTCTAATCTGTCCTTCTATATTCAGTGTAATTCACAATATGAATTATAATCAGTTTTCTAATCTTGCTTAAAGCTTTGTGAACCAGTTCTAAAATGCAATAACTGTTGTTCACATAGGCTTTCTAAAATAGCAATAAACTTTGTGAAGCTGTTCTAATCGCAATAGCTGTTCTTCACAGAGGCTTTCTAAAATAGCAATAAACTTTGTGAAGCTGTTCTAATCGCAATAGCTGTTCTTCACAGAGTCTTTCTAAACTTGCTTAAGCATTGTGAAGTAGTTCTAAATGCAATAACTATCTTTCACAGAGTTATTCTACAATTGCTTAAGCTTTGTGAAGCAGTTCTAAATGCAATAATTGTTCTTCACAGAGTCTTTCTAATCTTGCAATAAGCTTCGTGAAGAAGTTCTAAACTTGATAACTAACTCTCACAAATGCTTTCTAATTTCGCTGCAATAGAATTCTGATTTTTGTGTTTGAAAGTTAAATTTTTAGAAAATCCAATTCACCCCCTCTTGGGTTGTGCCATACATAAACGGGACCCACATTTTTTAAAATTTTTATTTTTATGTTTTTACTTTTACGCTCTGCATGTAAAGATCAATTTTTTTTGCATTTATCTTCTCCCTTTTTTGTGGATGTGAATGGTTTTTATCTCATGAGTTTCTTTGGTTTCCTTTTGTTCTTTTTTGTTGGTTTTGTCTTTGTTATGTTTCTACTATTTTCATTTATTTATTTTTATCTTTGTTGCTGATTGTATATCTTGTTTGTAAAAATCAGTTCCTTAAAATGCTGGGCAAAAGCAAGTTTAATGGCAATTGAACCATTGTAGTGTACATATTTCTTTGTACTTAATTGTCGGATGGTTTTTATCTCATAAGTTTCTTTAGTTTCCTTTTGTTCTTTTTTGATAGCTTTGTCTTTGTTATGTTTCTGCTGTTTTTATTTCTATTTTTTTTTATCTTTGTTGCTGATTGTAAATCTTGTTTGTAAAAATTAGTTCCTTAAAATGCTGGTCAAAAGCAAGTTTAATAGCAATAGAATCATTGCAGTGTACAAAATTCTTTGTACAAATTTTTTTGTTGGATGGTCCATAATAGCAAAGACACCAATATACACAAATTTTATTGGAAGGCTTTTCATAAAAATGTTATTTGATATTATACAGTAGTTTCCATAAAAATGTTATTTAATATTTAAAGTAAAACCTGCAATTATTTTTTTTAGTTGAACTGACAAAAGATGCATGAACTTTATACAGTAGGCATGCAAAAAGAACAAATGAAGATTACTAGTTAATGCAATCATATGGATATATGTCTAACTCATCTCTTACTAATTTGAATCTCAAAACATTCTAAAAAAGACCATTAATAAGTTTATTTATTTATAATTTTCAATATTATTTAATCATATTTGTAAAAATAATGTGCAGGCATATAAACTTGAATTTGATAGCAGATGCTTCAGCTAAATAATGCACTGTTAGCAGATTGGGGACTTCATATGTTTTACTTCAGCCTTCAACTTCAGTTCCAGGCAGATGCAGTAGAGATATTTTGGTCCTTCATTTGGGATTATCTCCAACTAAACTTTTTTTTCATTCCTTTTGTTTTTTTCATAGAACATAATAAGGGTGAGCAACATTCGCCTTAGTTCGCAACCGGTAGCGATGCCATTAGCAAAAACCAAAAAAAAAAAAAAAAGATTGTGCTAATAATAAAGATGACCTTACGAGCAACACTGACAGAGGCAACTTATATGAGCACACCTCAGCACTCCAACAAGAGTTCCAATAGG
Source organism: Jatropha curcas (assembly GCF_041381405.1). NCBI lineage: Eukaryota > Viridiplantae > Streptophyta > Magnoliopsida > Malpighiales > Euphorbiaceae > Jatropha > Jatropha curcas. The sequence continues at coordinate 21,738,918 of NC_143160.1, read as the reverse complement.
TAAAAGATAACCATGATAATGAAGATGAGTCGCACTCCACATGAATAGTCGCAGCCAAAATAGTTTAACTATGACAACATCAAATATAACACTACCCAGGTATATATGAACAGTTGAGATCATCAAATAATGGCATAACTGATAACATATATTAAAATATCATTAAAAATCTACTCCAAGCACAGGAAATGAAGTTCTCATCTCTCTAATAAAATACTCTAATCAAATCAAGCAGTTCAATTTCACTAGCAATTCAATAAAATACAAATAAAACAACAATCCAAGAAAGGTGTTATTTCAAGTAAAGACACTTTTATAGGTGTTATATCTCGTAAAAAATCTCAAAACCTCAAATAAGCAATACCATAATGAACTGCTTATAAATGAAAAAATGTTATGAACTACTTAGGAAATCTAGAATTCAGCAATACAAAATGAAAAATTAAAACCATGTATTCCCTTTATAATTAATTTGTCAATGCTCCATATGAAGTTAATCAAGACTCTTATGTACCCAAATCGGCTATCAGTAAAAGCAAGGAAAGACCCTGCAAAACCGGACATTCATTTTGGAAACAAACCATCAATTTCCCACTCCTTCAATATTTGAGTTTGATACATTTCATATATCGCCCGTGTACTTGGTAAAGCTTGTTGAGATCTTGATTCATAATTAGATTTTATTGCTTTATTTTCATAGCTTTCTTCTTTAATTCTATTTCTTTCTCCATCATTTGCTCTCGCAATTCAAATTCCTTTTTTCTTTTTCTTTTTCTTTTTTTTAACTCCAACTCTTCTTAATATATACTAAGTTGTTTGTCAAGAGTGCTTTGCAAATTATTCAAAATATCAACCACAATCTTTTCATCATTCAACCTCCTTTTTTTCTCTTTACATGCTTTTCTTCCTTCTGGTCAGACAACCCCATCAACATTAATATCTTCAGATGCAGTATTGTTCATAGCAGATCTATCCCCTTCATTAGAAAGAGACTCATGTGAGCCTATTTAGATTTTTTATAATATTAAAATAAAATTTCATATGAGATTAATGTGAATATAATGGTTAATTAATAAAATAGTATGTGTATATACAGACACACTTGAGTTCAATTTATATCTTCATTAATTTAAAATTTATTATAATTGTACATGTACTATTTTACAATATCACCTAGTAAATATGTTTCAATATATATAGATATATAGATATAACTGTCACGACCCGTTTCCATGGGCCGGACCGGCACTAGGGCTCAGGTAAGCTTAAGGCCCCCGAGGCCCGTAGTAAGCCTGAAACACTAAAAATTTTCTATCTCAATATAATATTAAACATTCAGCCCATGTTTATAGGAAAATAAATCTCAAGATTTTATTAAATCTCGGCCCAAATTTATCAGCTACAACATTCCACAGTTTGGACCCAATTAACAATACACCACATTTTTAATATGGGCTCACATAATTATATTATTTATGTTAATACACGACTAATTGTATACAAATTCTACAACTGCGGAGTCACTAACTAATAGATATACATAGATTTTTATACATCTAGATACATAGCAAAATATTTATTGGTCTATGAAAATTTTCTTTCTAGCTCTGCGACGAAGGAACATAGCTTAACCGAATTAAAGAGAAACTTACTTCCTGAAAAATTAAACAAGATATGTGAGCTTTCTAAGGAGTAACTATTATTGCACAACACACACATTCACACAAATGTGTAAATATATATATCAATCTAGTCATCCGACTAGTTATATGCTCACGCAGCCAGTCACACAAATGGCACATACCAGCACTCACACGTAATGTCACCTTCAAGTAATCAAGCAAGTGGTAATTAGTTAGTGGCACCACCTGAAACCCCAACGAGCCGTCCTCACACATGGCTCGCCCTCTCGTACATGTGCACCAGGGAGCCGATCCCCCATACGGCCAACTGGTCTAATCCTCACTGACCAGTCCTCTCATTGTTTTTCCACTCTCTCGTTTCTTTTCCATATCAACAGGAGGCAACCCGGTGGTCTCCATCCAATCTAGATCATCAAGTGCTCACAACAGGAGGCCGCCCTGCGGGCTACAATCAAATCTAGATTATCAGGTGCGCAACAATAAGAAGCCATCCTGTAAATCCCCATATAATCTATATCATCAGGTGCACAAGGGGGCGCTGATCTCCCATTTTCCCGGCCGACGGTCAAGTATCATATCGTATTCAGGATCCATATCACAGACCGTCCTCACAAACCCATGGTGGTCCACTTCATCCCAATTCCACACAAACAATGCATAGCATTTTCACAACACAATTAATCAAACATTGCAATCAAATGCAGACATATTGATCAGTTGAACATCGTAATGCAATGCACAATTAGACATCCATTCTCATATGCAATTAAATAATTAAATAAATACCATTAACAATAAACAACAACAATAAAATAAATGATAATAATAAACAATAACAATGAAAATAATTAAATACTTAAATAATTAAATGAATAATAAAGATAATAAATAAATAATTAGAGCACTCTATTTGTTATGCATTAGGTTATAGGAATTAATCTAAATAAACCTTTTAATTATGTTATTAATTAAAACTAGTTTAAGTTCTAACGAAATTTCGGCAGCATCTCCCCTATAATTTGGACTATCCACCTGTTTAGATAACACAGTATTATTATATATTTATCAATCAATACACACAATCCATCCTTCGGGCAATCGATCAAATCAAATACCCATCCGCCTCCAATAGTATATCACCAATCAACCATAATTTACAAATTAAAATACCTTCAACTAATCTAGGAATGTTATCAATAATTCTTTGCTTAAGTTATATATAATATCATTAAACATTTATTAAAGTTCTAGACTAACTATTAAGAACTGACATTTCAATTAAATTACAATTTAATAAATACTTCTACTAGATAACCCAGCTCGAAACTTAAACATATAACTAAAGCTTCATAAATTTCTCCGTCTTGACATAAAGATACCACTTCTAGATATAGCTAAAGAGTTTTACAATTGAATCGTTAAATTTGCAAGAATATTGCTATCAAGCAGTAACCAACACTAACCAACATAAGGGTATTGAAAATATAAATATATATACATACGTCTGTTTCCATACCAATTATTTAAAATGGTACGAAGTACCTGAAATAGCTACTGCGCCCAAGAAAAAATATATTTTTCCTTAAACTTGAGCTCATATCGCATTAAGAACTTGGTTTATGACTTCGCATATTTTATCCCAAACACTATAATTCAAGAAATCAACTAAATAATTACTGCTAGCTCAAGGAATTCAAGATTTCCTATTTAGTACCCATAATATATCCCCTGGTTTTGCACATTTTTTTAATAAAAATTCAGTTTATAACTCATTCAAATTGGAAACAATTCAATTCCTCCTTCCTAGGATATCGAGAACTTGACCATATAGCTAACTAGTTATTTTTAACCTAAAGAATGCTTAATTCTTCACAAGGATTTATAATAAACGCAATAATCTAACCATCCCAATATAGGAATCATTTATATACCGATTTCAAGAGCAAAAATTCAAAATTTCTATTCACATTCGCCTAAACAGTAGCTAAATTTATAAATTCCTGCAATAGATCAAGTACTAGCGATAATGTTGCTGTCATAATCATGCTATATCTATTCTTAACTAAAATTCCCTTGTTCATGCTAAACTTATCCATTAACTTAGCTAATAATTTAAACTAAATTAGAGAATCATTTTTTTTTTCCTTCAAAAAAAATGTATGACAGTAGGAGCTAGGGTCTAGATTTATGCAATAGTTTTATTCACGATTCAAAACCTCCATCTTTGATCAAGGAATTCATAAATTAAACTGATGAATGTTGGGGATTGACTTACTCAGCTGGAAAATGTCCGAAATTTGAAGGTGAGAGCAGATAACGCGACTGTACAGATCGCGAGCCACGATCGCAGCTCCGCCAGCTTGCTGCGTCAGCCGGAACGGGAAGGAGAGAGTGAAGGAGAGAGATCGGAGCTTCTCCTTCGAGAGAGAGAGACTGGAGTCGCCGGTTGAGTGAGATGCGACGTTACTTCCCGATCGCGTCTCCTGTGATAACTGCATTCGCTAGAAACGAAATGAGGGAGAGAAAGGAATGCCGGAACTGCTGCGGCGAGGAGGCGACGGCGAGGAGGCGCTGGTCTTAGGTGGTCGGAAAAACGAGAGGAGGAGAAGGGGAGGGTGGGTCGACGCTGCTGGAAGAAGAAGAAAAGAAAAAAAAAAAAAGAAAAGAAAGGAGAATTCTAAAGCTTCTAGACCATTCCGGTTCGATTCGAACCAGTTTGGTCTAATTCTATGATTTGGCTCAATTTGCTTGGTTTTCGAGTTTTTCGCTTGGTTTTCAAAAAATCGAATTGGTTTACGGGTCCAGTTTAGCATTAATAAAATACTAGCTGGTATAATCTCATTGGTTGAAATAAAAATTTTATTTTTAAATGAAAATTCTACGAAATTAAATTTTCGGGTCGTTTCAATAACAATAGACTGTTTATATATTTTTAAAATTAAAGTTTCAACAATTATGTATATTCTATTTGAAAATTTATTTTTTAAAAATATATCCAATCAAATTATTCAAACATAAAGAAAAAAATTATAAAAAAATATTTTTTTTCTTTTTTCTCTCTCCTAAATAAAATATTTTTAAATTACAATAAAAATCAAATCAAATATTTAAAAAATAAATTTGAAAATAAAAATAAAAAATTTAAATGTATCATTATTATATATTTATTTAAAAAAATAAATTTAAAAAAGATAAAATTAAAATTTTGAAATGCTTAAATATTTATATGTATTTATTTAAAAAATAAATTTAATAAATTATATCCAATCAACTAACAAAATATAATTTTCTCATTGCTCAAATTTCATAAAGGTACTAGCAGAAATCTTATTATTCTCCCATATTCTCATATTTAAATACTACTATTCTTTTTTATGACGTGCATTGTACGTTGATTATACTCGTTATATACTCATTTTTTGCGCTCTTTTAATTCTTTTTTCTATATAATATTAGAATATAATTTTTTATTTAGATTAAAATAAATACAATAGGTCAATTTGTATGAGACTTTGTCGTACAAGTTATTTATAATGCTACTTCTTATATACTTAATTTATTTTTATATAATAAAAGTGGTCTCAAAATAAACTTTAACCACATCCTTAAATTTAATTCTTCAGTCCTTAATTTATAAATGTAAATTCTTAAAATCCTAATAGATTTTCAAAAAGAAAATCAAGCTATTACTCAATTTTCAATCCGTTGTCCTTAACCTCAAACCAATATTAAAAAAAATATGAGAAGATGATCTGAATTGATAATATAATCGCTTTGACTATAATAGCAGTATTACTTATCCAATATATTAGAGAAAGGAATATATGGATGAAAAAACCCGAATTTTTATTTTCAAAGATTTTTTTCATTTAAATTTAATAAACTGACAGCGTGGAAAATGTATCTAAATATTTAAATGCAAATTAGTAATTTGTACAGTGATAAACCGAATCGAAAACCACGAAAACCAAGATTTGGGCTGAATCGAACCGGAATTGAAACGAATCAGCCCAAACCATCTAGAAACCTCTTCTTTCTTTTATCTCCACGCTCACTCACCTCACCCCTCATCCATTCTCTGCGCCTCTAGTCAGTCCACCAACACTGCCACCGCCTCCTCCTTCTCCTCTCTTCTTCCTCTTTTCTTCTTTCTTTCTTTCTTTCCCTTTTCTTCTTCCTCTCTTCTTTCTTTCTTGCTGTGACTGCGTCTGCGTTGGGTCCAGCCAACACCAGCAGGCACGATCCTCCACAGACCACCGCGCGCGCGACCCTCCTCTCTTCTTCCTCCCTCCACTGATTTTCCGGCGACCTTGTCACCACCGAACGGTTCCAGTCCTCCCCTTCATCGACGGCGAGCTTCTCCCTCTCCTTCTTCGTCTCCGATTCTGGCGAAGCATGGGAATCACGAGCGAGTCGCGATTCCATTTCACCCGAGACAGTCGCGTCATCTGCTTTCACCTTCAAGTTTCCGACATTTTCCAGCTGAGTAAGTCAATCCCCAACATTCATCAGTTTAATTTATGAATTCCTTGATCAAAGATGGAGGTTTTGAATCGTGAATAAAACTATTGCATAAATCTAGACCCTAGCTCCTACTGTCATACATTTTTTTTTAAGGAAAAATTTGATTCTCTAATTTAGTTTAAATTATTAGCTAAGTTAATGGATAAGTTTAGCATGAACAAGGGAATTTTAGTTAAGAATAGATATAGCATGATTATGACAGCAACATTATCGCTAGTACTTATAAATTTAGCTACTGTTTAGGCGAATGTGAATAGAAATTTTGAATTTTTGCTCTTGAAATCTGTATATAAATGATTCCTATAGTGGGACGGTTAGATTATTGCGTTTATTATAAATCCTTGTGAGGAATTAAGCATTCTTTAGGTTAAAAATAACTAGTTAGTTATATGGTTAAGTTCTCGATATCCTAGGAAGGAGGAATTGAATTGTTTCTAATTTGAATGAGTTATAAACTGAATTTTTATTAAAAAAATGTGCAAAACCAGGGGATATATTATGGGTACTAAATAGGAAATCTTGAATTCCTTGAGCTAGCAGTAATTATTTAGTTGATTTCTTGAATTATAGTGTTTGGGATGAATATGTGAAGTCATAAACCAAGTTCTTAATGCGATATGAGCTCAAGTTTAAGGAAAAATATATTTTTCTTGGGCGCAGTAGCTATTTCAGGTACTTCGTACCATTTTAAATAATTGGTATGGAAACAGATGTATGTATATATATTTATATTTTCAATACTCTTATGTTGGTTAGTGTTGGTTACTGCTTGATAGCAATATTCTTGCAAATTTAACGATTCAATTGTAAAACTCTTTAGCTATATCTAGAAATTGTATCTTTATGTCAAGACGGAGAAATTTATGAAGCTTTAGTTATATGTTTAAGTTTCGAGCTGGGTTATCTAGTAGAAGTATTTATTAAATTGTAATTTAATTGAAATGTCAGTTCTTAATAGTTAGTCTAGAACTTTAATAAATGTTTAATGATATTTTATATAACTTAAGCAAAGAATTATTGATAACATTCCTAGATTAGTTGAAGGTATTTTAATTTGTAAATTATGGTTGATTGGTGATATACTATTGGAGGCGGATGGGTATTTGATTTGATCGATTGCCCGACGGATGGGTTGTGTGCATTGATTGATAAATATATAATAATACTGCGTTATTTAAACAGGTGGATAGTCCAAATTATAGGGGAGATGCTGCCGAAATTTCGTTAGAACTTAAACTAGTTTTAATTAATAACATAATTAAAAAGTTTATTTAGATTAATTCTATAACCTAATGCATAATAAATAGAGTGCTCTAATTATTTATTTATTATCTTTATTATTCATTTAATTATTTAAGTATTTAATTATTTTCATTGTTATTGTTTATTATTATCATTTATTTTATTGTTGTTGTTTATTGTTAATGGTATTTATTTAATTATTTAATTGCATTTGAGAATGGATGTCTAATTGTGCATTGCATTACGATGTTCAACTGATCAATATGTCTGCATTTGATTGCAATGTTTGATTAATTGTGTTGTGAAAATGCTATGCTTTGTTTGTGTGGAATTGGGATGAAGTGGACCACCATGGGTTTGTGAGGACGGTCTGTGATATGGATCCTGAATACGATATGATACTTGATCGTCGGCCGGGAAAATGGGAGATCGGCGCCCCCTTGTGCACCTGATGATATAGATTATATGGGGATTTACAGGATGGCTTCTTGTTGTTGCGCACCTGATAATCTAGATTTGATTGTAGCCCGTAGGGTGGCCTCCTGTTGTGAGCACTTGATGATCTAGATTGGATGGAGACCACCGGATTGCCTCCTGTTGATGTGGAAAAGAAACGAGAGAGTGGAAAAACAATGAGAGGACTGGTCAGTGAGGATTAGACCAGTTCGCCGTATGGGGGATCGGCTCCCTGGTGCACATGTACGAGAGGGCGAGCCATGTGTGAGGACGGCTCGTTGGGGTTTCAGGTGGTGCCACTGACTAATTACCACTTGCTTGATTACTTGAAGGTGACATTACGTGTGAGTGCTGGTATGTGCCATTTGTGTGACTGGCTGCGTGAGCATATAACTAGTCGGATGACTAGATTGAAATGTTTACATATTTGTGTGACTGCGTGTGTTGTGCAATAATTATTACTCCTTAGAAAACTCACATGTGTTGTTTGATTTTTCAGGAAGTAAGTTTTTCTTTAATTCGATTTAGGCTATGTTTCTTCGACGCAGGGCAATAGAGAAATTTTCCTAGTTCCATAATTATTTTACTATGTAATTATGTGTATAAAAAGCCATGTGCACCAAACAGTTAGTGACTCCGCAGTTGTAACATTTACATATATTTAGTCGTGTATTAACATAGACAAATTAATCCTGTAAGCCCATATTAGAATGTGATGTATTGTAAATTGGGCCCGAACTATGGAATGCTGTAGGAGATAAACTTGGGCCGAAAAATAATAAAATATTGAGGTTTATTTTTCATAATCATATGGACTGAATGTTGAAATTTATACCGAGACAATAGATTCTAGTGTTTCAGGCTGACTACGGGCCTCGGGGGCCTTAAGCTTACCTAGGCCCTAGTGCCGGTCCGGCCCATGAAATCGGGTCGTGACAATGGACATACACATAAATTCTTGAAACATCAAAAAGTGTTCCAAAACAGAAATATATAGTTCTAGTTTTTTTTCGATTTCATGACCATTATTTTCTTTCAAGTCAAACAGATTTAAAATATAAGAAAAAAATATTAAAAATATTTTATCATCAAGAGACCATCTATTTATTTTAAAGGAGACATAAATCTCATACTAAATTAAAGTAATAGTAATTAAAAATTAATTCGGTAATGAAAAAGAAAATAGAAAATAAAAAATAAAAAATTATTATTAAGAATAAAACTTTTTTCAGAACTCAACATATAATAAGAAACAAATTATATTAAAAAACTACCAATTTGAATTTCAAAAATCAACCCCTTCTTAATTGGAAAGGCCATAATTTAATGAAATTTAATGTTGATAGACAAAAAAAAAAAAAAAAAAAAAAAAAGACTAAAGCCAAGTCAATTAATAGAAATTGCAAAGCAGATCATACTAAGATCCAATATTAGTCATTTAATGAGTTTATTCGAGTATTTTTATTTCTCTATTATTCTAAGTTGCAAATTTAAAATAAATAAATTAATTAATTAATTAATAAAAAAAGATTAGATAAAAGAAATAAATATTTTATCTTCTCCAAATAAACTCTCAATTTTCCTTACAACCATAAAAAAAAAGAATATAGTTTTTTATCTCTCTCCTAAACAAAATATTATATATATATTCTATTTGAAAATTTATTTTTTATAAAATATATCTAATCAAACCATACAAATATAATAAAAAAAAGAATATACTTTTTTATCTATCCCCTAAATAAAATATTTTAAATTATAATCAAAATAAAATCAAATATTTAAAACTAAAATAGAAAATTTTTCAAATATCTCATTATCATATATATATTTATTAAAAAATAAATTAAAAAAATTAAAATTAAAATTTTGAAATTCTTAATTATTTATATGTTGATTAATCAAAAAAGATTCCATAAAAGAAATATTATATCCTCCCGAATAAACCCTCAATTTTCCCTACGACCATAAATAAATTTTTTTTTTCTTTTTTTATCTCTCTCCTAAACAAAATATTATGTATATTTATTTGAAATTTATTTTTTTTAAAATATATTCAATCAAATCATACAAACATAAAAAAATTATTAAAAAACAAATATACTTTTTTCTTTTTTTATCTATTTTCTAAATAAAATATTTAAATTATAATCAAAACAAAATAAATTATTTAAAAAATAAAATATAAAAATTTTCACATATCTCATTATTATATATATTTATTAAAAATAAATTTAAAAAGATAAATTTTGAAATTCTTAATTATTTATATCTTGATTGATAAAAAAAAAAATTACATAAAAGAAACGTTATATTGAAACAACCCGAATTTATATTTTCAAAGATTTTTCCAATTAAATTTAATGCACCGACAGCCTGAAAATTCATATTAATATTTTAGTGTGAACACTATGAGAAAACGAATCGAAAACCGATTGAAAAAGCCGTAAACCAATTAAAAATCGAAGATTTGGGCCGAATCGAACCAAATCGAACTGGTTCGACCCAAACCATCTAGAATTTTCTTTTTCCTCTATTTCTAGCGCACACCTCACTTCCCCTCCCCTGTTCCTGCGCTTCTTGACTACCGGTGACACCACCTCCGACCACCACTCCTCCTCCACTTCCTCTTTCCTTCTTCTTTCCTTTCTTTTCTTCCCTTTTCTTTTCTTTTCTTCCTTTCTTCTTCTTTGGACCTGCGTCTGCGTCGTGTCCTAGCCGCTCCAGCAGAGGTGATCCACCACCGACACGAGCGCAGCCAGTCGCACCACCTCCGTCGCACGCTAGCGTCGCCTCGCTGCTCCTCCGCGCGCGCCATTGCCAGTAGCTCCGCCCTCTGCCAGAGCGCGCAGTGCACGGCAACAGCACGGTCTCCACCTTGTCGCGCCACCACCGTGCCTGCTGCTCCACCATTGCTCCGCCACAACAGCTCGCGCCTCTACTGCCGCTCCAGCATGCCTCCGACCACCAACAGCCACTGCTATCCGATCCGGCACGAGTGGAAATTTCCGATCTAGCAGAAATTCGACAAAAAAATTATATTGGGATCGCCCGGGTCCATCTAGTGCTCCTCCAGGACAGAATCAAAGCTAGAGTTTCGCTTTCTATCACTGTGAGTAATAATAAATAATGCATGTCAACATGCATTTGCATAGCATTTTTTTTTTTACAAACCTTATATATATACATGTATATTTTTATATTATAACTCATATCTATTTTATGCTGCATAATTGTAAATTTGGTGTTGTACATTGAAAGAATTGTTTGAATAATTGTGCTGTGCATATATTGTGATTTGTTTGTGTGGAATTGGGATGAAGTGGGTCACCATGGGACTGTGAGACCGTACCGTTATATGGATCCAATATGATTACCGTTAGCCGGGTAAATGGGAGATCGGCGCCCCCGTGTGCACCTACCGTTACCGTTACCGTTAACCACGGGTTAGCTTCTCGTCGTTGCGCACCGGACAATCTAGATTTGATTGCAGCCCGCAGGGTGGCCTCCTGTTATGAGCGCTTGATGATCTAGATTGGATGGAGACCACCGGGTTGCCTCCTGTTGGTATGAAAAAGAAAAGAGAGGATGTAAAAACCATGAGAGGGCTGGTCAAGTGAGGATTAGACCGGTCGACCAGTATGGGGGATCGGCTCCCTGGTGCACATGTGAGAGGATGAGCCATGTGGGAGGACGGCTCATCGGGGGTTCGGTGACTCCACTGACTAATTTCCACGTGATGTGATTATTTGAAGTTGATATTGTTTGTGGGTGCTGATGTTATGCCATATGATTGACTATTGTGTGTTCATTCAGTTTATTAGGGCGCATTTCGCGTGACTGTATGTGGTGTGTATTATTTATTATTATTCACTGAGTTGTAAAACTCACCCCCTTCTCCCCAACTTCTCAGGTAGTAGGAAGTTGCTGATCCAACGGAAGCTCTGCAATCTTCTCCGCAGAGTTATAAATGTAAACTTTATATTTCTGTTATTTAAATTTGGATGTAATAATTATTCTATTATCAGATTATTATTGAACTCCACAGTTATAGGATTGTGTATTTTAATTGGGCTTGCCGTATGCGTACTTTTGCAAATGACTTGTTATATATTAGACGCAGGCGTATTAGTATACCCATATTATGAATATGACTTATCATGATTAGGCCCAAACTAAACTTCAATGAAGATATTTAAAATTTGGGCCGGATTGTATAATAATTATATTTAAACCCTAGTGGTATGGGCTTACTGTTCCTGTTAAATGGTGTGGCATGTATAGGTAGAGTAGTTTAGGCTTACTACGGGCCTCGGGGGCCTTAAGCTTACCTGGGCCCTAGTGCCGATCCGGCCCACGGAGACGGGTCGTGACATATATCCTCCTCAAATAAATCCTCAATTTTTTCCTACAATCATACAAAAAGAGATATAATTTTTTTTTTCTTTTTTTATCTCTCTCCTAACTAAAATATTATATATATGCTATTTAAAAATTTATCTTTTACAGAATCTATCCAACAAATTATACAAATATAAAGAAAAACAGAATATATTGTTTTCTCCTTTCACCTCTCTTCTAAATAAAATATTTTCAATTATAATCAAAATATTTAAAAAAATAAAATATAAAAAATTTTCAAATGTCTAATTATCATATATATTTATCAAAAAATAAATTTTTAAAAATATAAAATTTAAAATTTTGAAATTCTTAATTATTTTTATGTATTTATTTAAAAAATATTTGTTATAAATTATATTCAATCAACTAATAAAATATAATTTTTTTTAATTGTCTATAACTAAAGTTATTTTAAAATATTCTAAATTTCATCAAGGACGTTATATGTAATCTTATTTTTCCCCTCTTATTCCCTTTTTATTTATAGTATTATATATAATATTAATAGATAATTTATTCAAGACACAAATCTAAAGGAAGAACTTTGATTTAAAATCGAAACAAAATTAAAACCGACCATTTAAAAAAAAAACCATCTTAAAAACCACTAAAAAATACCTTTTTTATAATGGAACCGACAATTTTAAAACCGTAGTCATTCCTACATATAATAGAAATTTAATTTGTGTTCTTTAAAAAATATACTAATTCTCAACGCCAAAACTGGAACCAGAATAAAAAACTAAACAGAATAAAAAAAACAAACATGAAAGTGAACTGAAAGGCTTAGGAATCAAACCTAACCAAAAATTTTGGTTCGAGTTGCATTTCTGATTCGAAAAAATAACAAGAACCGAATTGTGTACAACTAACAAGCTTTCTGACAAGGAACTACAAACAGTGATCATAATTTCAAGGACTTCTGCTCCAACCAACGGTTCTTACATAGCAAATACTAAGAGAAGAATTGTACAAGAGCAGCAACTACATTTTTTAATCAAAGTTCTAAAATACCCTTATTCCTAAACATCATGACCCAAATCTGAACATACAAAAATTTGATCAGAAAGGATCACCGATCTAACATGAATAAATATCTCTGGCTACTTTGCAATAATAACACGAGGTTATATCTCAAAACTTCTACCCTTCAGGATCTGTTAAGTATACTGGGCTATCAAGTTCTCCCATACTTGCAGAGACAAAAGACTCAAAGGATTCTTCGGTGGAGAGGGAAGACGCAGTTTCATCAGAATCTGAGACAATCTTGTCATGGAGAATAATATGGTCATCATCAATCTCAGATGTGTCTGATCCAGATGTTCCTAAAAGAAGTTTATTTATGGCTGACTTTGCAGTTTCAACAAACCATTCATCCTCAGGTAGTGCACTACATAAAAGAAGTTCGAGAAAACTTAGTTGCCAGATTTAAACAGTGGCAAGAACAGAAATATAAATAATTCAAGGAAAACTAAAATTTATCCTTTGGCAATGGAAAAATACGCGGGCAAGAAAAATAATGCATGGAAAGTAAGAAAGGGAAAGAGAACTTAGATGTTTGGAAAGGAAAGTAAAATAAGATAAGGAAAATATACATTTTATTATCCTTTGTCCACCTAATTAAATCTTTTGAATTTGAAAAGAAAATAAAAAGGAGCGAAAATAAAGGAAGGTATCCTCCTTTTATTTCCTTCCATATCAAACAACACGGTGGAAAATAAAGGAAGGAATTTCTTCCGTACTTTCCCACTATTTTTTTTTTCCTGCGCTTTTTGTTCCCAGACAATGTTTTAATACCTCTGGGGGTCTATGCCTCTAGCTGAGAAGGTCCTGATTGCTCGAGCAATTATGGCTGAAGCAATCTGGTGAACATGCCGAGATGGGTAACCCGCAAAACGAGCAATTTCAACAGTAAAGTGCATATCAAGAATTAACTGCGAAAACAATTGGTCAATTTACAGAGACATAAGAGAAGCAACAGGCAACTTGGCTATATTCCAGTAAGTGAAATATGCACCACAAATGATGTGCACTACATATAAACTTTACCACAACAAATTAAGTTATAATCTTAAAGTGGGAAAATATGCAGTAAATAATGCATTGCAGATCCTAGGCCCAATTTTCATCGCAAATAATGAATTCAACTCTCCCAAACAATAAACATATTCACCAGTTCGTGTAGCTCAATCATACACATGCAAGAGTTGGGTCTCCCAAAATTCGACCCAATGCATAAATTTAACCCTGAATTTTACCCGATTCTCCTTTTGGCCCCGAAATTTGCGGAGGCTTAATCATGAATATGTACTTTCATATTTCAGTAATAACTATGTCCCTCACCAACAGCGGATCCACATTGTAAAAGAAGGGTCAATTGACCTCTCTTTCTTTTAGAATTTTTTAATATATATATATATATATATATATATATTTATATTTATCTAAATTAATTCATAAATTCAACTTATTTATGTTTTTGACCCCTCTTTTTTCAAAAAATTATATATTGACTGCGGAAAAAAATATTTTTAAATCCGCTACTGCTTGCCAAAATGAAAAAACTTTGTAAGGGTTCAATTATAACCTTGCATTTTTCACATTTCATTTTTCGAGCCATTTTTGTCTTCTTTTATATGGATAAACATCACCAATTACATATTTTTTCATCAATAAGCACATTATCATCCACCTTGTAGCTGAGGGAGGATGGTTAGTAATTTTAACGTTTCCAACTCTTATATTTTTATGAAATCAATGTCAAATATGAAGTATGATTTTACTCATCCTTTTAAGATCGGTATTTCTCAATTTTTTTTAAAAAATAATTCACCTTTTGTATGGATTGCATACTATAACATTTTCTTTTATTTCATATTAGTTAATTATTTATTGCACAAGATTAGTGCAAAGATAAAAATGTGCACTGAATTTGAAAAAGCGCCAAGAAGCAATTCAATCCTGAAGACCAAATGTATGTATCGAAGCCATATGACAACCAATCCCTCCGACTCTATATCCGTAAAACCGAAAAACTGGTCGGAGGGGCAAGAGATAAAATAGTATTCTCCCAATTGCAATGATATCAATTCTCCAAGGCAATAACACTTATTTCACAAAATCCCTTTGTAATATAAAAGATTACCTTTGCATGAAGTTGAATTTACTATCAGAAACATTCCTTCACATGAAACCTAATAAAAACATTTTTAACTTCATTATTACAAGAAAACCAGTGTAAAGGCTTGGAATTTCCACCAGGAATCTTAGTCACTAATTCCACTGGAGGACTGATTGGCGCAAGGGTTATGGGGAAGAAGCATTCTGCCCTGCTGTTTATCACATTAAGGATAGAAAATTATGAGAAAGTTCTAAAACTCATATGCAACCGCCTCCCCATATTAGATCCAACTCTATTCAACTCATGCTGTGTTTTCACTTCATCCAACACCAGAAAACCTAGAAACTAACTGTAACCTCCAACCTAAGCATTTCATATCCACACCCCAAGGAAATTTGTTTTCATTTTCAAAATTCATACAAGAACGTAACAGAGCAATCCCATCCCCCCAACACCCCCCCCCCCCCACCCTTTTTCAAGATCCAAGAATTTTCTCCTAGAAGGAGAGCTCCAGCCAAGTTATTTCACAACCAATTTTATGAATCATTTTTCATCTAGTTATGGCCTCCACTTCAGTGGCTTCTGAATAGCATATTTCATCTCCTCTTCTTAGTACAACACCTCCAATCTAAATCTTACTCCAAAAATCAAATATTCCACCTAACAGTCTTAGCATTTTTAACAGTCTGAAGAGCCCAATACTTTTGCCTCCATGAAAATTGCTACAAATCAACCAGGACAAGAGACTAGGTTACTCGGTCATACAGTTCAGTTAGCATTCACCACCATTTTTACGCATCATAAATCTTGCAATTTGTGATTGAAGTTTGCTTACACCATTATAAACTTAAAACAGATGCAAATAAAAGGTTGCTCCCAGACAAATTCATATTTGGAACCAAAGATAACTAAGAGTACACATCACGCAAGTATCATAACCAACATAAAAAGTTTCAGTTCATCAAAGCTATTAAATTTTCAAACACATTTTCAGATAAAAAAAAAGGATACTAAATTATAAAAAACTACCTTTAGAGAAGAAATAAAAAGGGTGTACCTGCTGCAACCCAAGCGGCTTAAGTGCAATTGATTCGTCCTCAAAAACACCCCAGAATTCTTGTTCATCAGACAACCACATTAGAACAGTCTCTGTTAATCTAGCAAGCAAAATTTTTTGTATTTTCTCTTTCCCAAGTAACACATCTCCAGCAACAGTTGCTAATTGCTGCAGTTTTGAAAATAGTGCCTGCAATAAGAACACAAGATCTTCACATTAGTACCAAGAAAATAAAGGTGAAACAAAAGCAAATTATGCCAAATGCATCATGGCTGAATGAGAGGAAAATGGTGATGTTAAATTTCCTCACCCTTAATGTGGGTTTCCTAAAGCATGTTTCAAGTATTTAGAACTCCAATGAAATATTAATATACTCTCCAACAGTGATAGAGCAAAAGAAGATAACTCAATACAAAAACAAAGCCTAAAAAGATCATGGATTAGCTACAAAGATTGTTTAAAACTAACATGAACATGGGAATAATGGACTTATGCACCTGCTCAAAGATATGATGAAGACCAAATCATTTATCCATGGAGCACATAACAAATTGCAACACAACAAAACATATTCTAAATGAAGCCCTGGGCGCATTCAACTACATTGTTTGAGGACCATGGAAAACAAAGCTGAAAAAAGTATAACCTGAAATGGCAATGAAGGCAGAGGATCATCCCACAATAAATCCTCCCCATCCCCATTTAAATAAATTTGTGCACTTAATTGTGTCTTTCCTTCTCTTGAATAGATGAAACTCAAAACATATTGCCGGCAGAAGTGATCTCTCAGCTTGTCAAATGAATGCTGAAGATGGCGCTTCCAATCCTTCAATTCTGGTGTAATACTAGCATTAGACACTGTATTTTCATTTGCTAATTCCTTACTTTCATTCTTCAGGCTCCAAACGGTTGTCACAGAATATGGTAATAATTCATCAAGAATAGTAAATGCCATCCCCAAAAGTGCAAGCTGTTCAGAATCTGTTTCAGCTCTAAAGTGTATGACCTCCTTCAGCTCTGTAAGATTGTCATCATCAGAAGAGCTTGGTAAAGACTTAATCAGCTTATCCATGTACTTATCGAAGAGCTGTGAGATTCTAGTTAACACATTTCCTCCAAAATGCAAAACAGCCGGGGGAGTTAGCTGTGCCAATATATCCTGCAAAAATTATTTGACTTCAAGATTACACTATGAATTGATCATCCGATCATCATGTACTACAAGTGAAATAAATAATCAAGAAACTTCTAATTATCATATATGCATATTTGCAATGTGTGCAGATCCACACAAGACTAAAAGACACATGCAGAATTGCAGATGTTGGTTTCCCCAAGATTAAAGAATGTCAGTTTAAACCACAGTCCATAGACTAGCAATTGGCCTAAAGTATCCATACTACTTTATCTGTAGGTGTGATATCAACAGGAGATTATTTCCTTGCCGGCCACATAAATTATCACAGTGCTCAAGAGTTTTGGCAATGTGAACACAGATATCTAGGATCTTTTCCTTTTCAGTAAAATCAAAGAGAGACAACTTACTTCAACAATGTCCATGAATCTCATTCCACTATCAACAAGGATGCTAGCAGTTGTTGTTGTTGTTGTTGCAAACATAGATAATGGAGAACCTGAGTGCATAGACAAATGCAAGCTCTCATCAGTTTCAGTCATGTCAAGAATTACTCTTCTAGCCCTTCTAAAATTTAGCTCCAACACTTCTTCAATATATGGTCGTAAGAGTACCAGCAGCAACTTTGAAAGTTTTAGACCCTGTAATTCCAACATTGAGCAGTAGTTCAGACTAGCCTGAATGCAATTGCTAGCTGCGCCCAATGCAGAAATTGTCTCGGAAGCAGGGGCATTGTCCTTCACCAACCGAACAAAATATTCAATTTCCCACTCTGCCCATTGGACAATTCTATTGGCATATAAAGGATTATCCCCAAAGATGGAACCGGATTCTTTGGTTGTTAATGAGATTACTGAAAACACAAGCCTAGATAGTGTGGCAGGAAATATCTTGGGACAGAAAGAACGTGAAGGAAGCAAAGCCTCGATACGTTTTTGGAGGCGGGACCCATATGATTTTAGCAATAGTTGATGTGCCAAGGGGCCTTTCCCAAGCTTGATTAATCCAGATAAAGCCTTCTTTAGTTCCAAATTGCCAACTGAAGGCTGCTCTGCAATCTCAATTAGCTGATCCTCGAGCATTGATTTTCTCTTCAAAAATTCTGACTTAAATGAGGATGCTTCAGTTGAAGCATCTCCTGAGACCTTCAGCTCTGGAAAGTTTTTCTCTTCACCATCCAAAGCCTCTATTGCTTCTTCTATTTTATGTTCCACCAAGAGAATATCAATCTTCTCCAAGAACATTGCCTTGATTTCATCAGTATCACCTGGAAAAAGATTCTGAAGTTCATTTGTTTCGGAATCTTGCTGAGAATCATCAATGTCCCCATTAGTATGGTTCCACACTTCCAGTTCACGGCAAACACCAGTCATCAAATCCTGGACAAGAATCCCTTGTGTGGAGATATGCTTTCGTAGCTCAACCAGTTCATGCTCCATTTCAACTACTTCTTCTGACAGTCTACAAAAAATAATAATCAACACCATGCTGATAAGCTGATACCAATCAGATAATGACTAGAAAATTAAGAAACAAAAATTCTAAGTAATATACACCTGGAAAGAGCATTGAAAGGAAAGACAAATTCCATTTGACTTTAGAAGATTTTAGTCAAAGCAATAAATTTTCTGACAAGAAAGAAAATATATTAATCTTGTAGCATTTGTTGGCCTAAGCCCAAATAAGTCTAAATTATTTCATTTATCTAACGTCTTAACACAATCATTCACCTGTACCATTTCAATTCAAATTTATCACAGTTATGCTTCGAGCTACTAGGATCACTAGTTAATGAGATGAGTTTATATTCACCTTCACGTTGACAGTAACACTTAAACATCAGCCTAAATCAATAAAAAAAATTCTGGCCTAGTGAACAAGCCCACCCATATTGCAAGTTCCAGGGAATGAAAGGCCTTTTTCCACCTACTATTACTCTACTCTATTTAATTATATAGATAATAGGCTGTCAATGTGTGCTCAGACTCATTTTCACATTGCAACCATAAACTTCAGAAATCCAGAAACTAAGCAAAATAGATTTCTCAGTGGTCTTGCAAATTTTTTTTCCTAATAGCAGGAAGAATCACAACTTAAGAGGATTTGTTCACCACTAGCCTTTATTTTCCTAGTTGCAAAGCATTGCCATTATCCTTCTAGCCACTATTCTGAGAAAAAGTCCATGTAGATGTCCCTTCTGTTGGCTAATGACAATAGGAGGAGCACTAGGAAGTATTAATCAAGGTCTTAGTTCATGAAGTTTGCTACTTCCTGCTCTCATGATTAATTATTTATCTCAATGCAACAGATAATAAGCATTACTCCTTTATAAGTAGGTTTTCTTTGGAATAAACTCTCATGCCAATAGAGGTCAAGGGTGAACTTTGTTCTAACAGTTTATAATTAAAGCCACACTTTCTAGCAATGATCCACGGCTTTTCTTACCTCAAGAACGCCAAATATTTTGTTTGCATGTTGCCACACAGATTTTCCACTGCATCCTTCAAATCCAAAAGCTCACAACAAAGTTTTCTGATCCCCTGAAGTTAAACAAGAAAAATATAGCTATCTTAACACAGTCAAAGTTTATAGTTGACACCAATATATGACATAAAGGAGCCATCTAATGTATAAATATGAAATTGGAGTGTTCAAACAATTAAACCTACATAATATATATCAATATTTCGAAACCTGACATAAATATAAAATATCATCATCAGATACAGCTAATTGTGCATGCATTGGCAAGAAATATAGAATTAGTACTTCATGGATTGAAGAGCCTGTTAATATGTCTCTCTAGAAGCTCTATTTCATTTTTATGCCAAATATAACTATCCTATTAGCCTTTTTATTTTTTTTGTTTTTTACTTTTTCATTAACTGTGCTTGAATTTTTTTTTTCTTTTTTAATCATGTAGTAGAATGCTTCACATTAAGCTCTTTCTTTCTTTTCCATTTTCCTTTTTTAAGGGTCAATCAATGAACTAAAATGGAAATAAGTGTTCAAGCAGAAAAAATTTATGCTCCAGACAGACGCAATACAACGAAACCAGTTCAAAGGAAAATTCAAGCAGACTCCACATTAGAATCAAGATGCAGAAGTATAAACTCATGTCAAATCCAGCCATAACAACCAAAGAAACGAACTTTCTATACAAACAAAAGAAAACTAGATTAAAATAAGCAAGCTTTTTCAACTAATTGAATTTTAGGTAGAGAATTGCAATTTATATCTCACTGGAACTAAGAACCAAGAACTACCACATATTACAGGGAAAAACATAAAAAGTTATCTCAACCGCATACAATCCTCCAAAGCTGCTTTTTCAACACTAATTTTTTCTTGGAACTAACAAAATTGAGATGAAATGGAATTAATTCACCATGATCCCGTAAATGGACAGACCATAAACACATAGTAGTCCATTTTCTGCAGAATACAAGCTTGAGAAAAAGAAACCCAGCAAGCAAAAGCAAACTTTACCTCATAGAAACTAAACTGAAATAAGAAAATCCAGATCGCAGTATCACCATAAGAACAATCTTATCCAAGTATTGGGTTCAAATTGAACAGTTTCAGCAAAATTAACAACGATTACAAAGTAGAGCAGGGAACGGAAAAAGAAAAAAAAGAAAAAAGAAAGTACCTTTTCAGTGTGGGATTGATAGAGAGAATCGATCTTCGACTGAGGAGTAATGTTTTCTATGGATGGGAAGTCATCGTCTTCTTCACTGCTCTCCATTTCTCAGACTTTAGCTTCTTGTAAAATCTTCAGTTGCTGAAATGTGATAAAAGAGAGATTTCAAATTGCAGAGAGAAAGAGAAGAGCGATAGAAGCAAGCATTGAGGAGGAAGCAGCAAATGAGTCAAAGAGGAGAACGTGAAATTCACGGTTGAGGGTGGCTTTTTTCCCACTTTGGAACTTGTGTACTAATGAATGTAGTGCTGGTCTCACGATTCAAATGAACTGCTGGTTAAAAAAAGTTTTGTGAATGTCCAATTACATAAGGCTAGGTCGGAATATTTTTAGGCTAATTTACTGATTAATCCCTTAATTATACTCTCTCAGCTCCATGTTTATATATATATATATGCTCATTTTTGTTTTTCCATTTATCCCAAAATATAATCCTATTTCCGTTTTTAAATGATTACTTATTATCTAATTTCTTAATATACTTTTATTTAATCTATATTTATATTCTCAATTTATGTCCATTATTTAATATTATGAAGAGATATTTTGAAAAAATAATTAACGAAAGAAATAATTAATTAATTTTTCTTAATCTACATGAAAGTCAAACTAATAATATATATAGGACGGATGGAGTAATAAATTACATTTGTTAAAATTTAAATTTGTCAAAAATTTCAATTACAAGTATAATAAGTATGGTAGCTAATCTTCTTTCTTTGGTATAAAGGGACCAATTATGGAAAAGAAAATCAAAACTATTTATTGAAAATATGGATTACATTCTCTGATTCAACAAAATTTCACAGAAAAGGTGTTTAGCCTGACCTAAAAAAGTAGGCTTAGTCAGAGTCTAGCAAATGAATACCTGTTTAAGTTGATACATTTAAAGGATTGAATAGCAAGGCCTAACAAGAAAATAGTGAATATTGTTTAAAATAACTCTACTCGGGTCTAAAACCTCACACTTATAAATATTGTACAAACCGTAGATATTGTAGGAAATATAAAAATTGTATAAGTTGATGTAGCACTAAAGATATTCTAAAATATTTACTTTTCTTAGAGTGCATTCCTCAAACTCCTATAAATTGACGGTAATATTGTTATAAATACACGAAATTCAAGCTATGCAACTTGAATGCATTAGTATTTACTTTATCTCTCACCTCCACTCTCCTTGTCTCTCTCTCCTGTAACATCCCTTCCCGGTCTACTCATGAACCCGAATGAACCGAGCCAAGATGCTATAATCTGGTTGAACCTATGTCCTATCATGCTGATATCATCCTATATGCTAAATATTATGTCATGCTGTTGCTTTATACATCATTTATATACAGACATTTATTTAATATATACAAGACATTACACTATTTTCCAAAATGAAATGGGTCCAACTATGTGCCATGTACATGCCACAGAACCAAAATATCAAAATGAGTAGTTACCCTGAAGACTTAGTCTTCAAAAGATGAACTGCAGCAGTTGTAAAGATGACTCTCTACAGTCCAGATCCAAAACCTGCGAGTTGAAACAGGTAACTCGCTGAGTAAATAAAGCTCAGTGGATATCTCAACTTAATAAGAATTAAATAAATAAGCATGTAAGCACACATATTATTATACTTTCATGGTCTTACCTCCTGTTCATTATGTTGTATGAATTATGCAATCGTATAATTTATAAATAACACAATTTCATAACTGTATGGCTCCATAAGTTTACTGTGAAACCGAAGTGATAAGAAAGACTGTATGAAACTGGATGAATACTGTATGGCTGGGCTGATATGACCCGTATATAAATTATATCCACTCAACGGCCTGTAGCCGGAGTACCAAACTGTATGGGACGCAGATATGCTATCCTATGTCGCGACATAGCCTTATCTACGTGGTTTCTACCTAACCTTAGTGGAGCATATTATCTGTATTATTCATAAAATGCATAAAACCATATTGTTTACCTATATGTTGTCTCATTCTATACGTCGCTGTAACACCCGCCGCCCGATCCCGAAAGACCCGACGGTGGATGCCACATTCAGTGCCGGAGGCACCGTCCTAACCTACATATAAATCATACAATCATATTATGAATTAGAAGTGACTTAGTATTCATAAGTTTAGCAAGTAATAATATTTTGTTTTGAAAATGATTTAGGAGAGTCCTACAGAAAAACTGCAAGAGTTTCCCCTAAAAATAGAAGTTGCCAAACATATGAATACAAAGCACTCCCAATTCCAAACTCCAAACCCCATCAAACTCCAATAACAACACAATAGCACTTCTATCATTTCATACCCTCAATAACATTATAATATTCATCAATTCAATACATTCATTTAAACATATCAACTTCTAATGTTCTAACCATTAAATAAGTCCAAGTTTATCTCCCAATATATACACCAAAATAATTTACAACAATATGCTTAAGTTATAAATTAACTAATACAGTCTCCAAAAAATGTAATACTTATACATGCCATAATTCTTAGTTACAAAAAAAAAAAAAAAAAAAAATACTAAGTAACTACCAAAATATCTCTTCAGCTCTGATGCTACTATTCAGGTATTTAAGCAGCAAGCACAATCTCCAACCTGCGCGTGATAAAATCAACGCGCTGAGTATAAAACTCAGTGGTGCTCATAAAACACAACAAACCAATGTTGTGATGACAACATACTTAAAAATCATTTATATACATAAAATCATTAAATTTGAACATGCAGTACATATGCACACCAACACACCATGCTTTAGAAATTCATTTGATATCATAAATACGTTGTGGTAAACTAAGAGTTATTAACATAATGTGATCTCATTTATTTCACTTCCTTAAAAATATTTTATAAGGGCTCACATACACTTAGGAGAAAAAGAAGTAGATAAGTTTTCATAGCTTATTCATAATGGCCTTAGGTCGCCAACCTTATCATAACATATAGAGCGCGTCCGCCCTAACATAAGACACCCACGTGCCTAGCATATGATCATAGCTTCTTATCATAATGGCATCAAATGTCGAGCATGCTCATCATACATAATAAAATCAAATCATGCATCAAATCCACACCAAGTATATTAGAGCCCAAAAACATTTCTCATAAAATTCATTTTATTTAGTCTTCTCATAATAAAAACTTAATTTAAACTTAAGTAATTCATAAAAATTCTCATACTTAAACAAAATGACTTAACATAGAAAAATTTCAGCATAAAATTAACATTGACCTTTGCTGTGTTTTTAAAACATAACTTGAGTTATGGGTCTCCAAATTAAATGAAATCAGAATCATTAGAAAGCTAAGATAAAAGCCTACAAATGTTATGAAGGGATCACAGCCCAGATCAATATGGAATATAACAAAACAAAGCTAGGAACACAAATTAACAGCCAGACCTGATTCAGCAGAACCAAGTCCATTGTTTATTGAATTCCTACTAAACCAAACATTCAAATTAAACCAATCCAGAACGAGAGAATTCTCAAGACACAGGGCAACAACTTTTATGAAGAACTCAGAACCTAATCTTGTCATTATAGTGGTCAAAATGGGCACTCAATTCAGTGATGCATGTGGCCCGACACAAACAGAGTCAGTTTGAGTGTTTCAGCCATAAGTTGAGTTATATATCTCCAAATTGGACACAAGAGGATGGGTTGGAAAGATAAGAGATAGACCTACAACTTTTATGAAGGACTCAGACATAGATGGAAATTAGAAAGGATTGAAAAATGGTCCTAAATCTCACTCAAAATCACGTTTTTCCCAAATTTAGTTTACTTTAGCCATGAAAGGAACATGAACCACAAAGATACAAGGTAGAAATGTCTACCACAACATAAATACTCATCAAACATCATCCAAGAGCATGAAATGGCAACCAAAATTCAACAAATCAATCATTTCATACAAAATCTCAAAATATACACATAATAGCATAAAGGCACAAAATCAAAATTTTGAGTAAGGTAAGTGTGTTTATGAAGACTAACCTTCAAAACAAGCTTTAACAAGCTTTAATCAAAGCTTCTCAAGCTTTGGTCTTACCCTTATCTTTGTTAGAAGGCTCTCCACCCTCTACATGTAAGAAACTCAAAATCAAACAAAGAAAACAAATAAAAGAAGTAATTGGAGCATGATTAAGCATGTTTATGCTAAAAGACAACTCTAAACCCAAAAATAATGAGATTATCATAAAATCACTTACTTGACCCAAGTAGGAAAATCACCAAATTCCTTGAAATTAGTCACCAAAGATTACTTCTCTAGCTTCACTTTCTAAGATTTATGACTTAAATCAAGTTGGATGGGTGTTTACTAAGTGTTTACTAAGTAAGAATTGAAGAAAAGGAAGAAGAAGAAGAAGAAGGAGAAGGAAACGTGTAGGAAAAGGAGAAGAAGGACAAAGTGTTGCTCAATAATTGATAGTTGCTTTTAATAAAGCAACTAAGGAGTATTTTGGTCTTTTCTCCAAATTGGAGGGTGTTTTGGTCTTTTCTCCAAATATTCTCCAATTAAATTCCTTCAAAATATTATTTATCTCCACAAAACTCTCTAATTTATTCCATAAAAATAATTCCTCAAATTTTCTCCATAAAAATAATTGCTCAAATTTCCTTACTTAATATAACACCATAATTCACTATTCACTAATTATCTAAATTCTCCAAAAATATTCCTTACTTACTTTCTACCCATAAAAACCATGCATACATACTCCAAAAATATTAAATAAAATATAAAACATAAATAGTAATTTTTCCGGACCAAAAATAATATCAACTTCCGGACCGGTGGTACTATTCACAGACCAGTAAACTACTATTGAAACACAGGAAAAATGAGGCGTTACAGTTCTCCCCCCCTTAAAGAATTTCGTCCTCGAAATTCACCTGAATTAAACAACTGAGGATGCTGTTGTCTCATAATATCTTCACTTTCCCATGTAGCTTCCTCGGTCTTATGGTTTCTCCAAAGAACCTTTACCAACGGAATTCTCTTATTCCTTAGTTCCTTGATTTCCCTAGCAAGTATCCTCACTGGTTCTTCCTCATAAGTTAAATCTGGCTCTATAGTCACAGATTCCACTGATATGACATGTGATGGGTCGGACCGATACCTCCTCAACATAGATACGTGGAAAACATTATGTATCCTATCCAGGTCTGGTGGTAAAGCTAGTCTATAGGCTAATGGACCCACACACTCAATGATCTCATATGGACCAATGAACCTAGGACTAAGCTTCCCCTTTCTTCCAAATCTCAATATCTTTTTCCACGGAGATACCTTAAGGAAAACCTTATCTCCCACTGCATACTCTATATCTTTTCTTTTCAAATCCGCATAAGATTTCTAACGATCTAAAGCTGCTTTCAATCTATTTCTGATAATTCTGACCTATTCTTCTGTATCCCGAATCAAATCTGGACCTACCATCTTGCCCTCACTCAATTCTGACCAACACAGTGGAGTCCTACATCTCCTACCATATAGTGCTTCAAAAGGGGCCATCTGAATACTCGACTGATAACTGTTATTGTAGGCAAATTCTACAAGTCGAATGTACTTCTCCCAATTGCCCTCAAACTCAATAGCACAAGCTCTTAGCATATCCTCCAAAATCTGAATAACCCGCTCTGACTGACCATCTGTCCGAGGATGAAAAGCTGTGCTGAAATTCAGCTTAGTACCTAGGGCCTCATGTAGCTTCTGCCAAAATCTAGAAGTAAATCTCGAATCTCTATCTGAAATGATGGAAGAAGGAACCCCATGTAATCTCACTATCTCATCTATATACAGCTCTGCATATTGCTCCATGGTGAAGTCGGTCCTAACAGGAAGAAAGTGTGCCGACTTAGTTAGTCTATCAACTATTACCCATACATCATCTTTCTTTTTAGGAGTTAAAGGCAATCCAGTCACAAAATCCATAGTAACCTTATCCCATTTCCACTCTGGAATAGAAGTAGGGTGTAACAAACCAGAAGGAAACTGATGCTTTGCTTTCACTTGCTGGCACGTCAAACACCTCGACACATAATCTGTGATATCCCTCTTCATCGCCGGCCACCAATACTGTGATTTCAAATCCTGATACATCTTATTACTGCCAGGATGCATAGCATAGGGACTACTATGAGCTTCCTTTAAACTCTTCCTTAGCTCTGAAATTTTAGGCACACAAATCCGATCCCCAAAGTACAAGCAATCGTCATCTTTAATCATAAATCTCTTTTTCCTTCCATCTTTGACTAGGTCTTTCCACAAGGCAATTGTCTCATCATCCCTCTGTGCATCTCGAATCTGCTGAAGTAGACTAGGTCTAATCATAAGCTCTGCCACGAGTGCACCATTACTAGCTACAGATAATCGAGTATTCATAGCATGTAAAGCAACCAAGGACTTCCTACTAAGTGCATCTGCTACCACATTAGCTTTACCTGGATAGTAATCAATGGTGAAGTCATAGTCCTTAAGTAGCTCTAACCATCTGCGCTGTCTCAGATTAAGCTCCTTTTGAGTAAGCAGATACTTGAGACTCTTATGATCCGTATACAGATGACATTTCTCACCATACAAGTAATGCCTCCAAATCTTCAAAGCGAAGACTATAGCTGCTAACTCCAAATCATGAGTAGGGTAGTTCTTCTCGTGTGGTTTAAGCTGTCTAGAAGCATAAGCAACTACCTTACCCTCCTGCATAAGCACACAACCCAATCCATTATATGAAGCATCACTATACACATCATATGGTCTACCCGAAACTGGCTGTGTCAACACTGGAGCTTCAGTAAGCATCACCTTAAGCTTCTCAAAACTATTCTGACATTTATCATTCCACTTGAATCTGACATCTTTTTGAAGAAGTCTAGTCAAAGGAGCCGCAATGAGAGAAAATCCCTTGACAAATCTTCTATAATAACCAGCCAATCCTAAGAAACTCCGAATCTCTGTAACATTCTTCGGTGGCTTCCATTCAAGCACTGCCTCTATCTTCTTCGGATCAACTCTAATACCCTCAATAGAAATAATGTGACCCAAGAAAGCAATCTCAGACAACCAGAATTCACACTTACTCAGCTTAGCATACAACTGTCTCTCTCTTAATATCTGAAGTACAATTCTTAAATGGTGATCATGATCCTCTCTAGTCTGAGAATATACCAAGATGTCATCAATGAACACAACCACAAACCGAACTAAGTAAGGATGAAAGATCCGGTTCATCAAATCCATGAACACTGCAGGAGCATTAGTCAAACCAGCATTACCAAGAACTCATAGTGACCGTAGCGTGTCCTGAAAGCAGTCTTAGGTACATCTGATGCCTTCACCCTTAGCTGATGATAACCTGATCTCAGATCTATCTTCGAGAATACACTAGCTCCTCTCAACTGATCAAACAAATCATCTATCCGAGGCAATGGATACCGATTCTTCACAGTAACTTTGTTAAGTTGTCTGTAATCAATACACAATCTAAGTGATCCATCCTTCTTCTTTACAAACAATACTGGAGCACCCCATGGAGATACACTAGGACGAATAAAACCCTTATCAAGCAACTCTTGAATCTGTATCTTTAACTCTTTCAACTTAGCAGGCGCCATCCGATACGGAGCAATGGATATCGGTGCAATACCAGGCATAACCTCAATACCAAACTCAACCTCTCTCTCAGGAGGTAAACCAGGCAACTCCTCTGGAAACACATCCGGAAAATCACATACTGTGGGTATATCATGGACACTAGGAGATTCTGACTCTAGAGCAAGTACACAGGCTAAGTAGGCCTCACAACCATGCTGGATCAATCTTCTAGCAGTAGAAGCAGAAATAACATTAGAGAGGTAATCCGACCTCTCACCCACAACTACAATCTCCTCACCAGATAAAGTCTGGAGTGTAATCCTCTTAAGTCTACAATCAATCATAACTCCATGTCTAGATAACCAATCCATACCCAAGATCACATCAAACTCCCGGAAAGGCAACTCTATTAGATCTCCCAGAAACACATGGCCATAGATTACCAATGGACAATCTCTATACACCCGATTAACTACGACACTATGACCCAAGGGATTAGTAACCTCAATACTATGCTCTAACATATCAGCATGCATATTACCCAATCTACCCACATGTATGCCTAAATATGAATGAGTAGAGCCAGGATCAATCAAAGCATATACAGAAATATCAAAGAGAGAGAATGTACCAATGATAACGTCTGGGGCATCCTGCTCCTCCCTAGTCCGGATAGCATACGCTCTAGCAGGTGCTCTGGACTCAAGTTTTTCCACTGTCTCTGAAACTAGCCTCTGACTCCCAGTGCCTCCTGTATCACTATGGCCTCTGCCTCTGCCTCTCGAAACATAAGGAGCCGACCTCCCTACCTGAGGAGCTGCACTAGCCAAAGTCATAGGGCAGTCTCGAAGCAAATGCTCTATAGACCCACATCGAAAGCATGCCCCAGAAAATCTCCTACAAACCCCGGGATGCTTCTTTCCACACTGAGTACATGTCGGAATATCAATCCATGTAGCACCTCCACCACTAGCAACATATGTGGTCTGTGGAGCTACTCTGCCATGAGTACCCTGTCCATGTCTCTGAATCGGTCTAGACCAGGTCTGTGATGAACCTTTATGCCTCTTACTACTAGACTGAGCCCAGAAGTCTGTCCAGATACCATACCCTGAAACCTCTTTTGTTGACCCTACTGACTCCGTTGCCTCCTAGCCTGCTGCTCATTCCTCACTTCCTCAAGCTCTAAAGCTGCCTTCACTAGGAAAGACAATGATGTATGAGGATGAGCAACTAGATGCATGCGATATTCATCATGCAAGCCTTTCCTAAAGCGCTTGCATCTATCAGACTCAGTAGGAATCATCTCAGTAGCATACCTGCTCAACCGGATGAACTCTCTCTCATATTCAGCCACAGACATTCTGCCCTGTTTTAACTCTAAAAACTCGGCTTTATGTTGGTCAATGTAAAGCTCCCCAATATATTTCTGTCTGAACTCAGAAAGAAAGAAGTCCCAAGTCCTCTGCTCAGCACTAACTGTCCGTGATACAGTATCCCACCACTGGTAAGCTTCCTCTCTCAATAAGGAAATGGCACAAACCAAACTGTCTACAGGTGAGCACTGCATCTACTCCAATATCCTCTCCACAGACTGGAGCCAACACTCTGCTGCATAAGCCACATCATCCTTTCTACCCATAAACTCAACAGCTCCATATTTCCTCAGTTTCTCAATAGGGGGACGAACTGGAATAGGGGCTGGAGCAACTGGAGCCTGGGGAACAGCTCCCGCTGCCTGCCTCAAAGCAGCAACTAACTGCTGAACAAACGTATCTTGGTTAGGCCCAGCAGGACCTGCAGCAGCTTGCCCCACCCTCGAGGCGTGCTCTGCATCAGAACCCACAGCACCACTAGCGACATCACCAACAGGAATACCACCACTAGGAGGGACATAACTATCCATCTCCTCATCAGACAGATGTTGAGACATCACTCAACTCCTACAAAGACCAAAAGGTTCGCATCAGAGAGAAGTTCCAAACCAAATCAATATGGCATGTATTTAACTTCAATTATTCATACTCTCCCTTCAAAATAGATAAATTCCTATATATGCATATAGTCCAAGAACCGCCTAAACCTATACTCTGATACCACTAAATGTAACACCCGCCGCCCGATCCTGAAAGACCCGACGGTGGATGCCACATTCGGTGCCGGAGGCACCGTCCTAACCTACATATAAATCATACAATCATATTATGAATTAGAAGTGACTTAGTATTCATAAGTTTAGCAAGTAATAATATTTTGTTTTGAAAATGATTTGGGAGAGTCCTACAGAAAAACTGCAAGAGTTTCCCCTAAAAATAGAAGTTGCCAAACATATGAATACAAAGCACTCCCAATTCCAAACTCCAAACCCCATCAAACTCCAATAACAACACAATAGCACTTCTATCATTTCATATCCTCAATAACATTATAATATTCATCAATTCAATACATTCATTTAAACATATCAACTTCTAATGTTCTAACCATTAAATAAGTCCAAGTTTATCTCCCAATATATACACCAAAATAATTTACAACAATATGCTTAAGTTATAAATTAACTAATACAGTCTCCAAAAAATGTAATACTTATACATGCCATAATTCTTAGTTACAAAAAAAAAAAAAAATACTAAGTAACTACCAAAATATCTCTTCAGCTCTGATGCTACTATTCAGGTCTTTAAGCAGCAAGCACAATCTCCAACCTGCGCGTGATAAAATCAACGCGCTGAGTATAAAACTCAGTGGTGCTCATAAAACACAACAAACCAATGTTGTGATGACAACATACTTAAAAATCATTTATATACATAAAATCATTAAATTTGAACATGCAGTACATATGCACACCAACACACCATGCTTTAGAAATTCATTTGATATCATAAATACGTTGTGGTAAACTAAGAGTTATTAACATAATGTGATCTCATTTATTTCACTTCCTTAAAAATATTTTATAAGGGCTCACATACACTTAGGAGAAAAAGAAGTAGATAAGTTTTCATAGCTTATTCATAATGGCCTTAGGTCGCCAACCTTATCATAACATATAGAGCGCGTCCGCCCTAACATAAGACACCCACGTGCCTAGCATATGATCATAGCTTCTTATCATAATGGCATCAAATGCCGAGCATGCTCATCATACATAATAAAATCAAATCATGCATCAAATCCACACCAAGTATATTAGAGCCAAAAAACATTTCTCATAAAATTCATTTTCTTTAGTCTTCTCATAATAAAAACTTAATTTAAACTTAAGTAATTCATAAAAATTCTCATACTTAAATAAAATGACTTAACATAGAAAAATTCCAGCATAAAATTAACACTGACCTTTGCTGTGTTTTTAAAACATAACTTGAGTTATGGGTCTCCAAATTAAATGAAATCAGAGTCATTAGACAGCTAAGACAAAAGCCTACAAATGTTATGAAGGGATCACAGCCCAGATCAATATGGAATATAACAAAACAAAGCTAGGAACACAAACTAACAGCCAGACCTGATTCAGCAGAACCAAGTCCATTGTTTATTGAATTCCTACTAAACCAAACATTCAAATTAAACCAATCCAGAACGAGAGAATTCTCAAGACACAGGGCAACAACTTTTATGAAGAACTCAGAACCTAATCTTGTCATTATAGTGGTCAAAATGGGCACTCAATTCAGTGATGCATGTGGCCCGACACAAACAGAGTCAGTTTGAGTGTTTCAGCCATAAGTTGAGTTATATATCTCCAAATTGGACACAAGAGGATGGGTTGGAAAGATAAGAGATAGAACTACAACTTTTATGAAGGACTCAGACATGGATGGAAATTAGAAAGGATTGAGAAATGGTCCTAAATCTCACTCAAAATCACGTTTTTCCCAAATTCAGTTTACTTTAGCCATGAAAGGAACATGAACCACAAAGATCCAAGGTAGAAATGTCTACCACAACATAAATACTCATCAAACATCATCCAAGAGCATGAAATGGCAACCAAAATTCAACAAATCAATCATTTCATACAAAATCTCAAAATATACACATAATAGCATAAAGGCACAAAATCAAAATTTTGAGTAAGGTAAGTGTGTTTATGAAGACTAACCTTCAAAACAAGCTTTAACAAGCTTTAATCAAAGCTTCTCAAGCTTTGGTCTTGCCCTTATCTTTGTTAGAAGGCTCTCCACCCTCTACATGTAAGAAACTCAAAATCAAACAAAGAAAACAAATAAAAGAAGTAATTGGAGCATGATTAAGCATGTCTATGCTAAAAGACAACTCTAAACCAAAAAATAATGAGATTATCATAAAATCACTTACTTGACCCAAGTAGGAAAATCACCAAATTCCTTGAAATTAGTCACCAAAGATTACTTCTCTCTAAGATTTATGACTTAAATCAAGTTGGATGGGTGTTTACTAAGTGTTTACTAAGTAAGAATTGAAGAAAAGGAAGAAGAAGAAGAAGAAGAAGAAGAAGAAGGAGAAGGAAACGTGTAGGAAAAGGAGAAGAAGGACAAAATGTTGCTCAATAATTGATAGTTGCTTTTCAGAAAGCAACTAAGGGGTATTTTGGTCTTTTCTCCAAATTGGAGGGTGTTTTGGTCTTTTCTCCAAATATTCTCCAATTAAATTCCTTCAAAATATTATTTATCTCCACAAAACTCTCTAATTTATTCCATAAAAATAATTCCTCAAATTTTCTCCATAAAAATAATTGCTCAAATTTCCTTACTTAATATAACACCATAATTCACTATTCACTAATTATCTAAATTCTCCAAAAATATTCCTTACTTACTTTCTACCCATAAAAACCATGCATACATGCTCCAAAAATGTTAAATAAAATATAAAACATAAATAGTAATTTTTCAGGACCAAAAATAATATCAACTTCCGGATCGGTGGTAATATTCACAGACCGGTAAACTACTATTGAAACACAGGAAAAATGGGGCGTTACAGTCGCTAACCTGTTTCATGCGTTAAAAGGATTTCATAGACAACTACAAGTAATATCGAATGAGTAATAATGCAAACAATTGGTAACTTGTAAAGGAACTTGCACGAAATTAATTTAACTGTTGCACCCGCAATGCAACTCTTACTAATTTTTATGTAACTTAATTTAGACCATTTAGCTTAAGGAAATTTTTTTGATTTTAATTTAAGTACTAATCTTAGGCTGAATGAATCTACATACGCATTCCAACATCATTTCTACTATAGCCTTAAAATCTGTCAGGGTAGCCTGAACATGTTTCACAAATTCTAGCATAACTCTTTCTTCTTAAGTCCAATTTAGGTCATTCTAAATTCTATGGTTAGCTAACACATTAGGGTACAAATATTTCTTCTATCACCTCTCTGAAATATATTGGTAAAGTAGTCAAATATTGAATTAAAGTAGCAACATCCAGTCTGCCCAGCTGTTGGTTTCCAGCCTGCATAGTTTGTACCATTTTGGTCATATCTCTCAATTTATAAGGCCAATTTAGGTGATTCTAAATTATATGGTTAGCTAACACATTAGGGTACAAAGTGTCAAAACTCTACTGACACCTATCATCCTATTGAAATACAACCTCTTTCTTCAACAATCTTGTTAATGGTGATGCAATGATGGAGAATCCCTTTACGAACCTTCTGTAATAGCCGGCTAAACCCAGAAAACTTCAGACTTCTGTGACATTCCTGGGTGGTCTCAAATCAACAATAGCTTTAATCTTCTTAGGATCCACTCTGATACCCTCTGATGATACCACATGTCCTAAGAAAGAAACTTCTTCCAGCCAAAACTCACACTTACTGAGCTTGGCATACAGCTGTTTATCCCTCAGTGTCAGATTATCATGTTCAACCCTGTCTCTGGAACAGACCAAAATGTCGTCTATAAACACCACCATGAACTGATCCAGATTGGGATGAAACACGCGGTTCATGAGATCCATGAAAACCGCCAGTGCATTTGTGAGACCGAATGGCATTACTAAAAATTCATAGTGACCATATCGGGTCCTGAAGGCAGTCTTGGCGATATCTTCTTCCTTTATCCGCAGCTGATGGTATCCTGACCTGAGATCGATCTTAGAAAACACGCCTGCACCCTTTAGCTGATCCAACAAATCGTCGATTCGAGGCAATGGATACTTATACTTGATTGTCAGCTTGTTCAGCTGTCTGTAGTCAAGTGATCCATCTTTCTTCTTTACGAATAACACCGGTGCTCCCCAAGGTGATACACTGGATCGAATGAAGCCTTTATCTAATAACTCCTGATAGCTGAATCTTCAACTCTTTTAACTCTGCTGGTGCCATTCTGTAAGGTGCAATTGATACTGGTGCTGCTCCTGGATAGACATCTATGGTAAACTCCACTTCTCTCCTTGGTGGTAACCCTGGTAAATCTTCAGGAAACACGTCTGGATAATCACACACTGTTAGTATGTCTTGCACTTTTGACTTTTCTTTCTCTACTTTCAGTGCACATACCAAGTATGCTTTACAACCCTTCTGAATTAATCTCTTTGCTGCCGTGGCTGATATCACATTACCCAGAAAATCACGCTGTTTCCCGACGACTGTAATCTCTTCCCCTGCTGCTGTATATAATATCACCCTTTTCTTTGCACACTCAACTATAGCCTGATGTCTGGATAGCCAATCCATACCCAGAATAACATCAAATTCTCTGAATGGCAAGTCCATAAGGTCTCCTGGAAACTCCTTTCCATGAATAACAACTGGACATCCTTTGACCACTGTATGGATTATTACTACATCTCCTAATGGATTAGTAACCAAAATACCCTGACTCATATGCTCAACTGCTAACCCTTTAACCCATTGTTTAGGTATGTTGATGTATGAATGTGATGATCCACGATCAATTAAAGCATAAACTGTATGATCAAATAAAGAAACCTCACCAACTATGACATCTGGAGCTTCCTCATCCTCCTTAGCTCGCATGGCATAGACCCTGGCGGGAACTCTGGTATCGGGTCTATCCACAGTCTCTAACTGCTGTCTCTGCCCTCCGGAGGTCTCACCTCTACCCCGACCTCTACCTCTGCCTGCGGTGAACTGTGTAGGAACTTTTGCTCTCTTCGGACAGTCCTTCTTTTGATGGTCTAATGCTCTGCATATCCAGCATCTACCAGTCACCATCCAATAATCTCCACCATGCCGTCTAGCACAATGCTCACAAGGTGGAAAAGTATAACCGTCTGACCCTGCACCTCTACCGGTGCCTTTACCAGCTCCTCTACCTGAACCTCTACCACCACCGGCAAAACTAGCCATGACTGATGCCACTGGCGCGTTAACACCCCTAGTTGTGCCTTGGCTAAAGGGAGGCCTAAGACCAACTGAAGTACTAGCAACTCTGAATCTCTTACTCTCCAGCTGGTATGTACTGGGTGCACCCTGAGTCTGGTCTCTCTTTTGCTGAGACCGCTGGCGTCTGGTACGCTAACTGGACTGAATCCGCTCTATCTCCTGAGCTGCCTCTACCAAAGCTGAGAACTCTCTGAATCTAGAAGCTACCACTCCCATCTGAATCTTATCATTCAGGCCTTCCCGGAACTTTTTACACCTCTCTGCCTCTGTAGCCACTATCCGATCACCATACCTGATGAGTATGGTGAATTCTCTTTCATATTCTGCAACTGACATTCTATTCTACCTAAGGTATAAGAATTCCTTCCTTCTAGCATCAAGGTAAGCCTCTGTGATGAACTTTTTCTTGAATTCATCCAAAAAGAATTGCCAAGTACGCTGCTCTGCTGATACTCTCTGCTGAACAGTATTCCACCATGTGTATGCCTCGTCTATCAACAATGACGTGGCATAAATCAAACGGTCCTTTGGTGTACACTATAACTGCTCCAGGACTCTCAAAGTACCATCTAACCAATACTCAACTGTCTTTGGACTGTCATCCTTGCTAGCTCTGAATTCTTTCACACCGTACTTTCTAATCTTTTCTAGTGGTGGCTTTCTTTCTCTGTCTACTACCACTGGTGCCTGAGGTACCACCCCTGCAATTTGTCTAAAGGTATCCCCAAGTTGCTTTAACAGCACCTCTTGACCTGGTGCTACTGGAGCCTCGCCCTCCACTGCCCTAGAGGCGTGTGACTCGCTCTCACCTTCCTGTGACATCCTCCTAGAAGAATAACAACTGCTTAGTTCATCAGGGTAGTCATGGCATGTACACTATAATGACATATGCATTCAAGCCTGGGAAACTAAACTACGCTCTGATACTAAAATTTGTAACATCCATTCCCGGTACACCTATGAACCCGAATAGACCGAGCCCAGACGCTATAATCTGGTTGAACCTATGTCCTGTCATGCTGATATCATCCTGTATGCTAAATATTATGTCATGCTGTTGCTTTATACATCATTTATATACAGACATTTATTTAATATATACAAGACATTACACTATTTTCCAAAATGAAATGGGCCCAAATATGTGCCCTGTACATGCCATAGAACCAAAATATCAAAATGAGTAGTTACACTGAAGACTGGGTCTTCAAAAGATGAATTGCAGCAATTATAAAGATGACTCTCTATGATCCAGACCCAAAACCTGCGAGATGAAACAGGTAACTCATTGAGCAAATAAAGCTCAGTGGATATCTCAACTTAATAAGAATTAAATAAATAAGCATGTAAGCACACATATCATTAGACTTTCATGGTCTTACCTGCTGCTCATTATGCTGTATGAATTATGCAATCTAATAATTTATAAATAACACAATTTCATAACTGTAGGGCTCCATAAGGTTACTGTGAAACCGAAGTGATCAGAAAGACTGTATGAAACTGGATGAATACTGTATGGCTAGGCTGCTATGACCCGTATATAAATCATATCCACTCAACGGCCTGTAGCCGGAGCACCAAATTGTATGCGACGCAGATCTGCTATCCTATGTTGCGACATAGCCTTATCTACGTGGTTTCTACCTGACCTCAGTGGAGCATATTATCTGTATTATTCATAAATGCATAAACCATACTATTTACCTGTATGCTGTCTCATTCTATACGTCCCTTACCTGTTTCATGCATTAAAAGGATGTCATAGACAACTACAAGTAATATCGAATGAGCAATAATGCAAACAATTGATAACTTATAAATGAACTTACATGAAATTAATCTAACTGTTGCACCCGCGACGCAACTCTTACTAATCTTTATGTAACTTAATTTAGACCATTCAGCTTAAGGAAATTTTTTTGATTTTAATTTAAGTACTAATCTTAGGCTGAATGAATCTACATATGCATTCCAACATCATTTCTAATGTAGCCTTAAAATCTGCCAGGGCAACCTGTACATGTTTCACAAATTCTAACATAACTCTTTCTTCTTAAGTCCAATTTTGGTCATTCTAAATTATTTGGTTAGCTAACACATTAGGGTACAAATATGTCTTCTATCACCTCTCTGAAATATATTGGTAAAGTAGTCAAATATTGAATTAAAGTAGCAACTTCCAGTTGGCCCAGCCGTTGGTTTTCAGCCTGCACAGTTTGTACCATTTTGGTCATATCTCTCAATTTATAAGGCCAATTTAGGTGATTCTAAATTATATGGTTAGATAACAAATTAGGGTACAAATATTTCTTCTATGACCTCTCTAAAATATGTTGGTAAAGTAGTCAAATATGGAATTAAAGTAGCAACTTCTAGTCTGCCCAGCTGTTGGTTTCCGGCCTGCACAGTTTGTACCATTTTGGTCATATATCTCAATTTATAAGGCCAATTTAGGTGATTCTAAATTTTATGGTTAGCTAACACATTAGGGTACAAATATGTCTTCTATGACCGCTCTGAAATATGTTGGTAAAGTAGTCAAATATTGAGCTAAAGTAGCACCTTCCAGTCCGCCCAGATTTTTTATTTTCAGCCTGCACAGTTTGTACTATTTTGGGCATATCTTTTAATTTATAAGTCCAATTTAGGTAATTCCAAAGCTCATAGATAGCTAAAACATAAAGGAACAAATAAGGCTTCTATACCACTTCCTAATTCCATCGGTAAATAGGTTCAAATTTAGGTTGAAGTTACCGGTCAGTTTTTCAACAAACCTGTTTCAGCATGAAATCAATATCCAATTCATTTATTCAATGCATCTCATGCTTTATCAACATTCTCAGACCTATTACTCAACATTCAGCAACATATCTTATCACTATCATCACACTACACATATTCTCATGCAAGAAAATTTGTTAAACTAAAAGAGATATCAAACTTTTAACCAAAAAGCTTTAAACCTTCTTCTTAGCTTCCTTTTTCTTCTCACTTTGAGCTCACATCTCCTATACATAATAACATCTTATTAATCATCCAAAGTCTCACTAAATTATGAAATTCAAGAAATTCAACCTACTTGGATAGAGTTATAGGTTGACTTTAATGCTTGAAAGGTTGAATATTAAGGTAGAAAATGGAGGAAGATTTAGGAGAAGATGGAGAAGGTAAAGTGAAGGATGAAGACAAAGGAGAAGATGGAGACGGTAAAGTGAATGGAATTTTCGGGTAACCTCTAAATATATCTTCTAGTATGTTAAAAAAATTACCAAATAGTACCTAAATTTTCAATATTTTACCATTTAATACCTAAACTTTATACTTTATTTCAATTAGGTCCTAATCCTTATACTTTTATTTCAATTGAGTATAAATCTTTATATTCTTTTAATGATTTAATGATTTCATTTAAATCCCATTCTACCCCACACTGGACTCTAATGGCTCGAACCGGGTTCTGGTTCAGTCCGACTCAACTCGAATCTCTCAATGCAATGACTCGATTCAGTAGGATGTCACATCTCCTCTTTCTTTTCCTAACTTCTCTAACTTCTTTTGTGTTCCTCTCATCTAGTTCTTTTGTCCTCCTCTCTCTCTCTCTCTCTCTCTCCCTCCTGTTGGTTTCTGACCTGCACAGTTTGTACCATTTTGGTCATATATCTCAATTTATAAGGCCAATTTAGGTGATTCTAAATTTTATGGTTAGCTAACACATTAGGGTACAAATATGTCTTCTATGACCGCTCTGAAATATGTTGGTAAAGTAGTCAAATATTGAGCTAAAGTAGCACCTTCCAGTCCGCCCAGATTTTTTATTTTCAGCCTGCACAGTTTGTACTATTTTGGGCATATCTTTTAATTTATAAGTCCAATTTAGGTAATTCCAAAGCTCATAGATAGCTAAAACATAAAGGAACAAATAAGGCTTCTATACCACTTCCTAATTCCATCGGTAAATAGGTTCAAATTTAGGTTGAAGTTACCGGTCAGTTTTTCAACAAACCTGTTTCAGCATGAAATCAATATCCAATTCATTTATTCAATGCATCTCATGCTTTATCAACATTCTCAGACCTATTACTCAACATTCAGCAACATATCTTATCACTATCATCACACTACACATATTCTCATGCAAGAAAATTTGTTAAACTAAAAGAGATATCAAACTTTTAACCAAAAAGCTTTAAACCTTCTTCTTAGCTTCCTTTTTCTTCTCACTTTGAGCTCACATCTCCTATACATAATAACATCTTATTAATCATCCAAAGTCTCACTAAATTATGAAATTCAAGAAATTCAACCTACTTGGATAGAGTTATAGGTTGACTTTAACGCTTGAAAGGTTGAATATTAAGGTAGAAAATGGAGGAAGATTTAGGAGAAGATGGAGAAGGTAAAGTGAAGGATGAAGACAAAGGAGAAGATGGAGACGGTAAAGTGAATGGAATTTTCGGGTAACCTCTAAATATATCTTCTAGTATGTTAAAAAAATTACCAAATAGTACCTAAATTTTCAATATTTTACCATTTAATACCTAAACTTTATACTTTATTTCAATTAGGTCCTAATCCTTATACTTTTATTTCAATTGAGTATAAATCTTTATATTCTTTTAATGATTTAATGATTTCATTTAAATCCCATTCTACCCCACTCTGGACTCTAATGGCTCGAACCGGGTTCTGGTTCGGTCCGACTCAACTCGAATCTCTCAATGCAATGACTCGATTCAGTAGGATGTCACATCTCCTCTTTCTTTTCCTAACTTCTCTAACTTCTTTTGTGTTCCTCTCATCTAGTTCTTTTGTCCTCCTCTCTCTCTCTCTCTCTCTCTCTCCCTCCTGTTGGTTTCCGGCCTGCACAGTTTGTACCATTTTGGTCATATATCTCAATTTATAAGGCCAATTTAGGTGATTCTAAATTTTATGGTTAGCTAACACATTAGGGTACAAATATGTCTTCTATGACCGCTCTGAAATATGTTGGTAAAGTAGTCAAATATTGAGCTAAAGTAGCACCTTCCAATCCGCCCAGATTTTTTATTTTCAGCCTGCAGAGTTTGTACTATTTTGGGCATATCTTTTAATTTATAAGTCCAATTTAGGTAATTCCAAAGCTCATAGATAGCTAAAACATAAAGGAACAAATAAGGCTTTTATACCACTTCCTAATTCCATCGGTAAATAGGTTCAAATTTAGGTTGAAGTTACCGGTCAATTTTCCAACAAACCTGTTTCAGCATGAAATCAATATCCAATTCATTTATTCAATGCATCTCATGCTTTATCAACATTCTCAGACCTATTACTCAACATTCAGCAACATATCTTATCACTATCATCACACTACACATATTCTCATGCAAGAAAATTTGTTAAACTAAAAGAGATATCAAACTTTTAACCAAAAAGCTTTAAACCTTCTTCTTAGCTTCCTTTTTCTTCTCACTTTGAGCTCACATCTCCTATACATAATAACATCTTATTAATCATCCAAAGTCTCACTAAATTATGAAATTCAAGAAATTCAACCTACTTGGATAGAGTTATAGGTTGACTTTAATGCTTGAAAGGTTGAATATTAAGGTAGGAAATGGAGGAAGATTTAGGAGAAGACGGAGAAGGTAAAGTGAAGGATGAAGACAAAGGAGAAGATGGAGACGGTAAAGTGAATGGAATTTTCGGGTAACCTCTAAATATATGTTAAAAAAATTACCAAATAGTACCTAAATTTTCAATATTTTACCATTTAATACCTAAACTTTATACTTTATTTCAATTAGGTCCTAATCCTTATACTTTTATTTCAATTGAGTATAAATCTTTATATTCTTTTAATGATTTAATGATTTCATTTAAATCCCATTCTACCCCACTCTGGACTCTAATGGCTCGAACCGGGTTCTGGTTCGGTCCGACTCAACTCGAATCTCTCAATGCAATGACTCGATTCAGTAGGATGTCACATCTCCTCTTTCTTTTCCTAACTTCTCTAACTTCTTTTGTGTTCCTCTCATCTAGTTCTTTTGTCCTCCTCTCTCTCTCTCTCTCTCTCTCCCTCCTGTTGGTTTCCGGCCTGCACAGTTTGTACCATTTTGGTCATATATCTCAATTTATAAGGCCAATTTAGGTGATTCTAAATTTTATGGTTAGCTAACACATTAGGGTACAAATATGTCTTCTATGACCGCTCTGAAATATGTTGGTAAAGTAGTCAAATATTGAGCTAAAGTAGCACCTTCCAGTCCGCCCAGATTTTTTATTTTCAGCCTGCACAGTTTGTACTATTTTGGGCATATCTTTTAATTTATAAGTCCAATTTAGGTAATTCCAAAGCTCATAGATAGCTAAAACATAAAGGAACAAATAAGGCTTCTATACCACTTCCTAATTCCATCGGTAAATAGGTTCAAATTTAGGTTGAAGTTACCGGTCAGTTTTCCAACAAATCTGTTTCAGCATGAAATCAATATCCAATTCATTTATTCAATGCATCTCATGCTTTATCAACATTCTCAGACCTATTACTCAACATTCAGCAACATATCTTATCACTATCATCACACTACACATATTCTCATGCAAGAAAATTTGTTAAACTAAAAGAGATATCAAACTTTTAACCAAAAAGCTTTAAACCTTCTTCTTAGCTTCCTTTTTCTTCTCACTTTGAGCTCACATCTCCTATACATAATAACATCTTATTAATCATCCAAAGTCTCACTAAATTATGAAATTCAAGAAATTCAACCTACTTGGATAGAGTTATAGGTTGACTTTAATGCTTGAAAGGTTGAATATTAAGGTAGGAAATGGAGGAAGATTTAGGAGAAGATGGAGAAGGTAAAGTGAAGGATGAAGACAAAGGAGAAGATGGAGACGGTAAAGTGAATGGAATTTTCGGGTAACCTCTAAATATATCTTCTAGTATGTTAAAAAAATTACCAAATAGTACCTAAATTTTCAATATTTTACCATTTAATACCTAAACTTTATACTTTATTTCAATTAGGTCCTAATCCTTATACTTTTATTTCAATTGAGTATAAATCTTTATATTCTTTTAATGATTTAATGATTTCATTTAAATCCCATTCTACCCCACTCTGGACTCTAATGGCTCGAACCGGGTTCTGGTTCGGTCCGACTCAACTCGAATCTCTCAATGCAATGACTCGATTCAGTAGGATGTCACATCTCCTCTTTCTTTTCCTAACTTCTCTAACTTCTTTTGTGTTCCTCTCATCTAGTTCTTTTGTCCTCCTCTCTCTCTCTCTCTCTCTCTCTCTCCCTCCTGTTGGTTTCCGGCCTGCACAGTTTGTACCATTTTGGTCATATATCTCAATTTATAAGGCCAATTTAGGTGATTCTAAATTTTATGGTTAGCTAACACATTAGGGTACAAATATGTCTTCTATGACCGCTCTGAAATATGTTGGTAAAGTAGTCAAATATTGAGCTAAAGTAGCACCTTCCAGTCCGCCCAGATTTTTTATTTTCAGCCTGCACAGTTTGTACTATTTTAGGCATATCTTTTAATTTATAAGTCCAATTTAGGTAATTCCAAAGCTCATAGATAGCTAAAACATAAAGGAACAAATAAGGCTTCTATACCACTTCCTAATTCCATCGGTAAATAGGTTCAAATTTAGGTTGAAGTTACCGGTCAGTTTTCCAACAAACCTGTTTCAGCATGAAATCAATATCCAATTCATTTATTCAATGCATCTCATGCTTTATCAACATTCTCAGACCTATTACTCAACATTCAGCAACATATCTTATCACTATCATCACACTACACATATTCTCATGCAAGAAAATTTGTTAAACTAAAAGAGATATCAAACTTTTAACCAAAAAGCTTTAAACCTTCTTCTTAGCTTCCTTTTTCTTCTCACTTTGAGCTCACATCTCCTATACATAATAACATCTTATTAATCATCCAAAGTCTCACTAAATTATGAAATTCAAGAAATTCAACCTACTTGGATAGAGTTATAGGTTGACTTTAACGCTTGAAAGGTTGAATATTAAGGTAGGAAATGGAGGAAGATTTAGGAGAAGATGGAGAAGGTAAAGTGAAGGATGAAGACAAAGGAGAAGATGGAGACGGTAAAGTGAATGGAATTTTCGGGTAACCTCTAAATATAACCTCTAAATATAACTATGGAACTAGGAAAACTTCTTAATAGTCCTGCGGCGAAGAAACATAGCTTAAACCGAATTAAAGAGAAACTTACTTCCTGAAAAATTTAAACAAGACATGTGAGTTTTCTAAGGAGTAATAATTATTGCACAACACACGCAGTCACACAAATGTGTAAATATATCAATCTAGTCATTCGACTAGTTATATGCTCATACAGTCAATCACACAAATGGCATATCACCAGCACTCACAATTAATATCACCTTCAAATAATCACGTCACGTGGAAATTAGTCAGTGGCGTCACCGAAACCCCAATGAGCCGTCCTCCCAAATGGCTCATCCACTCACATGTGCACCAGGGAGCCA
This sequence comes from Jatropha curcas, assembly GCF_041381405.1. Taxonomy (NCBI): domain Eukaryota; kingdom Viridiplantae; phylum Streptophyta; class Magnoliopsida; order Malpighiales; family Euphorbiaceae; genus Jatropha; species Jatropha curcas. The sequence continues at coordinate 21,694,146 of NC_143160.1, read as the reverse complement.
ATCCCCCATTCTGGCCGACCGGTTTAATCCTCACACAACCAGTCCTCTCATTATTTTTTTTCCAGTCTCTTTTTTTTCTTCTTTTTTTTTTATCAACAGGAGGCAACCCGGTCGTCTCCATCAAATCTAGATCATCAGGCGCTCACAACAGGAGGCCACCCTGCGGGCTGCGATCAAATCTAGATTTTCAGGTGCGCCCAATAAAGAAGCCAACCTGTGATTTCAGTATAATCTCTCTCTCTCTTTTTTTTTTTTTTTTTTTTTTTTGTTTTATACCAACAGAAGGCAACCCGGTCGTCTCCATCAAATCTAGATCTTCAAGCGCTCACAACAGGAGGTCACCCTGCGGGCTGCGATCAAATCTAGATTATCAAGTGCGCCCAATAAAGAAGCCAACCTGTGGTTTTCCATATCACACAAATCATAGCGATAGGTGCACACGGGGGCGCCAATCTCCCGTTTACCTGGCCAAATTTCATATCATATTCAGGATCCATATCACATATACCATTCTCACAAACCCATGGTGACCCACTTCATCCCAATTCCACACAAACAAAGCTTAGCATTATCACAACACAATTAATCAAACATTGCAAATAAATGCAGACATATTGATCAATCAAACATCGTAATGCAATGCACAATTAGACATTCATATTCAAATACAAATAAATAAATAAATAATAATATTAACAATAAACAACTAATAATAATAAACAGTAAATATAAGTGATTAAATAAATAATTGAATAATTAAGTGAATAATAATGATAATAAATAAATAATTAGACCACTCTATTTATTATGTATTAAGTTATAGAATTAATCTAATTATCTTATTAATTATGTTATTAATTAAAACTAGTCTAGGCTCTATCGAAATTTCGGCAGCATCTCCCCTAAAAATATGACTATCTACCTATTCAAATATCACAATATTATTATATATTTATCAATCAATGCACACAACCCATCCGTATGGCAATCAATCAATTTAAAACCCCATCCTCCTTCCAAAACAACAAGTTATGAAGAGCACATTTAATCCAACAATATAAACTTGGTGCAAGCAAAATCCATGATTTTCTCTAACTAGAAGCTGCCATTATATCAAAGAAACCCTGAGTTATTGATTAAACTCATACATCATATGCTACTTAACCCATTTCCCACCAAGAACTTAATTTATAACTTCGTTTGCATTATACCGTAATAATTGTTCAAGCTAATTAGTTAAAATGGCATGCTGCCATTTCAGGTTTCCCAATTCTTTCGTCATTTCAGTTTATAGCTCATGTAATTTATTTGACAATGGTTTAAACTAATTTGCAATTACATTATTCCAAAATTCTAAACCAACCAACTAAACATATTTGGCTATCGCAATTACCGCAAGCTAATCAATTTAATTTATTTACAAAAGACTAAAAATGTTCTATATATTTATATATATATATGTAGGCTATTCTAATAACCTAATTTCTTATTATTCAAATTAATTTACTTAATTACTTTATTAAATTCATTAGTTAATTAATTCGAAATCTATACAAAAAAAATTGAGAATTGAGTCTTAGAACGTACCGAATGAAAATCGGATGACAAATCCACAATCCAGGCGAGGAGAGGAAGATTTTGTCCATTGGGCCTCGCCGGAGCGCCGCCGTCGGCCGCCGTTCACAGTGGCCGGAAATCATTGCTACCCAGAAACATGCGATTTGTACACCCTTAGAATCGAAATTTCACCAAGGACACAAATCCATGCTCCGTTTGTTGAGTCGGTGGCCCATTTGGCCTAAACCGATGCCACCCGAAGCTTGGCGCCGCCGTCAATGGTGATTTCACCACCGAAGCCTGATCATCGGAACTGGAGGGAGGAAGACACGCGCAAGACCAAGAGGAGTCGATTAGAGGTCTCCTCGCTGGCTATGTCCGCCGGAAACGGCGAGAATCGCCGGAAAATGGCTTTGCACGGTGTCGCGCTGCTTCTAACGCGATTTCTTCCCGTTTCAAGCTCTGTTTTCGCAAAACGAGACTACAGATGGCTTCCTCTCATTGTGCTCTTCAATTTAGAGCCATGGCTCGCCGACTTTGGTGGCCGGAGGCCGAAGATCGGAGAAGAGGCATAGAAGAACACGCGGAGAAGAAGAAGAAGAGAAAGAAAAATAAGAAGAAAGGTGGTTTCTAGCAAATTCTAGGCCATTCCGGTTCGATTCAAACTGATTTGGTCTGATTCAACGATTTGGCTCAATTCTTGCTCGGTTTGCAGTTTTTCATTTGGTTTTCTGATTATTCGTGTGGTTTCTGAAAAATCGATTTGATTCCCGGGTTCGGTTCGATTTAGTTTAATTATTTAGTTAGGAGGTTAGAAAACATTTCCTCCATTTACTCAAAAATAATAAAAATAAAAATAATAATAGTAATGATATTTGATTTTAGAATAATTAATTTATATATATTCATAATAGACTAAATGCTGGAATTTCATATTATTTCTTGAAAATTTTAACTGTTCTCAAATCGACAAATTCCGATGATATATTTGGGCTTAGGCCCAACTCACAAACTTGGGCTCGAATTGAGATTGTTTGGTATATATAGCCCATATAGTTGAAAATCGAGATTTTTGATTTAATAAAAATACGAAAGTTTTGAAAATAAAAATTCGGGGTATTACAATAGACAACAAGAGACTTTATTTAATTTTTTTATACATACTGAATAGTATGTGTAAAGATTGAAATTAGTATGGAATCTATCCTTGTTATAATTTTACAACTCATTATTTTGAGTAAAGATTAATAGTTTTTCTATTTAATATTTTAATAAAAATCTTTAATATGAGTGTATGCAAAAAAAATTAATGTGAATCTTTTAGATATATAATATTTCTCAAATCAGAATGGGTAATTTATATAAATGAAATTAAAACCAATTTTTATTTTTTTTTATCTTTGAAATTTTAATTATTAAATAAATTTTTTTATCTTAACATTTCGACCAACTAATTAATAAATATCAATATAAAAATATTTATTATAATATTCTTTTCTAAGAGCGTGTCTTTCACGTTTTTGTTTACTTATAGATTAGTTGAACCCAGTCACCATCTGCCGTCTTAGCTCAGCCGGTAGAGCGCATGGCTTTTAACCATGTGGTCGTGGGTTCGATTCCCATAGACGGCGCCAAAAGGTTTTTTTTTTCTCCGATCCAAATTCGTTATGTTTTAAATTATTTTCTTTCTAAAATATTTTTCAATTCACATGCACCAAGAGACTTAATATTTCCATAGTTTAATTTTTTTTTAATATTTTGTTTTATTTTCAATTATTTTGTCAAATCCAAAATTTTTTATTATTTTCCTCTCAATCAAATATTTTTCAACTGACATGTGTTAAGGGATTTAATATTTTTATTATTTTATTTTATTTTAAATTATTTTTTCAATTCAAAATTGCCAAAAGGTTTCATTTTTTTTCTCCGATCCAAATTCGTTATGTTTTAAATTATTTTCTTTCTAAAATATTTTTCAACTCACATGCACCAAGAGACTTAATATTTCCATAGTTTAATTTTTTTTAATATTTTGTTTTATTTTCAATTATTTGTTAAATGCAAAATTTTTTATTATTTTCCTCTCCATCAAATATTTGTCAACTGACCTGTACTAAGGGATTTAATATTTTTAATATTTTATTTTATTTTAAATTATTTTTTCAATTCAAAATTTTCATAACTAGATGGAAGCTCGAGCGCCGCGTGAATTTTTTTATTATTTTATTATTATACATTTTATTAGAAGTTGCTGTTTTTTATTATACATAAAAAATAAATATTTATAAAACAAAACCTACAACTTTAGAGAAATGAAAAGAAATAAATAAAAATTATAAAAGATATAAATATAAACTAAAATAGAATAAATACAACAATAACAAGCTAAGAGCAAATGAACAAAAAATACAATAATAATAAAAATATATAGATATCATAATAAAAAATTATTATAAATAAATGGACATAAAAATAAAAAATAAACTTTCAATTAAAACTAAAAATATTCAAATATAAATATAGATATTTTTTTTAAAAAGTAATAATTTTAAACTTTAAGTTTTAAAAAAAAATCTCGAGTGATTTTATAAAAGAACTTTCATTCAAAAATTGAAATATAGATATAGATAATTATTATAAATAAATATTAATTTTAAAATATAATTATCACATATAAAATTAAAATTAAAATTAAAATGATAAATATCATTTCAAATATAAATGGTAAGGTATTTAAATTTATATCTATATATCTATATAATCCCGAATTATAAAATATTTAGAAAATGCTGACTTAGCATCATATAGTTTCAGAATTCCTCTTTTTATTTTTTTACAAATTTTCTAAACTTTAATCTTTTTTAACAAAATAAATATAGTTACTTGTCAATTAAAAATAATACATTTACATTATTATCACCAATAATTTTTTTGACAAAAATCAAATTCTAAACCTCTTTAACTAACCCAATCATTTTATCACGGTGTCATCTAAAAATATTTTCTTTTTTTACAAATTTGTAAGCTGCAAGTAACTATTAGTTGAACACTATTTTTATAATTTTACTATTCTCTATCTTTCAAACCTCAAACCACTCGGTTTAATTCAATAATTGTTTTTAATTTTTAGTTTTTTTTGTTGATTTTGTTTCTTTTTTATCTTGATATATTTATATTTATTTATATTCATATTAAATTTTGCTATTTATGTTTTTTAGATTATGAACTACATAATAATTTTTTCTTCATCAAAGGTAACATTAGCTTTTTCATATATTTTTCTTTTTTTTTTAATTTTATTTGGACTATAAAAATTTAACTTTTTTTACTATATAATTCTTTTCCTTCTTCTTCCATTTCTTCATTTATAATTCTCTGTTTCTATTTTTATTGGTTCATTTATTTTTTATTTGATTTTTCATTGATATCATTGTTAGAAAAAATACAAAACTTAGATTTGATCAGATATCGTTTCTGCATTGCTCTTTTATATATATTTTTATTTTTTTATCATTTGTTATTTTAATTTTATTTGGACTTCTTAAATCAAATTTTCATCATTTTTAATTTTTTTTTCTTCTTCTCCTAATATATCACAATTACTCTAACACTCTCTCTTTATTGATTGGTTTATATAAGATTTTTATTAGGATTGAATTATCAGAATACAAAATGGTGATTCCTCTTGACCCTAGCTTTTACTATGACAACCTCAACAAGAAATTCTAGATTTTTTCAACTATTTCAATTGCAATTTGAGGAAAAATGCTTCAAATTATGACAAGGTTACACTTTGAGGGATAGAAATATGCACAATGGAACAAAAATTAATTGTAAGTTTAGATTCAATTTAACTGATTTTTTGTCCTCTTGATTTAGTGAATGGTTAATTTTATTTATGTGTTATTGTATTTCTTAGTGACTTTATGAAACATTCCATACTTTATTTTCAAAATTTTCAAATTTTTATTAAATCAAAATCCAGATTTTCAATTTGATGGATTCTAAGTGCCGAACAATTTTATTTTAACCTCGAGTTTGCAAATTGGGCTTAAGCCCATAATCATATTATCGGAATTTAAAGCCGAGAACCTTCTAAATTATGGAAGGATAAATATTAAATATTAAATTCATTACTATCGTTTAATTTAAAAATTAAAGAATAATCTAGAACCCAAAGAAATCAAATGAAACCATGACCCAAATTTTTATTTTCAAAAGCCATTGAATTTAAAATAAAATGGTTAGATTGCATAATTCAATTTAAGAACCAAGGTTAGGGTTTGTAGAGCTTGATTCTTGGATGTTTGTAATATGATGAGCTTGGATTTAAAATGGGTGTTAGAGACAGAAATAGCATCATAAATGGAACTAGACTAAATTAAAGGGATGATGTTATGGAAGCAAAGCAAAAACACTCTCCCATGGCTACATGTGGTTCGACCATGGTGGGAAATAAAGAGCTGGAAGTTCTTTTATGTAATACATGACTTAGCATGTTAGGAACATTAAATAAAAATAGTTTTAGCTTGGTGATTTTGTAGATTTTTACGCACAAATGAAAATAGGAGATTTTGATGTTTCTGCCATAGCCGAAACTTCGTAGAAACTGGTGCTTAAGTGCGTAATATAACTCTAATAGATTTTAATTAGCTTAATTAGGATATATTTATTATGTATATGATGAGTTTAGCGTGAAAGAGAAAGCTTTAACCCTTTAATGAAAATCTTAGCTAACAATATATTGGTGGTAAGCATGAATTAGAGATTGATTATCACTTGATATACATATTTATTTATATATCTGTAATATGACTATGTAATATTATGGATAAATGGAGATTGCAACTTAAATTAGAAATGTGTAATTGAAACGACTCAGAAAATTTTTCAAAAAATTTTCATTTAAAAATTTAATTGAAAATTTTAACCGATGAAATTTAGCAAAAAAAATTTTATTATTGTTAAACGAGACCTGTAAATCAGTTTGAATTTTTCGAAACCAAGTGAAAAACTCATAAAAAAAGCAAGAACCGAACTAGACCATTGAGTTGGACCAAACCGGTTCAAATCGAACTGGAATAGTCTAGAAAACCTTAGATTTTTTTTTTCTTTCTCTTCTTCTTTTTCCTCTTGCACGCGCCGCTTACCTCACTCCCTTTCCCTCTGTTTTCCGGCCATCGGCCATGGAATCCGGCAACCAAGCACTCAAACTTCAAGTGCTCGACGAGAGGAACTCATCCATGGTCTCCGTTCAAGCAACAAATGCCAGAAGCAAGAGAAATTGGCGCTCGAAAGTTTTGCACCGTACCGATTCATTTTTCCGGCGATCCACGCCGTTTCTGGCAATTCCAGCGCGAAGGACATGCGCCATCGACTCCCCTCCTGTGCGAACATTTTCCCTCCATCAACTTCGACAATGGAGCCTGTATGGTGGAAGCGCCATTGAAGGCGGTGGTGTGGCGACTGTTGAGTTTAATTTCGGCCAGTTGGCTCGCAAAACGTGCAAACGGAGGATGGATTTGAACTCCTTGTGAATTTTCGAGTTTGGGAATGTAAGAACCGCTCAAATCCACTAGAGGCCAATTTTTCGGCCACCGTACACGGCAGCACCGGAGAAGGTTCGGTGATCGGCTGGCGAGTCTCTAGTGAGGCATAATCATCTTCTCCTCGCATCGATTGGTATGTTCTAAGACCCAGTTCCTCATTTTTTTTTTTGTATAAATTCCAAATTTTAAACTATAAGTTGATTGTGATGAAATAATTAATTGAATACGATTCTTGTTAGGGAACCTTGATACATAAATACACTTAATTCAAAAACATTTAGAATACAAGTTAGCTATGTAATTAATTTCCAACCAATCTCAGTATATTTTATGAATTCCTTATTGATTAACAAATTTGTTAGCATGTAGACTATGAGTTTGATTAGAAATTCGGTTCTGGTATTGGTATGGAGAAAGAAAGACATGTATAAATTTATGGATGATTTATGAGATATATTTATATGAGTGTGTATGCAATGGTTGAGCTTGAAGTTTTATATGTACAAGTACAAATAATCCAAACACAAATAAAAAGGGATTGTTGAATAATTTATTCAAAATAATCTACTATTGGAAATATGATTTTTACTATTACTGACTTAGTCTTTAGCACTTGTTTATTGTTTTCTTTATTTTCTGAATTAGTAGAGGTACGTTTGAGATAGTGCGAATTGGTTCTGCTTTTAAGATTTGTTTGTTGCTTTGTTAAGCCTACATAAAGGCTGATTTGAGTTCAATAAAAATCATCCAAAATTTTCAGCAATTACAGTGTTCTTTTATGCCTATCAGTTATTTGATAAAATTCCTCTAAGACTTATTTGTTCACTTCCTCTGTTTCTTTTTTTAACTGTAGCAATAAATCACTTCTAAATGATTTGAAATTCTCTTCTCTAACAATTGTGGTATCAGAGCCTGGCTACGATTGTGACTGGGCGAAAATCTCATGGCGACGACGGCAATGTCGTGAATGTTTCTCCACCAGCAATTTCTGTCTTCCATGGTGAAAGCTATAAATTTTGGAGCATCAAAATGAAGACTTTGTTCATGTCTCGAGATTTGTGGGACTTGGTTGAGAATGGGTATCCTCATACAAATGAAGAGGCCAGATTGAAAGACAACAAGAAGAAGGACTCCAAAGCCTTGTTCTTCATTCAACAAGCTGTTCATGAGTCGGTCTTCGCAAAAATTGCAGCAGCAACTATGACAAAGGAAGCTTGGACAACATTGCAAACAACATTTTAGGGCTTATCAAAAGCAATTACGAGCTCCAATCTCTCTGTTGTGAGTTTGCAATGCTGAAGATGAAAAACGGTGAATTGATGGAAGACTTTCTTTTAAGAGTGATAGCCGTTGTAAACCAAATGAGGACCTATGGAGAACAAATTGCTAATCAAACCGTTGTTGAGAATATAACACCCACCGACCAATCCCGGAGAACCAGACAGCGGATGCCACATTCGGTGCCGGAGCACCATCTTATGTCACTTATTAAAGCTAGAACTCAAATTAGAAGTGGTTAGAGTTTCACAAGGAGGCAAGTAATTAACATTTTTTTTTTTTGTTTTAAAAAAAATATAAATAAAATAATATTTAAGGAAATTTCTACGAAAATTTCGCAAGAATTTCCCCTAAAAATTAACTTGCCACACAAAGAAAATATACACACTTCCAATTTTCTCCAAACCCCAGAACTCCAATTCAACACAACATGCCACAAGTACTTATAAATATCCATCAAAATACTTAGGTTCCATCACAATATTCTAAACACATTCTCTTCAAGGAATATATAATCATCATATACCAAAAATATAATAAGATGTTATTTCCTTCAATAATCATAACTCTTAATAAATTATAAACTTATTATATAAAACCTCCATAACACAATATTTTATATACATGCCAAAAATCACCATTTACAAAATATCCTATCCAAAATGTTATATCTACTCTGATGCTACTCCTCTGGTCTTGAAAAACATCCTCTGCTCCTAACCTGCGCGTGATAAAAATCAACGCGCTGAGTGGAAGACTCAGTGGTGCTAAATAACCAACAATTAAAATAACAAGAATAGCCAAGGCAAGTCTCGTAAGTGCTTTAAATTAGTCAATTATATAAATACCAAAATCACATTAATTTAATTCAAACACTTTGAAAGCAATAAGAATATTATAAATACAAATATGTCTTCATTCTTTTATAGCAAAAATAACATTTCATTCTTAGTTAAGGCTCGTAGTAATACAGAATGAACATAAGCAGATTTGATCGTGGCCTATGTTAGCGCCACCCCCATCACACAATCGTGGCTTATGAAAGCGCCACCCCCATCACACAAATAAGTGCGTCCGTCTATTTATAAGGGCTGATAACCCTAGCATATGATCATAGCTTCATATAACCAAATCAATCTCATCATACCACATTTCAATCATGCATAGTAGAGCCCAAATGAAAATCATTCTTTCACAAAGTACTTTATTACTTATTCAAAATTCTTAATCAAAACACTTCATTACTTAATACCCATCATTTCAAAATTTCTCAACTTACAACTTACAAAAATTACCACATTCATCAAAGGAAATATTTCAAATATATATATATATACACTTAATATAGTATAAAAGTACATATATCAAGAAATTTTCGGTATTTTCATAAACTTGACCTTTGCTGGGTTTTGAAAACATAACTTGAGTTATGGGTCTCCAATTGAATGAAATCAGATTCATTAGAAAGCTAAGACAAAATGCTACAAATGTTATGAAGGGACCACAGCCTAGATCAATCGGTAAGATAGCAAACAAAAGCTAGGAACACAGACCAACAGATTAGACCTGATTCAGCAGAACCAAGTCCAATGTTTATTGAATTCCTACTTAACCAAACACTCAAATTAAACCAATCTAGAACAAGAGAAGTCTCAAGATATAGGGAAACAACCTTTATGAAGAACTCAGAACCTAATATTGTCATTATAGTGGTCAAAATGGGCACTCAATTCAGTGAGGCATGTGGCCCGACACAACAGAGTTAATTTGGGTGTTTCAGCCATAAGTTGAGCTATGTATCTCCAAATTGAACCCAAGAGGACGGGTTGGAAAGCTAAGAGGTAGAGCTACAACTTTTAAGAAGAACATAAGACATTATTTGGCCATTTTAGTGGTCAAAATGGACAATCATTGCGGATATACAGGTAAGACACCATAACAGAACCAGTTTTGGTATTTAAATCATAAGTTGAGCTAAAAGTCTTGGAATTAGACATAAGAATATGTTTTGGAAAGCTGAGAAATAGAGCTACAACTTTCATGAAGAAGTCAGAAACATATGGAAAGTATAAAGGGGTCGAAAATGATATCCAATCTCACTTAAGAACATATCTAACATTAAAATTCATCAATTGCACCAAAACATACAAGATTCCCAAAATACATTCAAAAACCTAACCATGTAAAAACAACTTAAACAAGTGAAAGGGGAAAGAGAATACGATTGCACTAACCTTATGAACAAGCTTGAATAAGCTTGGAAAGCCTTACTCCTTAGCTTTCTCTTTACCTTTTGAGGATGGTTCTCCAACCTCTTCAAAGTATGAGAAATCAACATTAAAATCAAAAATTGACAAAAGAAATAGATGGAGCATGATTTAATGCATCAATAACATGTCTAAACCATGAATTCTACTTATTAATTCACAAAACTCAAAAACCACAACTTACTTGCTTCAATGGTAACTTCAATTCTCTTTGCTTTTAATCACTAATCTCACCTTCTAGTACTTAATTCTTAAGAATTAAGTACTATTCCATGGTTTAATTAGGTAGCTTGGTGGTAATTTGGAGGTAAGAAAATGAAGAAAATGAAAGAAGAGGAAGAAGATGAAAATGGCATTGGAGAAGGAGAAGAGAAGAAAAAGAAAGAAAACTTTAAGGTGACAAAGTCAAATTTGACTTCCTAATGTAATGCCAAATGTGTGGCTAAGATCAAGTCCTAAGTAATCTCATCCAATGGTTCTAAATATTTCTCAAATAATTCTCTTCTACTTATTGTTTAACTCCACCAATTAATTAAATTAACTCCACTAAAATAATTCCTCATTTATTTTTTTATATACCACACTAGAAATAATATTCATTTAATCCATAACCTCTCCAATACTATTCATGAAATATTTTCTACCCGCCTAAATCATGCAAACATGCTCCAAAAATAGTAAATAAAATATTAACTATGCATAGTAATTTTTTCGGACTAAAATAATACCAAGTCCCGGACTGATGGTACTATTCACAGACCGGTAAATCACTATTACCGACACTAAAAGAAAATCAGACTGTTACAATTCCTTCCCCCCCCCCCCCCCCGTAAAAGAAATTCGTCCTCGAATTTACCTGGTGTAAATAACTGAGGATGCTGCTGTCGCATGTCATCTTCTCTCTCCCATGTGGCTTACTCAGTCTTGTGAGTTTTCCAAAGAACCTTTACTAGAGGAATTCTCTTGTTCCTTAATTCTTTAATCTCTCTAGCAAGTATCCTCACCGGTTTCTCCTCATAAGTCAAGTCTGGCTCTATGGTAATAGTGTAACATCCTCTTGAGTTGAGTCGGGTTGAACCAAACCTGGTTGGGGTAGAATGGATGATAAGTGGACTTATTTGCATGGAAAGTTTAGGACTTGTTTGCCTCCAAACATATAGCTTGGGTAGTAAGTTGTAGCCTTTGTATACTTGAGGTACCAATTAGAGAGTTTACGCAGCCAAATCACTTCTTCTAGAGTCTACCCGTTCCTATCATTTTCACTTTCCTATTTTCACGTTTTTCATTTTCTTCTTACGTTTCCCTTCCATTTCCTTGCACTTTTCATGCAAGTTACGCAGTAAGTCCACTCCAAGTAAGTAGAATTCCTTGAAGTTATATGTTATTCACTCTTTAATTGAGTTATATTGGAGATGAGTTATGAGAATTCTTGTGTATAGGAGAAGAAAGTTCAAAGGTAGCAGAAAAGAGAAGCTAAAACAGAGCCCCAGCTTTGTGGCAAGACAGGTTTGATATCTCTTGTTATTTCCCATGTTCTTTGCATGAAACATTGTGTGGAGTGTTGCTCATGAGATCATATGTTGCTTATTGTGGAGTGAGAGGATTGAAAATGATGTGAAAACAGGGGATGGAATGAGTTTATGAACCAGAGTTTGCTGGAAATTTTACCAGCAACTTCATCTTGATTTTGACCCCAGTAAATGATGGAACTAGGAATTGTCATAGAAGAGTTATTTGTTCCTCTATGTGTTATCTTTACGTGGGCTTTTGAATCACTTAATTTGAAGTTGTATATTGAGAGTTATGGCCAAAAGAACACAGACTGCACAATCTGGAAACACGTCGCGCGCCCGCGCGGTCTGGAAAGCAACTCGCGCTCGCGACTTTCACATGCGCGGTCGCGACTTCGGCCAGAAGCTCTCTGACTCTCAGTTTGCACATTTCGCGCTCGCGAACTCCACAAGCGCGCTCGCGACTTCATCTCGCGCTCGCGACTTGTGCTGCGCGGTCGCGACTTGAGCCAGAAACCTCTCTGACTCTCTGTCACGACCCGTTTCTGTGAGTCGGACCGGCACTAGGGCCCAGGTAAGCTTAAGGCCCCCGAGGCCCGTAGTAAGCCTAAATTATCCAATCTATCTATGTATCCTTCCCAATTATCATCAAACAGTAGGCCCATATACAAACATCTGGCCCAAACTCAAATAACACATGATATAAAACCAGGGCCTATTTACAATAAATTATAATCACATGGTGGACTTACTGGTTCACCTGCAGCTAATTACGTAATATTTAATTTATAGCGTAGTACTAACAATAAGTCCAATATTAATACACAACCCTATAACTGCGGAGTTCAATAACAAGCCGATAATAGAATAATTTATACATCCAAAATTAAATAACAGAAATATAAAGTTTACATTTATAACTCTGCGGAGAAGATTGCAGAGCTTCCGTTGGATCAGCAACTTCCTACTACCTGAGAAGTTTGGAGAGAAGGGGGGGTGAGTTTTGCAACTCAGTGAATAATAATAAATAATACACACCACATACAGTCACGCGAAATGCGCCCTAATGTACTGAATGAACACACAACAGTCAATCATATGGCATAACATCAGCACCCACAAACAATGTCACCTTCAAACAATCACATCACGTGGAAATTAGTCAGTGGAGTCACCGAACCCCCGATGAGCCGTCCTCCCACATAGCTCATCCTCTCACATGTGCACCAGGGAGCCGATCCCCCATACTGGCCGACCGGTCTAATCCTCACTTGACCAGTCCTCTCATTGTTTTTCTATCCTCTCTTTTCTTTTTCATACCAACAGGAGGCAACCCGGTGGTCTCCATCCAATCTAGATCATCAAGCGCTCACAACAGGAGGCCACCCTGCGGGCTGCGATCAAATCTAGACTGTCCGGTGCGCAACGACGAGAAGCCAACCCGTGGTTAACGGTAACGGTAACGGTAGGTGCACACGGGGGCGCCGATCTCCCATTTACCCGGCTGACGGTAATCATATTGGATCCATATAACGGTACGGTCTCACAGTCCCATGGTGACCCACTTCATCCCAATTCCACACAAACAAAGCACGGTATATGCACAGCACAATTAATCAAACAATTCTTTCAACGTATTACACCAAATCCATCAAAATATACAACTATTCAATATAAAATAAATATGAGTTTAATATAAAAAAAAATATATATATATATATATAAGGTTTGTAATTAAATGATATGCAAATGCATGTTGATCTGCATTATTTATTATTACTCACAGTGCTGGAGAGCGAAGTTCTAGCTTTGATTCTGTCCTGGAGGAGCACTAGATGGACCCGGGCGATCTAAGCAAAGTAAGAACGACACAAAAGAAAATAATTCTATCAGACAAAATATTTCTTTACCACTCTAAGAATTTTATTTAATATTCTAAATTTTTATTTTTCTACCTAACTCTATTTTGTTTATTTTCTACCGAAATTTCGGCAGCATCTCCCCTAAAAATTGGACTATCCACCTGCTAAAGTATCAACAATTTATCAAATATTCAACTCAATCTACACGGCCCATCCGTCGGGCAATTAGTTAAATAAAATTTCCCATCCTCCTTCAATCTCAACATCACCACACAACCAAAATTACAATATACAATAATATTATACCTAAACTACCTTAATCCACACTTTAATTCCATTAATATATCATTATCAAGGTTCCTTAATTTAATCAACACTAATATTATTAACTACTCACAATTACTAAATTAAATTAACTAAATTAAATAACTACAATAATAAAATTAATCTACTACAATAATAACATTAATTCAAGTAACTAAAATTATTAAAATTAACTTTACCCCAAAATATAATTATTGTCGAATTTTTACTAGAGTGGGAGTTTTTACGCGTGTCGGATCGAAGGGCAGTAACTGCCTGTGGCCGGATCCAACTAACAGTGGCGGAGAGAGGCGGAGAGACGGCTGGCAGTGAGGCCTGAAGCTGGTGCTGCTGCTGTAGGCGCGACAGACCTGACAGAGGGCCTGACTGCGTGATCTGGTGGCGCTGCGTGAGTTAGGACGAGGCGGGACAAACGACAGAGCTGCTCCGGTGACGAGCGGCAGTGAGAACAGCGGTGGCGCTCAACTGGAGCTGCTGGACCTGCTGCACAGTGATGCGAATGCAAGTGCAGGGAAGAAGAAAGGGAAAGAAAGAAAGAAAAAGGAAAGAAAGAAGAAGAAGAAGAAGATGGTGGAGATGGTATCGCCGGTGGTCGGGAAGCGCAGGAATGGGGAAGGGGGAGTGAGATGTGCGCTAAAAATAGAGGAAAAAGAAAATTCTAGATGGTTTGGGTCGAACCGGTTCGATTCGGCCCAAATCTTCGATTTTTTATTTGGGTTTTACGGTTTTTCAATCGATTTTCGGTTCGGTCTCTCATAGTGCTCGCACTAAAATATTAATATGAATTTCCAGGCTGTCAGTTCAATAAATTAATTAGAAAATGTTTTGAAAATAAAAATTCGGGTTGTTTCAGTCTTCCCCCCTTAAAAAAATTCGTCCTCGAATTTTTGAAACAAGCAAGGTAAGATCACAGTATATATGAGGAACAAAGAAGGATCGTACTCAACAAAAGAGAATCCATTTACAGTCGATCACTGTTAGTACAGAACGTTTTACATGGAAGGAAAAAGATGAGGATAATTTCTTTGCATATCAACTGCCACTTCCCATGTGCATTCCTCCATCGAATGATTTCTCCATAAGACTTTGACCATAGGAATCTCCTTAGATCGAAGTTTACGAATCTGGAAATCGAGGATGCTAATCGGTATTTCTTCATATGTCAAATCTTCACCCACCTGAATCTCTTGCGACCCTAACACATGAGACGGATCAGGAATGTACTTCCGTAGCATGGACACGTGAAACACTGGGTGTACATGAGAAAACTCGTTAGGCATATCCAACTGATAAGCTACTTCTCCAATTCTTGCAACTATAGGATACGGTCCAATGTATCTTGGAGCTAGTTTCCCTTTCTTGCCAAAACGTAGGACACCTTTCATAGGAGATACCTTCAGGAAGACTAAATCACCCTCTTGAAATGTCACTTCTCTATGCTTAGGATCCGCGTAACTTCTTTGCCGATCAAACGCCGTTTTAATCCTGTTCCGAATGATAGGAACCTTTTCAGAGGTGATTTGAATCAACTCGGGTCCCACCAATTGTCTTTCTCCTACTTCTTCCCAACAGATAGGAGATCTGCACTTCCTGCCATACAAGGCCTCATAAGGAGCCATGCCGATACTTGCTTGGTAACTGTTATTATAGGCAAACTCGATTAATGGTAAGTGCATGTCCCAAAATCCTCCAAAATCTAATACGCACATCCGTAGCATATCTTCCAGAGTTTGAATAGTCCTCTCAGATTGCCCGTCAGTCTGCGGATGGAAAGCTGTACTAAAGTCAAGCCGGGTTCCCAAAGCTTTCTGCAACGACTGCCAGAATCTCGAAGTGAACTGCGTTCCCCTGTCAGAGATGATAGATACCGGAACCCCATGAAGGCGCACTATCTCTTTAACGTACAACCTTGCCAACCTGTCAGCACTATAGGAGGATCTCACTGGCAAGAAATGAGCTGTCTTGGTAAGTCGATCCACTATCACCCAAATTGAATCATAGCCTCCTGGCGTTCTTGGTAGTCCGACCACAAAGTCCATCGTAATCCTTTCCCATTTCCATTCTGGTATCGGTAACTGTTGCATTAATCCAGAAGGTCTTTGATGCTCTGCTTTTACTTGCTGACAAGCGAGACATCTAGACACAAATTCTGCTACATCCTTCTTCATTCCAGTCCACCAATAATTCCTCTTCAAATCTCGATACATTTTAGTAGTACCCGGATGCACATTATAGGCAGCATAGTGGGCTTCATCTAAGATCTCCTTTCTAAGATTATCAACATCAGGTACACAAACACGAGTACCCTTCCTGAGTACACCATCATTGTCTATCAAAAAGTCTCCTGACCCACCAGTAATTACCTCTTGCACAATTCTTTGCATTTGCGGGTCTCTGTCTTGTGCAGCTTTAATTCTGTCAAACAGCATCGGTCTTATTCTGAAATGAGCCAACAAACAATTTGAAGCAGGAATTTCCAAGTCAAGGCCTTCATCAAGCATGCCATTCAATTCTCGAATTAACGGCCTTTTTTCAACCGAAATGTGAGCTAAGCTTCCCAAAGATTTTCGACTTAGAGCGTCTGCTACTACATTAGCCTTCCCAGCATGATACTGAATGGTACAATCATAATCTTTAAGAAATTCCATCCAGCGTCGCTGTCTCAAATTCAGATCTCTCTGATCAAAAATGTATTTTAGACTCTTATGATCAGTGAATATCTCACAGGATACACCGTACAAGTAATGCCTCCATATCTTCAATGCAAAAATGATCGCGGCCATTTCCAAATCATGGGTGGGATAATTCTGTTCATGCTTCTTCAACTGTCTGGAAGCATATGCAATAACTCGACCATGCTGCATCAGGACACATCCCAACCCCACTCTGGACGCATCACAAAACACTACGTATCCTTCATTGCCTGAGGGTAAGGCTAATATCGGAGCGGTGGTCAAGCACTCCTTCAGCTTCTGAAAACTCGCTTCACAAGAATCGGACCACACAAATTTAGCATTCTTCTGGGTCAATTTAGTTAATGGTGCTGCTATTCGAGAAAAGTCTTGCACAAAACGGCGATAATAGCCAGCCAAACCCAGAAAGCTGCGAATTTCAGTGACAGTGGTCGGTCTCGGCCAATCGATGATTGCCTCAATCTTCTTAGGATCAACCATGATTCCATCCTTAGATACCACATGACCCAAGAAATTTACACTTTCCAGCCAGAATTCACATTTAGAAAACTTGGCATATAACTGATGCTCCCTCAAAGTTTGTAGCACAATTCTCAGATGGTGTATATGATCTGTTTCAATTCTGGAATAAACTAGAATGTCATCTATGAACACGATCACAAACCGGTCCAAGTATGGCTTGAAGACACGGTTCATCAGATCCATGAAAGCTGCTGGGGCATTAGTGAGTCCGAAGGACATGACAAGGAATTCATAATGACCATATCTGGTTCTGAAAGCCGTTTTAGGAATGTCTTGTTCTCTGATTTTGAGCTGATGGTAACCAGATCTAAGGTCAATCTTTGAGAAACATGTAGCCCCTTGCAATTGATCGAACAGGTCATCAATTCTAGGAAGTGGGTATTTGTTCTTCACAGTCACCTTATTCAATTGCCTATAATCAATGCATAGGCGAAGCGAACCATCCTTTTTCTTCACAAACAGGACTGGAGCACCCCAAGGCGAAGCGCTTGGTCTGATGAAACCCTTATCCAACAGTTCCTGCAACTGTTCTTTCAACTCTTTTAATTCCGCTGGTGCCATTCGATACGGTGGCATGGAAATAGGTTCTGTGCCAGGAATCAGATCAATACAGAATTCAATTTCCCTGTCTGGAGGAAGACCGGGTAATTCTTCCGGAAACACATCGATGAACTCATTCACGATCGGCATACTTTCAACTTTACGAGTTTCTGTCGTGGTGTCCTTTACCAACGCTAAGTACCCTTGACAGCCTTTCCTCAACAGTTTTCTAGCGCTGATTGCAGAAATTAGATTATAAGGAGCTATATTCTTATCCACCCTATAAATAAGTTTCTTGCCATCTGGTAGATTAAAAACAATTTCTTTCCTTTTACAATGGACCTCTGCATCATACTTTGCTAACCAATCCATTCCCAAGATCACATCAAAATCTATCACATCTAAGATAATTAAATCTGCAGGTAAGTCTACGCCTTCAAAAACAATAGGACAGTTTAAAATGACTGAATCAGTATAAATAGGTTCACTTAAAGGCGTCAATATCAGCAAGGGAATGTCTAACTGATTGGGCATTCTGTCTATTTTCACAGCAAACCTAGGAGATGCAAATGAATGGGTGGCACCAGGGTCAAATAATACTCGTGCTTCCAAAGAACAAATAATAAAAGTACCTGCCACCACGGCATTAGATGCCTGAGCATCTCCCTGAGTCAAGTGGAAGAGTCGGGGTTGTGCTCCAGCAGCATACAAATTCTGTCCCAAACTCTGGCCTCGGCCCCTACCAACAGAACCACGGCCCTGCTGGCCCATAAATCTAGTACCAGATGCCGACGGTGTAGAGAAAGGAGGTCTGGACACACTACCCATGGAAGACTGGGGTGGCATATATCGCGACGGAGGAAATGGGCAGTCTCTAGCATAGTGTCCCGTCTGGTGACACCTAAAGCAGGTGTTAGAATCAAGGTCACACTCTCCTTTATGAGTCTTGCCACACCTGTGACAGACAGTTACACTCGGTCTGCTGCTACCTGAACTGTGCCCACTACTAGAACCACCTGAATAAGCACTCCTTCTCGGCCAAAATTTCTTCTTGTCTTTCCTTCTACTGATACTTCCCTTGCCTTGGAAGAGAGAGCTCGAAGATTGTGTACCCATAAGAAAAGATCCGCTCATACCTGGCACACTCGGATTCCCTGACTGAGCTGCTGTTCTGTTACCTCTTCTGCCTGAAATAAACCCATCAGAAATGTATTTATTTTCCATCTGCCGGGCTGAGTCAACAATGGCACTAAAGTCTTGCTCCCTTTGCTGAAATAAAGTGGCATATATTGCATTTAGCCCGCTAATAAATCTGTATACTTTAGTGCCTTCATCAGGTATGGACCCCGGAGCATATCTACTCAATTCGATGAACTTGGTGGCATACTCATCCACCGACATATCCCCTTGAACTAAGGATTCGAATTCTCTCATTTTGGCTCTTCTAGTTCCTTCCGGCACAAAATGGTTCATAAAGAGTGTAGTAAACTGTTCCCAGGACATCCCAGTGGAAGAAGGCTGAATATAATCCCGAAACCATGTCTCTGCTATTCCTTCCATTCTACGACCCGCAAACACAATAGACCTTTCATCATCACAGCCTAGCTCAATGCAAAACTCTCTGATTCTAGCCAAAAAGGAATGAGCATCTTCAGTGCCTGTAAACTTGGGTGGTTTATAACGAATGAATCTGTCATACAGGTTATCATTAGCAGCCCTTGGAACAGTAGGAGGTGGGGCCAGTTGAACTGGTTGTGCTGCTGGATCGAGCATAGGTGAATGCATCTGTTGCTGTTGCTGCTGCTGTTGCTGAGCTTGGAAGAATTGTTGTTGCTGCACTAACACATTATTCATTGCTGCTGTTATAGCCTGTTGTAGCCCGGTCAATAATGTGTTCATTTCAATTGGAGTTCCCGCCATATTTTCCTCATTCCTAACTTCTTGGACACCTTCATTCTGATTATTTACATTCCTAGCAGATTTACTCTTTCGTCGTCTTCGTCGTCTAGGAATAACTGAATGCCCAGAAGAGACTTCATCAGGAACATTTTGCTCCACGTTGTCATCAGGAGCATCTTGCCCCACGTCGTCGAGTGCTCTTCCCCTATTCTTCACCATGCTAAAATTCAAAGCATAAAGTAGAATTTATTAGAATATAACAATTCCTATCCTATTCATATCAATTACATTATTAGCCTAACTGAAAATAGGACTCATACGGTGATCACGCTGAAACTTAAGAGGCAAGAGAAAACTATATCAAGACGTGACAGAAATAACTCCGCAGTTATCTCTAGACTTCTAAACTTAGGCTCTGATACCACCTTTGTCACGACCCGTTTCTGTGAGTCGGACCGGCACTAGGGCCCAGGTAAGCTTAAGGCCCCCGAGGCCCGTAGTAAGCCTAAATTATCCAATCTATCTATGTATCCTTCCCAATTATCATCAAACAGTAGGCCCATATACAAACATCTGGCCCAAACTCAAATAACACATGATATAAAACCAGGGCCTATTTACAATAAATTATAATCACATGGTGGACTTACTGGTTCACCTGCAGCTAATTACGTAATATTTAATTTATAGCGTAGTACTAACAATAAGTCCAATATTAATACACAACCCTATAACTGCGGAGTTCAATAACAAGCCGATAATAGAATAATTTATACATCCAAAATTAAATAACAGAAATATAAAGTTTACATTTATAACTCTGCGGAGAAGATTGCAGAGCTTCCGTTGGATCAGCAACTTCCTACTACCTGAGAAGTTTGGAGAGAAGGGGGGGTGAGTTTTGCAACTCAGTGAATAATAATAAATAATACACACCACATACAGTCACGCGAAATGCGCCCTAATGTACTGAATGAACACACAACAGTCAATCATATGGCATAACATCAGCACCCACAAACAATGTCACCTTCAAACAATCACATCACGTGGAAATTAGTCAGTGGAGTCACCGAACCCCCGATGAGCCGTCCTCCCACATAGCTCATCCTCTCACATGTGCACCAGGGAGCCGATCCCCCATACTGGCCGACCGGTCTAATCCTCACTTGACCAGTCCTCTCATTGTTTTTCTATCCTCTCTTTTCTTTTTCATACCAACAGGAGGCAACCCGGTGGTCTCCATCCAATCTAGATCATCAAGCGCTCACAACAGGAGGCCACCCTGCGGGCTGCGATCAAATCTAGACTGTCCGGTGCGCAACGACGAGAAGCCAACCCGTGGTTAACGGTAACGGTAACGGTAGGTGCACACGGGGGCGCCGATCTCCCATTTACCCGGCTGACGGTAATCATATTGGATCCATATAACGGTACGGTCTCACAGTCCCATGGTGACCCACTTCATCCCAATTCCACACAAACAAAGCACGGTATATGCACAGCACAATTAATCAAACAATTCTTTCAACGTATTACACCAAATCCATCAAAATATACAACTATTCAATATAAAATAAATATGAGTTTAATATAAAAAAAAAATATATATATATATATATAAGGTTTGTAATTAAATGATATGCAAATGCATGTTGATCTGCATTATTTATTATTACTCACAGTGCTGGAGAGCGAAGTTCTAGCTTTGATTCTGTCCTGGAGGAGCACTAGATGGACCCGGGCGATCTAAGCAAAGTAAGAACGACACAAAAGAAAATAATTCTATCAGACAAAATATTTCTTTACCACTCTAAGAATTTTATTTAATATTCTAAATTTTTATTTTTCTACCTAACTCTATTTTGTTTATTTTCTACCGAAATTTCGGCAGCATCTCCCCTAAAAATTGGACTATCCACCTGCTAAAGTATCAACAATTTATCAAATATTCAACTCAATCTACACGGCCCATCCGTCGGGCAATTAGTTAAATAAAATTTCCCATCCTCCTTCAATCTCAACATCACCACACAACCAAAATTACAATATACAATAATATTATACCTAAACTACCTTAATCCACACTTTAATTCCATTAATATATCATTATCAAGGTTCCTTAATTTAATCAACACTAATATTATTAACTACTCACAATTACTAAATTAAATTAACTAAATTAAATAACTACAATAATAAAATTAATCTACTACAATAATAACATTAATTCAAGTAACTAAAATTATTAAAATTAACTTTACCCCAAAATATAATTATTGTCGAATTTTTACTAGAGTGGGAGTTTTTACGCGTGTCGGATCGAAGGGCAGTAACTGCCTGTGGCCGGATCCAACTAACAGTGGCGGAGAGAGGCGGAGAGACGGCTGGCAGTGAGGCCTGAAGCTGGTGCTGCTGCTGTAGGCGCGACAGACCTGACAGAGGGCCTGACTGCGTGATCTGGTGGCGCTGCGTGAGTTAGGACGAGGCGGGACAAACGACAGAGCTGCTCCGGTGACGAGCGGCAGTGAGAACAGCGGTGGCGCTCAACTGGAGCTGCTGGACCTGCTGCACAGTGATGCGAATGCAAGTGCAGGGAAGAAGAAAGGGAAAGAAAGAAAGAAAAAGGAAAGAAAGAAGAAGAAGAAGAAGATGGTGGAGATGGTATCGCCGGTGGTCGGGAAGCGCAGGAATGGGGAAGGGGGAGTGAGATGTGCGCTAAAAATAGAGGAAAAAGAAAATTCTAGATGGTTTGGGTCGAACCGGTTCGATTCGGCCCAAATCTTCGATTTTTTATTTGGGTTTTACGGTTTTTCAATCGATTTTCGGTTCGGTCTCTCATAGTGCTCGCACTAAAATATTAATATGAATTTCCAGGCTGTCAGTTCAATAAATTAATTAGAAAATGTTTTGAAAATAAAAATTCGGGTTGTTTCACTCTCGATTGCACTTCTCGCGCTCGCGAGGTTTGAAGACGCGCTCGCGACTTCTCCCTGGGAAGCATCTCGCGCTCGCGACTTTTCCCTGCGCGCTCGCGACTTGTGTTTTCATGTATTTTGGACTTCATTTTCTATACAATTACATTCCTTTGCTCAACATGCATGCATCCAATCATTGTAAAACAAAAATATAATATAAGAACATGGATTAAAACAACATGTAAGCATTTATATGGTGTGAAATCAAATCAATATGATGAACTATGACGTTGTGAAACCATTTATGTGCTATTGTGTTACATTGTTGACATGCTAATCTTAAGCTCCATTGAGGTTAGGTAGAAACCATGTAGATAAGGCTATGTCGCGACATAGAATAGCAGATCTGCGCCCCATACAGTTTGGAACTCCGGCTACAGGCCGTTGAGTGGATATGATTAAACCGTGCGGTGCAAATCCGGTTAGGGGCACCAAAACGGACAATATTGGCATAGGCGAATCCGGTTCGGGGCCTATAGCATACAGTTTCATCCAGTTTCATACAGTTTATCTTATCACTTCGGTTTCACTATAACCTTACGAAGCCATACAGATATTTTAACTTGCTATTGCATGAGTCAGACAGTAAAATAAACAGTAAGAAAGATCATCAAGGTGAAATGAAAGCCGTATGTTATGTGTGATTATATGTACTTACATAATTCTTTCTGCATATATGTGTGCTTAATTATGTCTTTCTATATTGAGATATCCACTGAGCTGTAATAGCTCAGCGAGTTACCTGTTTAACTCGCAGGTTTTGAGACTGGTCTATAGAGCGACAGCGTACAACTGCAGCAGTTCATCTGTAGAAGACACGGTCTTCAGGGTAGCTCCCTATTTTGATATGTATCTTTTATTATTCTTTCATGGCATGTACAGGGCACACAGTTGGGCCCATCTCATTTTGAACACTTGTATAATGTATATAAATATTCAGTACACTAGTAATGTAAACGGCATCGGTATATATATATAAATATTCAGTATTATGATATCAGCATGTCTAATCATACAGTCAACCAGTGTTGTAGCATCTCGACTCGGTTCATTCGGGTTAACGGGTGGACCGGGAAGGGGTGTTACAAATTTTGGTATCAGAGCCCTCGGTTTAATTTCCCCGGGCTTGAATGCATAAGTCAGTATATGTACATGCCATGACTACCCTGATGAACTAAGCAGTTGTTATTATTTTAGTAGGATGTCTCAGGAAGGTGAAAGTGAGTCACACGCCTCCAGAGCAGTGGAGGGTGAGGCTCCAGCAGCACCAGGTCAAGCTAGAACAGTGGAGGGTGAGGCTTCAAGAGCACTAGGTCAAGAGGTGCTGTTAAAACAACTTGCAGATACTTTTCGACAGATTGCAGGGGTGATGCCTCAAGCACCAGTAGTGGTGGAGAGAGAGAGAAAACCCCCATTGGAGAAGCTTAGAAAATATGGTGCAAAGGAATTCAAAGCGAGCAAAGATGATAGTCCCGAAGTAGCTGAGTATTGGCTAGATGGGACATCGAGAGTCCTAGAACAATTGCAGTGTACAGCCGAAGACAAGTTGATTTGTGCCACTTCATTGCTGATAGAGGAGGCATATACATGGTGGACCACTATGCAACAGAGAGTAACAGCAGATCAGCGTACTTGGCAATTCTTCTTGGATGAATTCAAGAAGAAGTTCATTACCGAGGCTTACCTAGATGCGAGAAGGAAAGAATTCTTATACCTGCGACAGAACAGAATGTCTGTAGCTGAATACGAAAGAGAATTTACTAGACTCAGCAGGTATGGTAAGCAGATAGTGGCTACAGAAGCCGAAAGGTGTAAGAAGTTTCAAGAAGGCTTGAATGATGAGATTCAGATGGGAGTGGTAGCTTCCAGATTCAGAGAATTATCAGCCTTGGTAGAGGCAGCTCAAGAGATAGAGCGAATACAGGCCAATCAGCGTTCTAGACGCCAGCGGTCTCAGCAGAGAAGAGACCAGACTTAGAGTGCACCCAGTACACATCAGCCGGAGAGCAAGAAATTCAGAGGTGCAAGTAGTTCATCTGGTTCTAGGCCTCCTTTTAGTCAAGGCTTAGTCAGGGGCACTAATATGCCAGCAGCATCAGTGGTGGCTAGTTCTACCAGTGGGAGTCGAGGTTCAGGCAGAGGTTCTGGTAGAGGCACTGGTAGAGGTGCAGAGTCAGCCGGTTATACTTCGTCACCTTGTGAGCATTGTGGCAGACGACATGGTGGAGATTGTTGGTTGGTGACTGGTAAATGTTGGACATGCGGAGCCTCAGACCATCAGAAGAAGGATTGTCCTAAAAGGGCAAGAGTTCCTACACCGTTCATAGCAGGCCGAGGTCGAGGCGAGACCTCCGGAGTGCAGAGACAGCAGTCAGAGACTGTGGACAGGCCTGAGACCAGGGGTCCAGCCAGGGTTTATGCCATGCGAGCCAGAGAAGATGAGGAAGCTCCAGATGTCATAGTTGGTGAGTTTTCTTTATGTGATCATGGAGTTTATGCTTTAATTGATCCTGGCTCATCTCATTCATACATTAGTGTGCCTACACCCTGGGTTAAAGGGTTAGCGGTTGCACATGTGGGTCAGGGTATGTTGGTTACCAATCCATTAGGAGATGTAGTAACAACTCATACAGTGATCAAAGACTGTCCAATTGTTATTCATGGAAAGGAATTTCCAGGAGATCTTATGGAGTTGCCATTTAGAGAATTTGATGTTATTTTGGGTATGGATTGGCTATCTAGACATAATGCTCTAGTTGATTGTGCAAAGAAAAGGGTGACATTATATACACCAGCAGGGGAAGAGATTACAGTAGTTGGGAAGCGGCGAGATTTTTTGAGTAATGTGATATCAGCCATAACAGCAAAGAGATTAATTCAGAAGGGTTGTGAAGCATACTTGGTATGTGCATTACACGCAGAGAAAGAAAAGTCGAAAGTGGAAGACATACCACCAGTGTGTGATTATCCAGATATATTTCCAGATGAGTTACCAGGGTTACCACCAAGGAGGGAAGTGGAGTTTACCATAGATGTCTATCCTGGAGCAGCACCAGTATCTATTGCACCTTACAGAATGGCACCAGCAGAGTTAAAAGAGTTAAAGATTCAGCTGCAGGAGTTATTGGATAAAGGCTTTATCAGACCCAGTGTAGCACCTTGGGGAGCACCAGTGTTATTCGTCAAGAAGAAAGATGGATCACTCAGACTGTGCATTGATTACAGACAGCTGAATAAACTGACAATCAAGAATAAGTATCCATTGCCTCGAATCGACGATTTGTTTGATCAGTTAAAAGGTGCAGGTATGTTTTCTAAGATCGACCTCAGGTCGGGATATCATCAGTTGCGTATAAAGGAAGAAGATATCGCTAAGACTGCATTCAGGACCCGATATGGTCACTTTGAATTTTTAGTAATGCCATTCGGTCTCACAAATGCACCGGCGGTTTTCATGGATCTCATGAACCGCGTATTTCATTCATACCTGGATCAGTTTGTGGTGGTGTTTATAGATGACATTTTGGTCTACTCCAGAGACAGGGCAGAACATGATAAGCATTTACGGATTGTACTTTAGACATTGAGAGATAAACAGCTGTATGCTAAGCTCAGTAAGTGTGAGTTTTGGCTAGAAGAAGTTTCTTTCTTAGGACATGTGGTGTCATCGGAGGGTATCAGAGTGGATCCTAAGAAGATTGAAGCTATTGTTGATTGGAGACCACCCAGAAATGTCACAGAAGTTCGAAGTTTTCTGGGTTTAGCCGGTTATTACAGAAGGTTTGTAAAAGGATTCTCCATCATTGCATCACCTTTAACAAGACTATTGAAAAAAGAGGTTGTATTTCAATGGGATGCTAGATGTCAGCAGAGTTTTGACACTTTGAAGAGAAAGTTGACTGAAGCACCAGTGTTAACTCAGCCAGTGTCAGGTAAAGACTTTGAGATTTACAGTGATGCCTCTCATACTGGGTTGGGATGTGTACTCATGCAAGATAAGAAAGTGGTCGCCTATGTCTCCAGACAATTGAAACCACATGAGTTGAATTATCCAACCCATGATTTAGAACTGGCAGCCATTGTTCTAGCATTCAAAGTATGGCGGCATTATCTGTATGGTGAAAAGTGTTACATTTACACAGATCATCAGAGTTTAAAGTACTTACCAACACAGAAGGACTTGAATTCAAGACAACGGAAGTGGATGCAGATTCTGGCTAATTATGATTATGTCATTAATTATCATCCGGGCAAGGCTAATGTGGTAGCGGATGCCCTTAGCCGGAAATCCTTGTATGCTTTGAGCTTAATGAGAATTAGTATGGAGTTACAACAGCAAGGAGCTATTCTCGCACAGATGCAAGTACAACCATCTTGGCTTCAGGAAGTTGCAGAAGCACAGAAGAAAGATGCACAAATAGCCCTATGGGTTAAACAAGTCCAGGCAGATCATGGTGGGAAATTTAGATTGGATAGCAATGGAGTTTTGTTTTATGCAGATAGAATTGTTGTACCACAGACAGGGGAGGTCAGACAAAAGATTCTGCATGAAGCTCATAACAGTCCATATACAATGCATCCAGGTAGCACCAAGATGTATCAAGATTTGAAGAAAGGCTACTGGTGGCCAGGCATGAAGAGAGACATCGGAGATGTTGTAACAAGATGTTTAACATGTCAACAAGTAAAAGCAGAACATCAACTGCCATCCGGGTTACTTCATCCCATAATAGTGCCAACATGGAAATGGGATCAGATCACGATGGACTTTGTTACTGGCTTACCTCAGACACAGCGGAAGCATGATGCAGTATGGGTAATTGTGGACAGATTAACCAAGTCTGCTCATTTCCTACCAGTTAAGACGGACTATTCTCTGGACAAGTTAGCAGAAATTTATGTTAGTGAGATAGTTCGACTACATGGAGTTCCATCATCCATTATCTCTGATCGTGATCCAAGGTTTACATCGAAGTTCTGGGGTAAACTTCAAGAGGCATTAGGAACGAAACTGCATTTCAACACTGCATTTCATCCGCAGACAAATGGGCAATCAGAGAGAGTGATTCAAATCCTGGAAGACATGTTGAGATCATGTGTTATTGAATTTGAAGGCAGTTGGGACAAATATGTATCTCTCATGGAGTTTGCCTACAACAACAGCTATCAAGCGAGCATCAAGATGGCACCCTATGAAGCATTGTATGGTAGAAGATGCAGAACACCTGTATGTTGGACAGAACTTAGTGAGAAGAAGATTTTGGGTCCAGATTTGGTGAGAGACACAGAAGAGAAAGTAGAAATCATCAGAAGACGGCTGAAGGAAGCAAGTGATCGACAGAAATCCTATGCGGATTTAAAGAGAAAAGACATTGAGTATTCAGTTGGGGATAAAGTATTTTTGAAGGTTTCACCATGGAAGAAGATCCTAAGGTTTGGACAAAAGGGTAAGCTAAGTCCTAGGTTCATTGGTCCATACGAGATTGTTGAACGCGTAGGACCATTAGCCTATCGCCTAGCATTACCTCCAACCTTAGATCGAATCCATAATGTATTTCATGTATCCATGTTGAGAAGATACAGATCAGACCCCTCACATGTGTTATCAGCAGACGAGATTGAAATTCAGCCGGATCTCACGTATGAAGAAGAACCAGTTCAGATCCTAGCCAAAGAAACTAAAGAATTGCGGAACAAGAAAATAGCATTGGTGAAAGTTCTTTGGAGGAATCATAAGACAGAAGAAGCAACTTGGGAATCAGAAGAAACCATGCGACAACAATATCCGCATTTGTTTACAACAGGTAAACTTCGGGACGAAGTTTTTATTTAGAAGGGGAGAACTGTAACATCCTCTTGAGTTGAGTCGGGTTGAACCAAACCTGGTTGGGGTAGAATGGATGATAAGTGGACTTATTTGCATGGAAAGTTTAGGACTTGTTTGCCTCCAAACATATAGCTTGGGTAGTAAGTTGTAGCCTTTGTATACTTGAGGTACCAATTAGAGAGTTTACACAGCCAAATCACTTCTTCTAGAGTCTACCCGTTCCTATCATTTTCACTTTCCTATTTTCACGTTTTTCATTTTCTTCTTACGTTTCCCTTCCATTTCCTTGCACTTTTCATGCAAGTTACGCAGTAAGTCCACTCCAAGTAAGTAGAATTCCTTGAAGTTATATGTTATTCACTCTTTAATTGAGTTATATTGGAGATGAGTTATGAGAATTCTTGTGTATAGGAGAAGAAAGTTCAAAGGTAGCAGAAAAGAGAAGCTAAAACAGAGCCCCAGCTTTGTGGCAAGACAGGTTTGATATCTCTTGTTATTTCCCATGTTCTTTGCATGAAACATTGTGTGGAGTGTTGCTCATGAGATCATATGTTGCTTATTGTGGAGTGAGAGGATTGAAAATGATGTGAAAACAGGGGATGGAATGAGTTTATGAACCAGAGTTTGCTGGAAATTTTACCAGCAACTTCATCTTGATTTTGACCCCAGTAAATGATGGAACTAGGAATTGTCATAGAAGAGTTATTTGTTCCTCTATGTGTTATCTTTACGTGGGCTTTTGAATCACTTAATTTGAAGTTGTATATTGAGAGTTATGGCCAAAAGAACACAGACTGCACAATCTGGAAACACGTCGCGCGCCCGCGCGGTCTGGAAAGCAACTCGCGCTCGCGACTTTCACATGCGCGGTCGCGACTTCGGCCAGAAGCTCTCTGACTCTCAGTTTGCACATTTCGCGCTCGCGAACTCCACAAGCGCGCTCGCGACTTCATCTCGCGCTCGCGACTTGTGCTGCGCGGTCGCGACTTGAGCCAGAAACCTCTCTGACTCTCAATTGCACTTCTCGCGCTCGCGAGGTTTGAAGACGCGCTCGCGACTTCTCCCTGGGAAGCATCTCGCGCTCGCGACTTTTCCCTGCGCGCTCGCGACTTGTGTTTTCATGTATTTTGGACTTCATTTTCTATACAATTACATTCCTTTGCTCAACATGCATGCATCCAATCATTGTAAAACAAAAATATAATATAAGAACATGGATTAAAACAACATGTAAGCATTTATATGGTGTGAAATCAAATCAATATGATGAACTATGACGTTGTGAAACCATTTATGTGCTATTGTGTTACATTGTTGACATGCTAATCTTAAGCTCCATTGAGGTTAGGTAGAAACCATGTAGATAAGGCTATGTCGCGACATAGAATAGCAGATCTGCGCCCCATACAGTTTGGAACTCCGGCTACAGGCCGTTGAGTGGATATGATTAAACCGTGCGGTGCAAATCCGGTTAGGGGCACCAAAACGGACAATATTGGCATAGGCGAATCCGGTTCGGGGCCTATAGCATACAGTTTCATCCAGTTTCATACAGTTTATCTTATCACTTCGGTTTCACTATAACCTTATGGAGCCATACAGATATTTTAACTTGCTATTGCATGAGTCAGACAGTAAAATAAACAGTAAGAAAGATCATCAAGGTGAAATGAAAGCCGTATGTTATGTGTGATTATATGTACTTACATAATTCTTTCTGCATATATGTGTGCTTAATTATGTCTTTCTATATTGAGATATCCACTGAGCTGTAATAGCTCAGCGAGTTACCTGTTTAACTCGCAGGTTTTGAGACTGGTCTATAGAGCGACAGCGTACAACTGCAGCAGTTCATCTGTAGAAGACACGGTCTTCAGGGTAGCTCCCTATTTTGATATGTATCTTTTATTATTCTTTCATGGCATGTACAGGGCACACAGTTGGGCCCATCTCATTTTGAACACTTGTATAATGTATATAAATATTCAGTACACTAGTAATGTAAACGGCATCGGTATATATATATAAATATTCAGTATTATGATATCAGCATGTCTAATCATACAGTCAACCAGTGTTGTAGCATCTCAACTCGGTTCATTCGGGTTAACGGGTGGACCGGGAAGGGGTGTTACAAATAGACTCAACTGATATCACATGCGATGGGTCAGATCGATACCTCCTCAACATAGATACGTGGAAGACATTATGTATTCTATCCAGGTTTGGTGGTAAAGCTAGTCTATAGGCCAACGGACCCACACGCTCAATGATCTCATATGGACCAATGAACCTAGGACTAAGCTTACCCTTTCTTCCAAATCTTAATACCTTCTTCCACGGAGATACCTTAA
Organism: Jatropha curcas; assembly: GCF_041381405.1. NCBI lineage: Eukaryota > Viridiplantae > Streptophyta > Magnoliopsida > Malpighiales > Euphorbiaceae > Jatropha > Jatropha curcas. The sequence continues at coordinate 21,662,985 of NC_143160.1, read as the reverse complement.
GGAAAACCTTATCACCCACTGCATACTCTATATCCCTCCTCTTCAAGTCGGCATAGGACTTCTGACGATCTGAAGCTGCTTTCAATCTATCTTTGATAATTCTGACCCTATCCTCTGTGTCTCGAATCAAATCTGGACCTATAATCTTGCCCTCACTTAACTCTGACCAACATAGTGGAGTCCTACATCTCCTGCCATATAGTGCTTCGAAGGGAGCCATCTGAATGCTCGATTGATAACTGTTATTGTAGGCAAATTCCGCAAGTCGGATGTACTTCTCCCAACTACCCTCAAACTCAATGATGCAAGCTCTCAGCATATCCTCTAAAATCTAAGTAACCTGCTCTGACTGACCATCTGTCTGAGGATGAAAAGCTGTACTGAAATGCAGCCTAGTACCCAAAGCCTCATGTAACTTCTTCCAAAACCTCGAAGTAAATCTCAGGTCTCTATCAGAGATAATGGAAGAAGGAACTCCATGCAATCTCACAATCTCATCAATGTAGAGTTCCGCGTATTGCTCCATCGTATAGCTGGTCCTAACTGGAAGAAAATGCGCTGACTTAGTCAATCTGTCAACTATGACCCAAATAGCATCTTTCTTCCTAGGTGTAGTAGGCAACCCAATCACAAAATCCATGGTAATCCTATCCCATTTCCACTCCGGAATAGATATAGGGTGTAGTAAACCTGATGGGACCTGATGCTCTACTTTAACCTGCTGACAGATCAAGCATCTCGATACAAAATCCGCAATGTCCCTTTTCATAGCCGGCCACCAATATTGCACTCTTAAATCCCGATACATCTTATTACTACCTGGGTGCATAGAATACGGACTACTGTGGGCCTCCTCTAGGATACTCCGCCTCAAAGTTGAGATCTTAGGTACACAGATCTGATCCCCAAAGTACAAGCAATCATCTTTAATCTCAAATCTCTTCTTCTGACCCTCTCTGACTAGGCCTTTCCACAAAGTAATAGTCTCATCACCCTGCTGTGCATCTCTAATCTGCTGCAGTAGGCTAGGTTTCACAATAAGCTCTGCTACAAGAGCACCATCTCTAATCATAGATAAGTGTGCATTGATAGCACGAAGAGCAACTAATGCCTTTCTACTGAGTGCATCTGCCACTACATTAGCTCTACTCGGGTGGTAATCAATGGTGAAATCATAGTCCTTAAGTAGCTCTAATCATCTACGTTGCCTCAGGTTAAGCTCTCTCTGCGTAAGCAGATACTTAAGGCTCTTATGATTCGTATACAAATGGCATTTCTCACTATACACGTAATGTCTCCAAATCTTCAAGGCAAACACAATAGCTGCTAACTCCAAATCATCGGTAGGGTAGTTCTTCTCATGTGGCTTAAGCTGTCGGGAAGCATAAGCAATTACCTTGCCCTCCTGCATAAGCACACAACCCAAACCATTATGCGAAGCATCACTATAAACATCATATGGTCTGCCTGGAGCTGGCTGTGTTAAAACTGGAGCCTCAGTAAGCATCGCCTTAAGCTTCTCAAAGCTACTCTGGCAGCTATCAGTCCACTCAAAACGGAAATCCTTACGGAGAAGTCTAGTCAAAGGGGCTGCAATAAGAGAAAATCCCTTGACAAACCTCCTGTAATATCCAGCCAAACCTAAGAAACTGCGAATCTCTGTGACATTCGTAAGTGGCTTCCAATCAAGCACTGCCTCATTCTTCTTCGGGTCCACCCGAATACCCTCTACAAAAACAACATGCCCTAAGAAAGCAATCTCAGTCAACCAAAATTCACACTTACTGAGCTTGGCATACAACTGTCGGTCTCTCAAAGTCTGCAGAACTGTTCGTAGGTGGTGATCATGATCCTCTTTAGTCGGAGAGTACACCAAAATATCATCAATAAAAACCACCACGAACTGATCCAAATAAGGATGGACGATCCGGTTCATCAGATCCATAAACACTGCTGGGGCATTAGTCAACCCAAATGGCATCACTAAAAACTCATAGTGACCATATCGAGTCCTGAAAGCAGTCTTAGGTACATTTGACTCTCTAACTCTCAACTCATGATATCCTGATCTCAAATCAATCTTCGAAAACACAGTGGCCCCTCTCAACTGATCAAACAAATTGTCTACTCGAGGCAATCGATAACGATTCTTCAGTGTCACCTTATTAAGCTGCCTATAATCAATGCACAATCTCAAAGTACCATCCTTCTTCTTCACAAATAATACTGGAGCGCCCCAAGGAGATACACTAGGTCAAATGAAACCCTTACCGAGCAACTCCTAAATCTAAATCTTCAACTCTCTCAACTCAGTAGGAGCCATCCGGTATGGAGCAATGGATATCGGTGCAGTACCCGGCACAACCTTGATACTAAACTCAACCTCTCTCGCAGGAGGCAAACCAGACAAATCCTCGGGAAATACATCTGGAAAGTCACACACCGTCGAAATCTCATGGACACTGGGAGATCTCCGCTCAGGCTCAAGTACACAGGCCAAGAACGCCTCACAGCCATGCTGTATCATTCTCCTAGCGGTACTGGCTGAAATAACATTAGAGAGGTAATCCATCCTCTCCCCCACAATTATAATCTCCTCTTAAGACGGAGTCTGAAGCGTAATCCTCTTACGTCTACAATCAACAATGACCCCATGTCTAGTCAGCCAATCCATACCCACTATCACATCGTACTCCCGAAAAGGCAACTCTATCAAATCACCCGGAAATACATACTCATGAATGACTAAAGGGCAATCTCTATACACCCGATCAACTACTACACTCTGACCTAAAGGGCTAGTAACCTCAACACTGTGCTCTAATGTATCAACATGCATACTACCCAGTCTACCCACATGTATGCATATGTATGAATGCATGGAGCCCGGATCAATCGAAGCAAGTACAAAAGTGTCAAAGATGGAGAAAGTACTTGCAATGACATCCGGCGCATCCCACTACTCCTTGGTCCTGATGGCATAAGCCCTCGCCTGTGCTCTAGCCTCTAGTCTCTCCACAATCTTAGAAACTGGTCTTTGGCTCCTAGTACCATATCCTCACTACGGCCTCTACCTCTGCCTCTCTGAACATAGGGAGCTGGCCTCCCAACCTGGTGAGCTGGACTAGTCACTGTTATAGGACAATCCCTGATCATATGCTCAGTGGATCCACATCTAAAGCAAGCTCTCGTAGCTCCCCAACACACCCCAACATGTCTCCTGCCACACTGAATGCAAGTTGGTAAACCTGTCCATGCAGCACCTCCACCACTAGCAACAGATGTAGCCGGAGGAGCTGATCTCGTAAATATACCTCGACCAACTGTCTGGCCGGTCTGACCATCTGCGGCCCGCCTCTAAATATCTTGCTACTAGACTGGACCCCTGAAGTCTGTCTAGATGTAGCACTCTGCAATCTCTTAACCAACAATTAAAATAACAAGAATAGCCAAGGCAAGTCTTGCAAGTGCTTTAAATTAGTCAATTATATAAATACCGAAATCACATTAATTTAATTCAAACACTTTGAAAGCAATAAGAAGATTATAAATACAAATATGTCTTCATTCTTTTATAGCAAAAATAATATTTCATTCTTAGTTAAGGCTAGTACTAATACAGAATGAACATAAGCAGATTTGATCATGGCTTATGTTAGCGCCACCCCCATCACACAATCGTGGCCTATGAAAGCGCCACCACCACCCCCATCACACAATCGTAGCCTATGAAAGCGCCACCCCACCACCCCCATCACACAATCGTAGCCTATGAAAGCGCCATCCCCATCACACAAACAAGCGCATCCGCCTATTTATAAGGGCTGATAACCCTAGCATATGATCATAGCTTCATATAACCAAATCAATCTCATCATACTACATTTCAATCATGCATAGTAGAGCCCAAATCAAAATCATTCTTTCACAAAGGACTTTATTACTTATTCAAAATTCTTAATCAAAACACTTCATTACTTAATACCCATCATTTCAAAATTTCTCAACTTACAACTTACAAAAATTACCACATTCTTCAAAGGAAATATATCAAATATATATATATATACTTAATATAGTATAAAAGTACATATATCAAGAAATTTTCGGTATTTTCATAAACTTGACCTTTGCTGGGTTTTGAAAACATAACTTGAGTTATGGATCTCCAAATTGAATGAAATCAGATTCATTAGAAAGATAAGAAAAAATGCTACAAATGTTATGAAGGGAACACAGCCCAGATCAATCAGTAAGATAGCAAACAAAAGCTAGGAACACAGACCAACATATCAGATCTGATTCAGCAGAACCAAGTCCAATGTTTATTGAATTCCTACTTAACCAAACACTCAAATTAAACCAATCTAGAACGAGAGAAGTCACAAGACACAGGGAAACAACTTTTATGAAGAACTTAGAACGATAATCTTATCATTATAGTGGTGAAAATGGGCACTCAATTCAGTGAGGCATGTGGCCCGACACAACAGAGTCAGTTTGGGTGTTTCAGCCATAAGTTGAGCTATGTATCTCCAAATTGAACATAAGAGGACAGGTTGGAAAGCTAAGAGGTAGAGCTACAACTTTTATGAAGAACATAAGACATTAGTTTGCCATTTTAGTGGTCAAAACGGACAATCATTTCGGATATATAGGTAAGAAACCATAACAGAACCAGTTTTGGTATTTAAATCATAAGTTGAGCTACAAGTCTTGGAATTAGACATAAGAATATGTTTTGGAAATCTGAGAAATAGAGCTACAACTTTGATGAAGAAGTCAGAAACAGATGGGAAGTATAAAGGGGTCGAAAATGATGTCCAATCCCACTTAAGAACATATCTAACATTAAAATTCATCAATTGCACCAAAACATACAAGATTCCCAAAATACATTCAAAAACCTAACCATGTAAAAACAACTTAAACAAGTGAAAGGGGAAAAAGAATATGATTGCACTAACCTTATGAACAAGCTTGAATAAGCTTGGAAAGCCTTACTCCTTGGCTTTCTGTTTACCTTTTGATGATGGTTCTCCAACCTCTTCAAAGTATGAGAAATCAACATTAAAATCAAAAATTGACAAAAGAAATAAATGGAGCATGATTTAATGCATCAATAACATGTCTAAACCATGAATTCTACTTATTAATTCACAAAACTCAAACACCACAACTTACTTGCTTCAATGGTAACTTCAATTCTCTTTGCTTTTAATCACTAATCTCACCTTCTAGTACTTAATTCTTAAGAATTAAGTACTATTCTATGGTTTAATTAGGTAGCTTGGTGGTAACTTGGAGGTAAGAAAATGAAGAAAATGAAAGAAGAGGAAGAAGATGAAAATGACGTTGGAGAAGGAGAAGTGAAGAAAAAGAAAGTTAACTTTAAGGTGACAAAGTCGAATTTGACTTCCTAATTTAATGCCAAATGTGTGGCTAAGATCAAGTCCTAAGTAATGTCATCCAATGGCTCTAAATATTCCTCAAATAATTTTCTTCTACTTATTATTTAACTCCACTAAAATAATTCCTCATTTATTTTTTTATACACCACACTAGAAATAATATTCATTTAATCCATAACCTCTCCAATATTATTTATGAAATATTTTCTTCCCGCCTAAATCATGCAAACATGCTCCAAAAATAGGAAATAAAATATTAACTATGCATAGTAATTTTTTCGAACTAAAATAATACCAACTCCCGGACCGATAGTACTATTCACAGACCGGTAAATCACTATTACCGACACTAAAAGAAAATCAGACTGTTACAGAGAAAGTATTAAATAGTCTGACTCCAATGTTTAATCATGTTGTTGTAGCAATTGAAGGGTCCAAAGATTTGGCTACTTCCTCATTTGATGAGTTGATGGGATCCTTGCAATCTCATGACGCAAGACTGAACCCGAAAAATAAGAAAAATGAATAAATGGCATTTCAAGTGATAAGGGAGTCCTCCAAGCAGCAAGGTAATTCAAGAAATGCAACTAGTAGGTGGCATGGTAGAGGAAGCTACCATGGCAGAGGTGGTAGAGGAAGAGGAAGAGCTGGTGGACAAGGTGAACAAGAACCGACACTTGATAGATAAAAAAATAAGAGCAAAATTCAATGTTGGAATTGCAAGGGATATGGGCATGTAAAAGCAGATTGCTAGAAAAGGGAAAAGCAAGCCAATTATGCTGAAGATGAAGAGGAGATGAAGCTATTCATGGCCTATTCAAAAGACATAAAAGCTTCAAGCAACATCTGGTTTCTAGACAGCAGCTGTTCCAATCATATGACCAGAATAAAATCATTGTTCAAGGAGTTGGATGAGTCATACAAGGTGAAAGTAAGACTCGATAACAACAAGCATATGCAAGTTGAAGGCAAGGGCAAGGTGGCAATTAACAATGGTGATGGTAATATAAAGCTCCTTTACAATGTTTATTTTAGTCCCTCTTTGTCTCAAAATTTATTGAGTATTGGGCAGCTTATGACTAATGGGCACTCTATCACATTTGACGATGGGTCCTATGTGATTAGAGATAAGAAATCAGATCAAGTCATTGTTGATGTTAGTATGGCACCGAATAAGCTTTTTCCACTTGAAGTTTCTAGTGTCGAAAATTATGCTCTTATTGTCAAAGAGAATAGTGAGTCGAAATTGTGGCATTTACAGTATTGGCATTTGAATGTAAAGGGTATGAAATTGTTGAGTCAAAAGGAAATGGTTTTTAGGTTGCCTAAAATTGAGTCTTTAGACTTGTGTGAAGGGTGTATGTATGGGAAATAATGTAAAAAAGCCATTTCCTGTGGGGAAGTCTTTTAGAGCATTTGAGTGTCTTGAGCTTGTACATGCTGACTTGTGTGGCCCTATGAAAACACCATCTTTGGTGGAAGTCGCTATTTTTTATTGTTTACAGATGACTACAGTCGCATGAGTTGGGATTTCTTCCTCCAATCCAAATCTGAAGCATTTTAGACCTTCAAGAATTTCATGGCATTTGTTAAGAAGCAAAGTGGAAGAAGCATCAAAACTTTACGGACTGATCAGGGAGGAGAATTTATTTTCAAATGAATTCAATAAATTTTGTGAGGAGCAAGGCATGCGTAGAGAGCTGATAGAACCTTATACACCGGAGTAAAACGGAGTTGCTGAACATAAGAACCGAACGGTGGTTGAGATGGTTAGAAGCTTGGTAAAAGCTAAGGGATTGCCAGTCGAGTATTGGGTTGAAGGTGTTGCTGTTGCTGTTTATTTATTCAATTTATCTCCAACAAAAGCGATGCTTAACCAAACACAGTATGAAGAATGGTGCGGTAGGAAACCCTAGGTAAGCCACTTAAAAATATTTGGTTATATAGCCTATTCCTTGATTGATTCATACAATCACAGTAAACTTGATGAAAAATCGATAAAATGTATCTTTGTTGGATATTGCTCTCAATCAAAGGCGTAAGCTTTATAACCCATTGAGTGGCAAGATAATTATCAGCAGGAACGTGGTTTTTGATGAAGAAGCAAGCTGGGTTTGGGATAAGAAATCATATCAGATGTAGATTTTAGTTTCAAGTGGAAATGATTGTCCTCCAGTTCCTGAACAACAACTGCCAATTCCAAATACTTCTGATTCTTCTTCTCCCCCTTCACCAAATATTGCTTCTTGAAATTCCAGCAGCAAAAGCTCTCCTAACGATGAAACTCCTTTAAGAAAATTCAGGTTGTTGGAAGAAATTTACTAGACTATACAAGCCTTGTTTGTTGCTAATCCAAAGACATTTGAAGAAGTAGTAGAGAAAGAAGAATGGCATCTTGCAATGAGCGAAGAACTTGAAGCAATTTGAAGGAATGAAACATGGGAATTGGTGGATCTACCTAAGGACAAGCATGCCATTGGAGTGAAATGGGTGTTTAGAACCAAATTTCAAGCAAATGGCAGCATACAAAAGCACAAGGCACGACTGGTTGTGAAGGGGTATGCACAGCAAAAAGGTGTAGATTATAAAAACACTTTTTCTCCCATTACTCGATTTGAGATGGTGAGAATTCTAATTGCCTTGGTTGCTCAATTGAAATGGCCCATCTACCAATTTGATGTCAAGTCGGCGTTTCTAAACGGAGAGCTAGAAGAGGAAGTGTATGTCTCTCAACCCAAAGGTTTTATTGTTCGTGGGAAAGAAGAGCTAAAAAAGGCTCTCTACGGCTTAAAGTAGGCTCCACGGGCATGGTACAGTAAAATTGACTCATACTTTCTTGATAATGACTTTGAGAAAAGTAAGAATGAACCTACCCTTTACTTCAAAAGACAAGCTAAAAACGAGTTTCTCATTGTTTATGTTGATGACATGATCTATATGGGTTCTTCTTCTTCTCTCATTAATGATTTTAAAGTATGTATGAATAGAAAATTTGAGATGTCAGACTTGGGGTGGTTGCATTATTTTCTTGGATTGGAGGTGAAGCAGGTTGAAGATGGAGTTTTTGTGTCACAACGAAAATATGCAACTGATTTATTGAAAAGATTCAACATGTATAATTGCAAATATGCAGCTACTCTAATGAATTTAAATGAGAAGTTGTAGGCCAATGATGGAACTGATCAAGCCGATTCGACTTTAGAAGCTTAATTGGCGGGTTAATTTATTTAACTCATACAAGGCCGGATATAACCTTTTCTGTTGAAGTAATTTCCAGGTTTATGCACAATCTGTCAGAGCATCATCTTGGAGCTGCAGCAAGTCCTGCGTTATGTAGCTAGAACTATTGATTTTGGTTTATGGTATTCAAAAGTCTCAGATTTCAGGATGGTTGTTTTTAATGACAGTGATTGGGCTAGATGCTTGGAGGATAGAAGGAGCACTTCGGGTTATGTGTTTAGTCTTGGCTCAGCTGCTATTTCCTGGAGTTCGAAGAAGTAGCCTACAATAACTTTGTCTTCATTGGAAGCTGAATATGCAGCTGCTACATCATCAACATGTCAAGTAATATGGTTGAGGAGACTTTTAGCGGACAGTAATATGGTTGAGGAGACTTTTAGCGGACCTTTGTCAAGTGCAAGATGTAGCAACTAATATTTATTGTGATAACAAAGCAACAATTGCCATGTCTAAGAATCCACCTTATCATGAGAGAACGAAGCATATCGAGATTTGAGTTCATTTTATTTGGGAACTTATGGCAGATGGATTAATCAAGTCGAAGTATTGCAATATAAATGAACAAGTAGCTGATATTTTTACAAAATCTTTGTCACGTGACAAGCATGTCTACTTCAGAAATTAGCTTGGAGTTTGTAAAAATAAGGGGGAGTGTTGAATAATTGATTCAAAAATATCTACTGCAGGAAATATGATTTTTACTATTATTGACTTAGTCTTTAGAACTTGTTTATTGTTTTCTTTATTTTCTGAATTAGTTGAGGCATGTTTGAGATAGTGTCAGATAGTTCTGCTTTTAAGATTTGTTTGTTCCTTTCTTAAGCCTATATAAAGACTGAATTGAGTTCAATATAATCATCCAAAATTTCCAGCAATTACAGTGTCTTTTTATGCTTATCAACTATTTGATAAAATTCCTCTTAGGCTTATTTGTTCACTTCCTCTATTTTCTTTCTTTAACTGCAGCAATAAATCACTTCTAAGTGATTTGAAAGTCTCTTCTGCAATAGGGATCGTAAAATTCAGGATGATGTACTCGGACTATATGTTACCTTATATGACTTATTAAAATTTTCTTTTTCATTGACGAGTATAAGATTTGTGTTAGGATGTAAGTATGGGCATGAGTTGATTAAAAAAAGAAAAGAAAAAAAAAAGTCTATTAATGATAATGGTCCAACACCAACAATGGAGGTTTGATTTGCATGTCTATTGTTTTATAAGTGCATGTTTCTGCACTTAATTTAACGAGCTTATGGGAAGTAGCAATTTTTGCATACCGAAGAAGAAGAAAAGGTCGAGGAAGATGGAGAGAGATAGAGAGAGAGAGAGAATAGTAAGGTTGGTGAATAAGGGTACGTTAGTAATAAAAATTTTTCTCTCTTTTGATTACATTTTGGTTCTTTGACTTGCGGCTAAACATATACAAAAATAGCCTGAGGGACTAAAATGTCTAACGAAACCATAACTTAGGGATATAAAAATGTATTTTACAAAAGCAGGTTTTGACTAGTGTATTTAACCAATATATAGAAATGTAATAGTAATTTTCTTTTGAATTTATTTAATTTAATTTGCAACTTAGTTTAAATCATTTCACTCTATCTGGTTTTTCTAATAATTGTCAAATTGAAAAATTAATAGCTTATTTCTCGATCTCTATGGAACAATAATATTTTTACTTTTTGTACGATCTGTGCACTTGTGGAGTACATTCCAGCACCATGAACAAAAGTTTTTAAATTTTATTCAAAAATTCAAAAATTTTTAAAGTTATAATTATTCAAACTTTTAGAGAATATATAATATATACTAAAAATTATTAAAAAAGTGTAGAAAATTTCTAAAAAAAAAGAAAAAAGGAAATGCGAAAATATGCCAAGTCAGATTTTTTAAAATAATTTTTGCTTCAAGATTGTATAGATATATAGATTTAAATTATTTTTCTTTTCAAATATTTTTCTGTCTGATATGCGCTAAGGGAATCAATATTTTTTTTGTTCAATTTTAAATTTTTTTCCAATCCAAACTTTTATGTTTTAAATTATTTGTCTTTTCAAATATTTTTCAGCTAACATGCACGAATGGTTTAACATTTTCATATTTTAAATTATTTTTTTTTCAAATATTTTTATATTTTAAATTTGTAATTATTTTTCGCTTTAGTATTTTCATATTTTAAATTTAAGAAAATTATAATACGATCCCTGCAATTTGTGAAATACAATTAGTCCATCATTATCTTTTAGAAAATATACTAAAATTTTTTTATAATTTACTTCCGTCAGACTATAAAGTCATTTCTTTTAAATTTTACATTTTTTTTCCTTTTATTTTTAAAAAATATAAGAACGAACTAATTATATTTTTTCAAACGTAAAGACTGCATTATAATTTTTATGGTATAAATATTTTAGTATTTTTCTTTTGACCTCTATATTTTTTTGTTAACTTAACAAAAAAGATGTAAAAATTGGATAAAAAAATTTAATAGTAACATAAAAATAAATTAATATATTTTAAAAAAATTAGAGATAAATTAATTGTATTTCACAAACTATAATAATCGTACTGAAATTTTTCCTTTAAATTTTGAACTTCTCTTCCCTGAACTACAGTTCTACTCTTAAATTTGTCTACCATCGGCTGCTAAGGCCATCCATTATCAGCTTTCCTATATGTATAGTTTACTAGTAATATTCTCTCTATGCCACTCGTCCACTTCCACTTCCTCTATTTCAAATATTTTTGTATTCTTAATTTCATAATTTAAATTATATTTCTTTTCAAATATTTCAACCCACGTGCACTAAATAATAGTATGTTTTTATATTTTACACTGTTTTCTTTTCAGATATTTTATATTTTAAATCATTTTTTATTTTAAATATTTTTCAACAAACATTTCGTATCTTAAATTATTTTCTTTCCGAAGTACTGCTTGATTTCAGACAATATAATGCTAGCTAATGAAGTGGTTCATTATCTTAAGCGAAAGCGTCAAGGGAATACAGGAATGGTGGCATTGAAAATCGACATCAACAAGGCCTAGGATAAAATGGAGTGAGGCTTTTTACAGAGAGTTTTGGATAAAAAAGGTTTTGATCGAAATTGGATTTATCTTGTGTCGAGGTCTGTTTCTACAGTTCAATATCATATTTTGCTTAATGGTAAGGAGCTTGGTCCAATCCTCCCTTCTAAAGGATTACGGCAAGGATGCTCGTTGTCATCATATGTATTTATAATATGTGCGGAAGGGCTGTCCTCCTTGCCTAGAGACAGAGAACAAAGAAGGTGGATACAAGGCTGTCGCATTAATCATGAAGCTCCTTCTATATCCCACATTTTTTCGTCAATGATAGTTTGTTGTTTTTTAACACTGTGAAGAAGGAATGTCTATGGGCAAAGGAATGTGTATCCTTGTACGAGAAAGCTTCCAGTCAAACAATTAACTATCAAAAGTCTTCTATTTCATTTAGCGCCAACATAAATAGATTCGATACAAAATCGTTGGTTGATCCTCTCTAGGTAGGAGTTACAGATTTGGGTTTTTATTTCAATTTTCCTGTGCGTGTAGGTTGTAATAAAAAATAGATTTTCTCTTTTGTTAAAGATACTTGCACAAGTTGCAGAGTAGGAAAAAAATTCCTTTAAACAAAGCGGGTACAGTAGTGTTATTAAAGTCTGTCATCTAATTCGTTTCCACCTATACAGTGAGTATCTTCTTGCTTTCCAATACTTTTTGTGTGGCAATGGATCGAATGATTCTAGAGGTATTATATGGCTAAGATGGGAAGTTATGTGTTGCCCAAAGTCTTAAGGAGGCCTTAGTTTCAGAAATTTACATGAGTTTAATCTGGGTTTTTATGGGAAAACGAGTCTGGAGACTACTCAACCAAATTCTATTATGGCACGTGTTTTCTCGTTACCACCGTTCTTCTTCTTTGTTAAATGCTGAATCGAGGTCTAACCCCAGTTATATCTGGAGTAGCATTCAAGCAGCATTTAATCTTGTTTCTTCAGTTGTGATCAAGAGGTTGCCTTGGTGATTCTGTCTCTATCTGGAATGACGTGTGGCTTTCGAACCATGCTAATCCTATAATTTCTTTGCATATGCCTAGTAGATGAAATAGCAGTCATCCCAACTAACCGCCACTCTATCAAGTGGGCCGGGCCAGATTGCACAAGTCAAGTGGGCTTGAACTGGGCCCTGACCCCTCTGAAGCCCACGAAGCCTCATGGACGAAGGCGAGCACACATCCGTTGACCCGAGAGCAAGCACTTACCTGTAAGCTGGTGTTTAGAGTCGAGGCGTGACAAAACGTTATTGGACTCTGTTTGGAACTTGAAAATTCCTCCGAAAATAAAAAATCTAATATTAAGGGTGGGTGTTGAGAATTTCGATGAATCTCTACTGCACTTGTTTGTTGACAGTAAATTTGTGAGAGAACGTTGGAACCGTGTTCTAGTTAATTGGTGTTATCGACATTTATGAGTTGCAACATGATTTTACAGTGAACGGTTTGTTGTTGAATGTGTTCAATGTTTTCTCCGTCTCGGATGTTCAAGTGTTTTGCATGGTTATCCCGATACTATGGAAGCATAGGAACTCAATTGTTTGGCAGAATTGTAGATCATCTGCTGCTTTTGACTTAAATATAGGTTTTACCTAGTTTTATTCTTGGTAGCAGGCCTAGGTTTTACAGGTCAAATCTAATGTGAATGGAAATGCTCGAGCTGTTTTATTGAAAGGCTTGCTGTGGGATTTTTATAATGTAGTGCAAATGCATCTTTCAAGCATAAATCTACATTTGCAGGTGCAGGTTGGGCTCATGATTATCTGCTTGCCAAATGTCTATCCTTAGGGCTCATGATTCATTGACAGTAGAGACCATTTCATTTTGAGAGGCACTCAACTAGATTAAAGCCAAAGGCAGGCGTCGAGTTCTCTCTGAAACCGATTCCAAATGTTGGTTCAAACTCTTTAACGACCTTTTAATGATAAGACCTATTTTGGTAGCATAGTAGCAGATCGTAAGTTGCTTATTGAAGAATTGCCGCGTTGTTTTTTTTGACTTTTTTAATAGATAAATAAATATAGATAATTAAGTATTTTAAAATTTTAAATTTTTACTATTATTATTTTATTGTGTCTAATTATATTTTATTTCATTATATTATTATGCAAATTATTAATAATAATTTAATAATTTTTAGTAATTTATTATTATTATAATTTATAATTTAACTTCAACATTATTATTTTAAATAATATATGTAAATGAGGTATTTGAAAATTTTTATATTTTTTGAATTTATTTTAAATAAATATATCTAGATGATTCAAATTTGATTTAAGGGTATAGTTAAATTTCTTTAATTACAAATTGCAGTCTAATTTGATTAGCTAAAAAATAAGATATAAATTATTATTTTTAAACATATCGAATATAATTAGTTATATTGATATTTTATATAATTCAAATCTTATTTTTATTAAAGAATATAATTTTATTAATAATTTTTTGAAATGCTTTCATGATTTTGATTGGCTAAAAAAATAAAAATAAAAATTTATTATAATTTATAAATATTTAATTTGATTTATTAGATTGCTTTCTTATTATTAACATATATTTATTTACTACAAGAGATTACAGTGAAAGTTATTAACAAAACATGTAAATTAATTATAAAATGTATAATAGAAACTATATGATGATTTTTATAAATCAATTTGATTTTTTCTTATAAAATAAAATGAAAGCAATTCACGTAAAATAAAAATTGTATGAATCATTACGTTAACATAGAATCAAAAAAATATTTATTGTATATATAAAGTGTAATATAATTTAACCATTCATTTTAAATAAGAATTTATATTTTAATATTATATAAATAAAAAATTAAATGAGTATGAAGAATGAACATATCACGAGCATAGTCAACGTGCAACATACGTCATAAAAAAGACCAGTATTATATATAAAAGTGAAAATAAAGAGGAAATAATGAGATTACCGATATTATCCTTGTTAAATTTAAGATATCTTAAAATAACCTTAGTTTGGCGTCTTCGGCGACACTGGCGATTTCCAGTGACAGGGACAGCAACCGGTGATCGGCGAAAATTTAGAGAGGAGAAGAAGCTGTTGGAAACGGAGAGAAAAGGGAGAAGGCGCGCTGCACTCGCGACCAAAGGTTTTACAAAACCCTAATTTTTTGTGACCAGAGTCATTAAAAAATTGATCGCAATTTTTAATCTTGCGATGTCGTTTTGTAATCAAACCAATTGCGACCAAAACAATCGATCGCAAATCGGTCACTAATCCCTTGCAAACCAGAAACTAAATTTGGAGCTGAATTGCAGCGCGCAATTTAGCTATGGACTATGAAACGGTTGCAATTCGGTCACTAATTCGTAACAATGGGTCGCAAAATAGAAACCAAACTGGCGGGAGTTATTAGCACTAGAATTAGCTATAGATATGCAGGCGGTCGCAATTCCGTCGCTAAAGTTGTCGCAGATTAATCGCAAATCCATCGGTGAATATTAACTTTCTGTTACTTCAACATTCATCGCAATTGGTTGCAACATTATTCCAATATTATGACCGAAATAGGTCGGTCGCAAAAGTCGATCGCAAAACCACTTTTTTTTTTTTTTTTGAAACAATTAAAAGATCAACTACTAAATTAACTTCAAACATAAAGAAAGAAAAAGGAGATTTAGATTTCAAACTTTGTACCATGAAAGAAAGAATGGATATGGATGCTTTAATAAGATGTGCCAATAATCATAAAGATATATATATTGATTTTCTATTTAAATCTAAATTCTACTGAAAAAATGAAGAAATTATATATAATTAAGTTATATTTTCTTGCAACGAGTAAAAGTTAAAGAGCAAAAATAACGTGCAACACAAATTGAAAAAAAAAATAGTAATGTTTAAAAGTTAAAATCTTCCGATGTTTAGCACAATAATTAATTAAACTTTTTAAAAATATTTTACATTTAATAATTAATTAAATAATTATTTTCAGCATGAAATTGTTTAATCACGTAAAAATTTATCCCTCGAATTCAATTTATCATGTAAAAATTCCTCAACCCCAATTTCTTTAGCATAAAAGTGAATTTTAACTGATTTTGAGTGAATCTGTGTCGAAAAGCTTTGAAAATTGAGACAGTAAAGTGATTCACCTTTTTCCTCTCTCCTGATTGTTCCTTTCTCCATTATGAGCAACCCAAATTTTTGTAAGTCGTTTTCTCTTTTCTCAAGATCTTATGAACAACCTCTCCATTTCTCCATTTCTCTTTCACCAATTTCTTTCCCTTTTTGCTAAATTTAAATTTTCTCTCCCTTTTCTCTCCAATTTGCCTCCATCACTTTCGAATATCATCAATATCTTTTTCCTAATTTTTCTGTCAATTGTTTTCGATTTTTTTTTTCTAATCGAGTTAATGACTATGGAGGAAGCAACAAGAAGACTCCAATATAGAGAGTTTGGCCTTAAAAGTTATAAACTTCTATGAAATAATTGTTGACACTTTGGCATATTGCTGTATTTTATGATTCACAAATGAAACAAAATCATATAAGAAGTTTGATTCACTTTTGCATAATATTAAGATTTAATCATTTAATGTCTAGCAATTATAGTATAATGCAAAGAAGAAAATTTACATCTATTCTTAACTTTGTCTAATTATGCTTTATAACTTTTTAATATAAATTTAATATAACTTTTTATAGTCATTGATTCACGATTTCAATTAACATTAAATTTTTATTACCAATTTATAGTGAAGTACTTTTTCCATTTCATTTTCAAAATGCACTTTAAAAGTTTACTTAAAAGTGATGGACATTGTTCTATTCACCAACCTATCAATATCTACTAACCAATGTCCCAACACTTGCTACATTACATATCACGGATTCTCTTCTGAAACAAAAATTATCTTCTGACCTAGTGACATTTGGATCCTAGAAGGTAGTTGCATAATACCAAAACAATAACCACGACAACTGCTACAAAATAGCATATCCGAATCATCTTTAGCTTCACTTTATCAACCACTTTCTTTTCTTTCTCTACCCTATCAAGCTTCCTAAGCAACCCAATTGTAACCAAATTTGACCACCTATCTAGGAAATAACAATAGCTAGGAGTATGTAAATGGTTCAGCCGTTAACTTGGCTAATTTAGCTAATTGGGCCAATTCAGTTCGGTGTATTAGAAATAAGTTTTGGTTTGAAAGATAAATTTGGATTTATTTGGCAACTGATTAGAGTTCGGTTAAAATTTAATCAACCATATTAACCTAATTAATCTAATTATAAAATAAATATTAGGCGTAAATGATTGTAAGACCAATATAGTTAAATCGACCAATTTGGCCAGGCACGATTGGTACAAAAAATAATTCGGGTTCAACCCATATTATTTGAATCAAAAACCAGAACATTATACAATAATAAAGGAGGACATACCCCCATTCGAAATCAGCAGCAGAAACAGTTGCCCTAACTATCGTATGAGCACGCTGATTTGCAGTTTTCTTAACAAAATCAAAAGAAAATGATAAAAGCTCTTCAAAAAAAGCTTTACAATCATGGACAATCTAACCAAAATAAGATAAATCTAAATTTGTAGACTGTAGAGCCTGCATTAAATTTAGACAATTTGTCTCAATAATCACATTCATGTCACCATTTGTCTTTAACCAACTTAGTGCCTCCCTAAAACACAAAGCCTCACCCAAATGTGGATCATTTAAAGCCAAAATAGAGTATGATTTTCCTTGCTGCACACATACCCATACAGTCCCTAAGAATAATGCCAAAACCAAACATACCATTAGAAAGAGCCACATCCAAGTTACATTTCAACTTACCATGAGCACGAGGGACCCATGTCATAATATTTGCACGACTTGCAGCTTTGATGAAGAGATGTAGTCAATATGATTTGTTTAAATTTGGTTAATTTCAAAAATAATTTGATTAATTTGGTTCATTTAAAAATTTCACTCAAATTACTGATAAGATATAGTGCAAGAAAGAGTCGTGTTTCTTTATTGGAGGAGCGGGTAAGTCCACTTGATGGTTTTTTAAAATTTAATATTGATATTCTGCTATTGGAAAGCCAAGCCCAACGGGTGTTGGAGGAGTTTTAAGAAATTCTTCAAGTGTAGTTAATTGCATGCTTTACAAAGCGGTTGGTATATTAAACTCCAATGAAGTTGAATCATTGACATTGTTTGTAGCTATTTAGATTTTTGCTTCTTCTTTGAGATCTTGTCCTTTGATAATTGAATCGGACTCTAAGCAACAGGTTGAATGTTGCATAAGGAGAAAAGACCATGGAAATGGTGGAAATTATTCAACAAGTTGGATGAGATGGTGTTGTCATGTTCCTATATTTGTTTTGCTCATGTCAGGAAATCTAAAAATCATTTTACAAATTTACTAGCTAAGAAAGGGGCTGTAGAAAGTTTTTTTGCTTGGTTATAATGTTATGGTTTTATTTCTTTACTCTTACATCAAGAGCGAAGGATTTAAGCTTATCATTGTTGTTTTCAGTTGTTTTTCGAGTTTTATTTAACTGATTCAGGTCTTAGTTTGGGTGTATTACGAGAAGTCTATTGACTTGGGTTAGATTCCTCAATTAGTTAAACTTTTTTCCGGTTTTCTTTTTTATAATAATATTAAGAAATTTATTTGCTGATAAAAAAAAGATGTTCACCCTTGCAATAGCTAGGTGTCTGCAAGACCATAAGGTACACAATAAGAACTTAAAAGCCTAAAAAAAATTTACCAAAATTGAAAAAATACCACAAATAGAAATTTCTATTTCATAATTCATGCATCCAAGAAATCTTTTTCATTGCTATCAATCCATATAGTTCTCAAGCTCATTTCTCGACCTCATTGATAGAACGTTGGAGGCGTGTATTCCTTTTTGAGCTTGCGAATGATGGTTCAGCCATGAGATAGAAGAGAGAAAGAGAGGTACAAGATGGATGAGAGTAGAAGGAAGCAGAGTCTCGTTATGGTTTGTAATATGCTCAATTGGGGCTAATTGATTTGGGAGAAAAGAATAGACAGGAGAGAAAATGAGACGCGATTGAAAGAGCAATTTTTCAAGCTGACATGATAAAAAAAAAAAAATTGTGAGTTGGTTGTCCACGTAATCTTTTCAGCGTTGGTCCATTGAAAATCAAGTAAAAGTCACCTTTTTGAGTTACACAAATTGGAATTGAAAAATTTTTACATGAAAAATTGAATTCGAGGGACAATATAAGATAAGTGCTTTGTTTTGGGATGAAATTGCAATGATTATTCTAGGGTACTCGCTCGCTCCGAACCATTTAATAAAAGTAAGAGTAGTTATAAATGAGTTTGGAACGGGTATGATTAGTGAAATTACTATCCATAACGAATATGGAAATGATTCATATAAAGATATATAGGTACTTGCTATATTCAATAGCTTTGGTCATTGATACCAACGGCTCTTCACGCATTATTATTTAAAATATATTTTAAATAAGTTTGTTCGTATAATATTTATGGACCTATCCAATTAAATAATACTTTAAACAGATTTAAGACAAGTGCGAGTAGTAAATTCTAAATATGTTCATATACTGTACTTGAATAACACCAATATTAAGTTTTAAATGGATACAAATACATATGGCTCAAAATTCCCGTATACCCACTATTTCCATCCGTAGCTATAATCACCATTCTTGTGCTTTAACCATTATATAAACAATTAACTACTAATTTTTCTTTTTCCAAATATTTTTGTATTTTAAAATTCGTATGTTAAAAATTTTTTTCGTATTCTAAATTATTTTATTTCCAAATATTTTTTGTGTTTCAAATTCCGTATTTTAAATTATTTTTCTTTTCAAATATTTTTTAACTGACATGCGACCAGAGACTTGCATTCTTCCTCCGAAAACAGATAAGAAAATGGCGCTGAAATGCTTCGCGTCCTCAGTACCCCTTCATGCAACCTACGATCATGTCGTCCAATTGACACCAGTGTCATCTGCTTTATCATCTCCTCCGGAATCCCTTCAAACAAGAAGAGGAATTTTATCAGTCGTATCAGCATGCACAATCTTTTCGATTTCTGTCCCATTCTCTGCTGCTGCTGCTTCTTCAAATAATCAGCTTCTCGAGCTCCCAAATTCTGGTGGAGTTAAGGCCTTGGACATCCGTGTCGGCTCCGGCGAAGTCCCTGCTGCTTCTTCAAATAATCAGCTTCTCGAGCTCCCAAATTCTGGTGGAGTTAAGGCCTTGGACATCCGTGTCGGCTCCGGCGAAGTCCCTGCCGACGGCGACCAGGTCCTCTCTCTGTGTAACTGTGTTCGTCAATTTTCTTATTAATAACCAATTTGATCAAATTTGCTTCGAGAAAGACTAAACTTGTTTTTTAAAGGTTGCAATCCATTACTATGGAAGATTGGCAGCAAAACAAGGATGGCGATTTGATTCAACATACGATCACAAAGATGATAGTGGTGAACCAATTCCTTTCAATTTCGTTCTGGGCTCGAGGAAAGTGAGTTTCTCGACCCACACTCTTCTAATATATGTAGTATTTGTAATAGATTGGGTTCACTTGCTATTTGGTTCTGGAAGTTTGATTTAACTCAGTATTTGGTTCATAAATCTAATCTCTATTTTAGAAACTGAAGTCACAAATTTCTAATATTTCGTTCTGACAAATATGCTGTAGTTCTTCCGATTGCTTAGTTGCTCAAATTTGTCAAAATAGAGCTCTTGGTAGTGAATTTCACCAATCTTTATGAGAGTTTATTTTAGGAGGTTAACCTCTTAACCCCATCTGCAAGTCTTTTTATAATGTATACGAGAGTTGATGAAGGCTATATGCTAACGTTCTTATATTAACCTCCAAATATCAATTGTCCTTAAAAACTTCACATCAATTAGTCTCGTAATTCTTTTTAACTATCGATTAGTCTCTTATTCTCTTTGGAACTCCCAATCAAAATAAGGTTATTGACTCCCATTCACAATCGATTAGTCTCTATTAACTCGTTGTTCCATTTAAAACTCCCAGATAATGCATTGAAGACTAGATAGTAAACTTCTTATACCATTTGGCTTAACTTTTTATTTTTGACTAATAACAAATTTAACGAAAGTAGTTGAGGAATGAACTTGCAAATATTGGTTAACTCGACTTTAAAAGTAGAGATATAACTTGTCAAATAGGTCGAATCTTGAGGGCTAAATACTAATCAACTGTTATTATCTTGCTGCAGTTTATGAAAATTGCTTCTGAGGCTAATATATAATTATGAATAAAGTTATTGTGTTTTATAGCATCCTAGATTGTCAAAAATATTTTATTCACCATGGAATGCAATTAGATCAAATGATAATTTGGCATGTTGCAATAAATATTTGAAAAACAAAATTGATAATTGCATGAACAATCAAAATTGAAATAAGGAAAAAAAAAATTGAAGTTGGAAAATCATTCGCTAATGATGCATCTGAACTACTTGCAGGTCATTTCAGGGATTGAAGTAGCTGTAAAATCAATGAGAGTTGGTGGCATTCGTAGAGTCATCATTCCGCCATCACAAGGATATCAGAACACAACACAAGAACCTATACCACCTAATGTATGTAAATTTTATCCTTTCTTTCCTAATTGAATCTTTATCATTTTTTCCCTTTTCTAAAGACAAATTATCTCCAGCTCTTTGCAATTATATTTTCTTCTGATTATGTTATATGAGAAAATGTCTTCATTTTTCGTAACCTAAACTACTATTTCCTCCTTTCTACCTTGCAGAACTTTCCCTGTCTTACTATGTTTAAATAGAAGTAATCTGCTTTGAACAAGAGTTGCAACTGAAAAGGACACTTAAATTTGTTATTTCACTATTTAAAGATCTATTTCTACCTCTAGGGCAGACATTTCTTAGAACAGTGAAGACCTTACAGTTCCCACATTGTCCTGTCACGGATTAGAAAACAAAGGTGTGCACTTGTGAAGTTTAGTGGCAATTGTGCTCGAATAGGCATGTGAGAGAGAAAGAGAGAGAATGCCATATCTAATCTTTCCTCTTGCACAGTTAGGTGAATGGATCAAAGTAGCCTATTTTTGGAGTTTCTATGTCGTATTAATTTTTGCTTGTAGGGATAATGTCTTTGGCTTGACAGTGATCAAGCACTTAGGCAAAAGATAGATGGGTTTGAGAGTTGTGATGAAGTTGCATGTAAGACTCTAGTTTAGGGCTGTATTTTCCATATATTGTTTAGATCCATTCTCGTTTTTAAGAGCCTAGATCTTTTCTAAACTTTACTTTATTGCAAACTGTTTGCCTTGATATGGGACTTTTATATTTTGAGCCTTTCTTCAAGTTTATAATTAAGTACGCTGGAGTTCTCGATTTAACTCACTGTAGCATTGGTGTGGTGAGAACTGGTTGTAAATTGTAATCATAGTTATTGAAGGTGCCTGGCACAAGCAAGGAGTGCACCCACCACTGCCTCTGCCTCAAACACTCACAAGGCTGGCGACTTAGTTATTTTTGTTCCTTTTTAAGTTGTTTCATCTAGTCATTAGTTTTGTTTGTTCTTTTTTAAGTTATTTCATCAGTCATTTCTTTGCAATATTTCAGGGATGGAGTTACCTTATGTGTGCGTGAGTGTATGTGTCTATTTATATATCCATAAAATTATACATATAAAAGGAATCTACATATGAGTACAAATTCTATTAAAATAAAGAGAAAGGAAAGGATAATTTGAGTTGTATATTAAAACTCTATGTTCTATTGAAGTTTATATGAAAGAAAGAGAGGGAAAGAGAGAATCTAAGATAGAAAGAGGATGAGAAGAGAAGTTGAAAAAAGAAAAAGAGTCAATATTAATTTTTATTTTATAAATGTTATGTAATAATATTTTATTTTCAATTTTGTTCATAGAGTACAGTTGCAATGAACTATCAGATTAGGGGTACAATAGTAGAAAAAAAAAAAAAAAAGGGAAAAAGAGTTGGGTATAAATGCAGCAAACATTCTATTAAACATACAACCATAGTAATTAAATGAGCGAGGCGTGTTAAGGCACAAAGGGCCACTGGAGCCTGGGCGCTCGCCTCTTAGCAAAGGTGCGGGCTTGAGTGAGGTGAGGTGCAAGAAAAATAAAAATAAAAGTAAAACACATAAATCTGAAAACTATATTTTAAGATATCAGAAAAAAAAAAATTAGAAAAACATAAAAAAGAAGCACACATAAATTCGGAAAAAATTGGCAGCACAACAGCTTATATTTTAATATTACTATATTTGCAGTTATCTTATATAGTATTATCTTATTATATTTCTTTTGTTCCTTTTGTCACTTAAACATGCATGTGGACCTTGTGCCTAGGCTCCAGGACTTCTTTTTGCCATAATACACCTTGGCCTTGTAATAACTAGGGTTATATTCTATTTAAGGATTTGTACTTTTGATAGAGCTGCCAGTGATACAGTTGTGAGATTGCCAGAAACAGGGTTACTTGGACTGATAATGCTGATTTAGCTCAAACTTCTTTTGCCATTGATCGCCAAGTAGTTTCAATAAATTTTGTACCACTATCACCATGAGCACAATCTGATACGAGAGTGGCTCTAGCTTGGTTGATGTGCAATCAGAAGCTGAATTGCCAAGTCTTTCATTTTTGATTTTTCATTTAGTTTTGTAGTGTAACAATTTCTACATAAATGTGATCTTAATCTCTTAACAATCAAGTTGCATTTCTTCATAATGTGCTTGGACATGGTGCTGTTATGGTGATTCTAGTTCTAAGAACTAGTAGGTACGCAACTATAACTCATAAAGGCTTTGGATCCAATTTTATTGTAGAGACATGATAGCATGGACACAATGTTATAATATTGTATACTTTACAGTTTCGTTGGAGCCTATGTATCTTTTTATCAGAATAACTTTACTTGCTTTCATTTTCCTCCTCTTTTTAGTAGTTTTTTGACAGGCAGAGGCTATTTACAACTATTTTCAATCCCACGCGTCTTGCGAATGGAGAAGGCTCAACATTGGGTACTCTCATGTTTGATATTGAGCTTGTCAGCCTGAGGCACAACAGTGACAACATTCAGGTCCCAAAAGATGATTTCTAATGCATGTCTCTAAGTAAGCTACTCGATGAATTTTAATTCATTTTTATTTTGTGGGAACCAAGATTTAGAAGATGATTTCTAACGCATGGTTCCTTCCCCATCTCGGTTAAGCTGTATTTCCCAGTTTCCAAAAAAGCCTGATAAGAAAATTACATGTTGCAGGTTGTCGCATACAGCCATATGGACCTGAGATCTGCACTACGAATTTAGATTCGTGGTTGTTATTTCTGACATATCTACTTTGTATGTAGTGCAAAATCTCCTTCGGGAATAGGAAATAGATAGTCTTCTAAATTGATCAATTGTTTTCCGTGTTCATGCAATTTTCATGAACTGTAACATATGTTAATTTGTTAGATTAAGATCTTTTCAGTTCCAGCGCTTATCAACTATGATGAAGCTTTGTTCAATTACCTTACACATTTATAGTTGTTCAAATACTTATCTCAAAAGAAAAAAAGTTGTCACTATATAAATTGTAGAAAAGTATTTTGTTCTTTTAGGCATTGTTTGTCCTGTTAAACGATATCTATCTATGGGCTAAATCATTAAAAAAAAACTTCTTGCAGATAGTTTTAATTGTATTCAAGACTCAATTTGTTTTCGTAAAATAATTTATAGGAAAATAACTTGTTATGAAAATACTTGGGAAATATTTTCCTTGAAAATATTTTTCAAATAATTTATTTTCCGTTGTTTGGTTGTAATATTGAAAATTAGTTAAAAATATTAAAATTTTATCTCATAAGATCATAAAAAATATCGATAATAATAAAAATTATATAATTTAAAAATTTTATTGTTAAATATGAAAAGAATGCAAAAAATATATATATATAAATTATGAACGCCGCCGGTGGCTGGTGGTGGTGGTCGGTAGTAAATGGTGACTGGTGATAGTAATTATGATCATTAATAAATTAAAAAAATATGGATTTATAAGGTTTGCAAATGTCCGGAAAGTGTTTTATTCTCTCGAAAATGAGAAGTTATTTTCCTTAAAAATGATTTAATTTTCTTTTGATCAGGAAAATACTTTCCGTTGACTTATTTTTTTGAGCTCCTCAAACAACAGCAATTGTAGAAAATATTTTTCTGCAAGTTATTTTACGGAAACAAATGGAGTCTAAATCCAACTTTCTTCTCCTAATACTTTGAACTTCAATTTTAGTTACAATAGCACCATAATTTCAAATTGTACCTAATTTAATGAGTAAAATATTATTTTCATAAGACCTATACTCTTTCATGGTATATTAACCAAAAACTCACCGTTTACCAATCTAACTCCTTTCCTGTCACTCCCACTATCAAAAATAATATTTTATTCATTAAATTAAGTACAATTTGAAATTATAGTGCTATTGTAACTAAAGTTGAAGTTCAGGATACAAGGAAAAAAAAGTTGGATTTAGGGTATAATCAAAACTATCCACAATTTTATTTTATTAGGCAGATAAAGTTCTATGTTTATTAGGCAATATTTATCTAGACTTTAAATCTTTAAACTCCATGCTCTTATATAAATACCTAGGTGTGCAGTAAGAAAGGCAGAGGCTTTGGAAGAAACAATCTTTATGCTATCTCTATACATCCCCTGCTCTTTCAGAAACATTATAATCTCTTTTCTTCTAAGTAATAAAGTATTGAATTATTTGATTTTGCATATCCTTGTATATGCTATTTAGGAGTGTATATTGCTCTTTCCATAGTGGTTTTTTTTTTTCTATTTAGAATTTGATATTTGTGTATAAATAGGATGTATAGGATCTCATTGAAATATAAGAAAATAACATAACCAATTTTTTTCAAACCTGTTCTTAAAATCAACATGGTATCAGAGCCATAACTAACTTTTTTTCAACCTAAACACAATAAAGAGAGAAAGGAAAGTAAAGATAGGACAACCCTAGTTCTAGGTTGAAGTTACTATGACCACAGGAGGGAGACTGACTTGACACTGCCCAGCCCAAGAGGAAGAGGGGTTGCTGATCGGCCCATACCCAGATTTCGGTCACCGTCCGACGTCACGCGATGCTGAAATTTCTGCGTCCTTCTTCAGTGCTCGCTCATGGTGCATTTTTCGGCCACCTTTCCGACAACAGCCAGTTCCCGTTGCTGCCCTGGGTTTGATTTCTTCAAATCAAGGTTGTTTTGTAATTTTTTGCCTATTGTGGGTTTGTTTTCTGATTCTTAGACCTGATTTCCTCTCTTTCTCGAGTTATATACAATGGGTGATAGTATTAAAACCACAGACACATTTTGGAAATTATATGGATGATCGACTAGGAGTCCTGATAGTAAAATGATGGGTCGTGGTGGTTAAAGAATTGGTTCAATTAGACCTGTTGCACACTTACCTGAAGCATCTCTTGTTGGGAATTTCTCTATTGAAGAGATACAATTGTTAAGACTTTTTTTTTTTTGTCAAAACTTGACTCTTCCTCCTTCACAACCACTTCTAATTTTGTGCAATCTAGTATGAGCCTTCTTATTAATTCTATTGATGATTCAGGAGCAACATATGATAGACTCTTTTAATATATTTTTAATCTATTTATCTTGTTTTGGCAAAAAAACTGTTCGCGCTGCTGATGGTTCTTTCACACTTATTTCTAGCACAGATTCTATTAAGTGCACCTTCACCATTAATTTAGCTTTTGTCCTTCATATCCCTAGTTTTTCTGTAAACTTTTTATTTGTTAGTGTCACTACAAAAGCTCTCAACTGCAAAATTGAGTTTTTTTTTCTACTCATTGTGTTTTGCAGGATCTGAGAACAGAGAAAACGTTTGGCTTTGGTAGATTGCATGACGGCCTATATCTTCTTGAAAAAGATTGGCCTTTGGCTCGTAGTATTCCTTCAGCACTGTTAGAAAATCATGGTAATGTTAGTTAAAAAATAATATGGCATATGCGATTAGGACGTCCTTCTTTTTTAGTTCTAAGGAAATTATATCATAGTCTTTTTGAGCATTGTTAGTTAGAGTCTTTAAAATGTGATGCTTGTGAATTTGCTAAACATACAAGGAGTTCTTATATTTCCGTAATAATAATAATCCCTTTCATGACTATTCATTCGGATATAGGGGGTCTTCCTTCTACTATTTCCTTATCTGGTTATAAAGGGGTGTTACATTTATTGATTGTTGCACTAGATTGACTTGGGTTTACTTGCTAAGAGCAAAAAGTGTTGTTTTCTTGCTTTAAATCTTTTCATAACAGGATTAGTACACAATTTGATGCAATGGTTAAAATTTTGAGAGCTGATAATGGAACAAAATATATAAATAGTAGGCTCATAAGTCTGACTAAATCCCTTAAGCTTCTCAAAGCTACTCTGGCATCTATCAGTCCACTCAAAACGGACATCCTTACGGAGAAGTCTAGTCAAAGGGGCTGCAATAAGAGAAAACCCCTTGACAAACCTCCTGTAATATCTAGCCAAACTTAAGAAACTGCGAATCTCTGTGACATTCGTAGGTGGCTTCCAATCAAGCACTGCCTCAATCTTCTTCGGGTCCACCCGAATGCCCTCTGCAGAACAACATGCCCTAAGAAAGCAATCTCAGTCAACCAAAATTCACACTTACTGAGCTTGGCATATAACTGTCGGTCTCTCAAGGTCTGAAGAACTATTCATAGGTGGTGATCATGATCCTCTCTAGTCGGAGAGTGCACAAAAATATTATCAATAAAAACCACCACAAACACTGTTGGGGCATTAGTCAACTCAAATGGCATCACTAAAAACTCATAGTGACCATATCGAGTCCTGAAAGCAGTGTTAGGTACATCTGACTCTCTAACTCTCAATTGATGATATCCTGATCTCAAATCAATCTTCGAAAACACAGTGGCCCCTCTCAACTGATCAAATAAATCGTCTATTCGAGGTAATGGATAATGATTCTTCAGTGTCACCTTATTAAGCTGCCTATAATCAATGCACAATCTCAAAGTACCATCCTTCTTCTTCACAAATAATACTGGAGCGCCCCAAGGAGATACACTAGGTCGAATGAAACCCTTACCAAGCAACTCTTGAATCTGAATCTTCAACTCTCTCAACTCAGTAGGAGCCATCCAGTATGGAGTAATGGATATCGGTGCAGTACCCGGCACAACCTCGATACTAAACTCAACCTCTCTCACAGGAGGCAAACGAGACAAATCCTCGGGAAATACATCTGGAAAGTCACACACTGTCAAAATCTCATGGACACTGGGAGATCTCCGCTCAGGCTCAAGTACACGGGCCAAGAACGCCTCACAGCCATGCTGTATCATTCTCCTAGCGGTACTGGCTGAAATAACATTAAAGAGGTAATCCATCCTCTCCCCCACAACTACAATCTCCTCTTCAGTTGGAGCCTAAAGCGTAATCCTCTTACGTCTACAATCAATAATGACCCCATGTCTAGACAACCAATCCATACCCAATATCACATCGTACGCCCGAAAAGGCAACTCTATCAAATCACCCGGAAATACATACTCATGAATGACTACAGGGCAATCTCTATACACCCGATCAACTACTACACTCTGACCCAAAGGGCTAGTAACCTCAATGTTGTGCTCTAATGTCTCAGCACGCATACTACCCAGTCTACCCACATGTATGCATATGTATGAATGCGTGGAGCCCGGATCAATCAAAGCAAGTACAGAAGTGTCAAAGATAGAGAAGGTACCTACAATGACATCCGGCGCATCCCACTGCTCCCTAGTCCTGATGGCATAAGCCCTCGCCTGTGCTCTAGTCTCTGGTCTCTCCACAGTCTCAGAAACTTGTCTCTCACTCCTAGTACCATATCCCTCACTCTGGCCTCTACCTCTGCCTCTCTGAACATAGGGAGCTGGCCTCCCAACTTGGTGAGCCGGACGAGTCACAGTCATAGGACAATCCCTAATCATATGCTCAGTGGATCCACATCTATAGCAAGCTCTTGTAGCTCCCCAACACACCTCAACATGTCTCCTGCCACACTGACTGCAAATTGGTAGACCTGGCCATGCAGCACCTCCACCACTAGCAACAGATAAAGCCAGAGGAGCTGATCTCGTAAATATACCCCGACCAACTGTCTAGCCCGGTCTGACCCCCATTTGCAGTCCGCCTCTAAACCTCTTGCTACTAGACTGGACCCTTGACATCTGTCCAGACGTAGCACTCTGTAATCTCTTATACTGACTACTCTACTGGATCCTCTAACCTCTGGCCTATCTCTCATTCCGAATAATCTCAAGCTCTGAAGCAGCCTTCACCAAACCAGCTAATGTGGTGTGGGGTTGGGATGTCAAGTGCATCCCATACTCATCCAGTAACCCCTTCCGAAACCGCTTACACCTATCTGCCTCAGTAGTGACCAACTTAGAAGCATACCTACTCAACCGTTGTAACATCCCTTCCCGGTCCACCCGTAAACCCGAATAAACCGAGCCGAGACGCTACAAACTGGTTGACTGAATGAACTGACATGCTGAAATCATAATGTATAATGAATCTAATATCATGCTGAGATTGCTTATAGGAATAATGTACTGATGCTGTTATATTAATACTGTCTATAATCTTTACAAGACATGATACTAGTTACAAAATGGATTGGGCCCAACTGTGTGCCCTGTACATGCCATAAAAAGAATAACAAAATGAGTTTCTACCCTGAAGACCGAGTCTTCTACAGATGAACGGCAGCAGTTGTAAACGGACCCTCTACGGACCAGTCTCAAAACCTGCGAGTTAAACAGGTAACTCGCTGAGCAAATAAAGCTCAGTGGATATCTCAACAAGGAAAGAAACAATAAAGCACATACTTGTATATAAAGAATCATGTAGGCACACAAGGCACATATAAGCACACATATCATGATATCTTTCATTTATCTGTATGATTTATGTAATGTTATGTCCAGATATCTGTATGGCTCCATAAGGTTATAGCGAAACCGAGGTGATAAGAAAAACTGTATAAACTGGATGAATACTATATACTTGGCTGCTATGGCCCATATAATCATATCCACTCAACGGCCTGTAGCCGGAGTAACAAACTGTATGAGGCGCAGATCTGCTATCCTATGTCGCGACATGGCCTTATCGACATGGTTTCTACCTAACCTCAATGGAGCATAATGTTGGTATGTCAAATGTATAACACAACATCATAGTAATAGTTCATCACTTCATAAATTATAATGTTCATATGATTTCACATCATTTGCATGCTTGGATGTTGTTTTGATACATGTTCTAATGTTGTCTTTTTGTTTTGAAATGATTGGATGCATACAAGTTGAGCAAAGAACCCAATTACATAGAAAAAGAAAGTCCAAAAATGCAGGAAAAGCCAAGTCGCGAGCGCGCCTGTAGAAGTCGCGAGCGCGAGATGCAGAAAATAAGAGACAGTGTGTTATCAGGCACAAGTCGCGATCGCGTACTTGAGAGTCGCGAGCGCGTAGTGTGCCAAATGAGAGACAGTGAGTTCTCAGGCACAAGTCGCGATCACGTACTTGAGAGTCGCGAGCGCGTAGTATGCCAAATGAGAGACAGTGAGTTTTCATGCCAACTACGCGAGCGCGCAACGCAAGTCGCGAGCGCTTCCAGGCCAAGGGCCAACTTCGCGAGCGCGTCTTGCAAGGTCGCGAGCGCGAGAAGAGCAAAATGAGAGTCAGTGAGTTTGAAGTGAAAGTCGCGCGCGCGCAGTGCAAAGTTGCGAGCGCGCGACGTGCTTCCAGCCTACGCAGTGCCAGGTCGCGACGCGTTTCTAGCCTGCGCAGTCTGCACTCTTTTGGTCATATCTCTCAATATACAAATCCAATTTGGGTGATTCAAAAACCCATGCAAAGCGAACATATAGAGGAACAAATAACTCTTCTATGACACTTCCTAATTCCATCATTAACTGGGGTCAAAATCAAGATGAAGTCCTCCCCTGTTTTCAACATAAACTCAATACCTCCCCTGTTTTCTCACCACTACCATTCTCCAACATGAAGCAATATATTGTCTCAATAGCAACACACCACACAAATTCTCATGCAAAGACAATAATAAAAATCAAGAGATATCAAACCTTTACTCCAAAAACGCGTGAGCTCTGTTCTAGCTTCTCTTCTCTACACTCTTTGAACTCCCTTCTCCTATACACACCAAAATTCTGATAACTTATCTACAATATAACTCAAGTAGAGACTGAATAACAATAAGCTGCAAGTAATTCTACTTACTTGGAGAGAATTGAGGTTGCCTAAATGGATGAAGAAATATGAAGAAGATAAAGATAAAGATGAACAATGGGAAAGTAAAATGATGATTACGGGTAAGTCATCATAAAATCAAGATAAATGATGGAAACTTACTAAATGATACCTCAATTGTCAAAAAGCTATAACTTAATACCCAAGCTTGTTCTTTTAATGCCATTAAATCCTAATCCTTACACTTTGCTCTTTTTCTCTCAATCAAGTAAGTCCACTAATAATCCCATTCTACCCCAATCGGGTTTGGTTCAACTCGACTCAACTCGACTCTATGCAAAGACTCGACTATGCAAAGACTCGACTCGGTAGGATGTCACAATTCTCCCCTCCTAAATAAAAACTTCGTCCCGAAGTTTACCTGTTGTGAACAACTGCGGATACTGTTGTCGCATGGTTTCTTCAGATTCCCAAGTTGCTTCTTCTGTCTTATGATTCCTCCAAAGAACTTTTACCAATGCTATTTTCTTGTTCCGCAATTCTTTCATTTCTCTTGCTAGGATCTGAACTGGTTCTTCTTCATAAGTGAGATCCGGCTGAATGTCAATCTCTTCTGCTGATAACACATGTGATGGGTCTGATCTGTATCTCCTTAACATTGATACGTGAAAGACATTATGAATCCGATCTAAGGTTGAAGGTAATGCTAGGCGATAGGCTAATGGTCCGACACGTTCAACAATCTCGTATGGACCAATGAACCTAGGGCTAAGCTTACCCTTTCGTCCAAACCTTAGGATCTTTTTCCATGGTGAAACTTTCAGAAATACTTTATCACCGACCGAGTACTCAATATCCTTTCTCTTTAAATCGGCATAAGACTTCTGTCGATCACTTGCTTCTTTCAGCCGTTTTCTGATGAGTCCCACTTTCTCTTCCGTTTCTCTAACCAAATCTGGACCCAAAATCTTCTTCTCACTAAGTTCTGTCCAACACACAGGTGTCCTGCATTGTCTACCATACAATGCTTCATATGGTGCCATTTTAATGCTCGATTGACAGCTGTTGTTGTAGGCAAATTCCATGAGAGGTACAGATCTGTCCCAACTGCCTTCAAATTCTATGACACATGCTCTCATCATGTCTTCCAGGATCTGTATGACTCTCTCTGATTGGCCATCTGTTTGAGGATGAAATGCAGTGCTGAAATGCAATTTCGTTCCTAATGCTTCCTGCAGTTTACCCCAAAACTTCGATGTAAACCTTGGATCACGATCAGATATAATGGATGATGGAACTCCATGTAGTCGAACTATCTCTCTAACATAAATTTCTGCTAACTTGTCTAGAGAATAGTCCATCCTAACTGGTAAAAAGTGTGCAGATTTAGTTAATCTGTCCACAACCATCCATACTGCATCATGCTTCCGCTGCGTCTGAGGTAATCCAGTAACAAAATCCATCGTGATCTGATCCCACTTCCATGTTGGCACTGTTATTGGATGAAGCAACCCTGTTGGCAATTGATGTTCTGCTTTTACTTGTTGACATGTTAAACATCTTGTTACAACATTTCCGATGTCTTTCTTCATGCCCGGCCACCAATAGCCTTTCTTCAAATCTTGATACATCTTGGTACTACCGGGATGCATTGTATATGGACTGTTATGAGCTTCATGCAGAATCTTTTGTCTAAGCTCTCCTGTCTGCGGTACAACAACTCTGTCTTCATAGAATAAGACTCCACTGTTATCCAATCTGAATTTCCCACCATGATCTTCCTGTACTTGTTTCACCCATAGTGCTGTTTGTGCATCTTTCTTCTGTGCTTCTGCAACTTCCTGAACCCAAGATGGCTGTACTTGCATCTGTGCTAGAATAATTCCCTGCTGGTGCAACTCCATGCTGATTCTCATTGTTCTCAAAGTAAACAATGATTTCCGGCTAAGGGCATCAGCTACCACATTAGCTTTGCCCGGATGGTAATTAATGACATAATCATAATTAGCCAGAATCTGCATCCACTTCCGTTGTCTTGAATTCAAATCTTTCTGTGTTGGTAAATACTTTAAACTTTGATGATCTGTGTAAATGTAACACTTCTCACCGTACAAATAATGCCGCCATACTTTAAATGCTAGAACAATAGCTGCCAGTTCTAAATCATGGGTTGGATAATTCAATTCATGTGGCTTTAACTGTCTGGAGACATAAGCTACCACCTTCCTTTCTTGCATAAGTACACATCCTAACCCAATATGAGAGGCATCACTGTAAATCTCGAAGTCTTTACCTGACACTGGCTGGGTCAACACTGGTGCTTCAGTCAACTTTTTCTTCAAAGTGTCAAAACTCTGCTGACATCTATCATCCCATTGGAATACAACTGCTTTCTTCAATAATTTTGTTAAAGGTGATGAAATGATAGAGAATCCCTTTACGAACCTTCTGTAATAACCGGCTAAACCCAGAAAACTGCGAACTTCTGTAACATTTCTGGGTGGTCTCCAATTAACAATAGCTTCAATCTTCTTAGGATCCACTCTGATACCCTCAGATGATACCACATGTCCTAAGAAAGAAACTTCTTCCAGCCAAAACTCACACTTACTGAGCTTGGCATACAGCTGTTTATCCCTTAATGTCTGAAGTACGATCCGCAAATGTTTATCATGTTCAACCCTGTCTCTGGAGTAGACCAAAATGTCATCTATGAACACCACCACAAACTGATCTAAATATGAATGAAACACGCGGTTCATGAGGTCCATGAAAACCGCTGGTGCATTTGTGAGCCCGAATGGCATGACTAAAAATTCATAGTGACCATATCGGGTCCTGAATGTAGTCTTAGCGATATCTTCTTCCTTTATCCGCACCTGATGGTATCCCGACCTGAGGTCGATTTTAGAAAACATACCTGCACCCTTTAATTGATCAAACAAATCATCAATGCGAGGCAATGGATACTTATTCTTGATTGTCAGTTTGTTCAGTTGTCTGTAGTCAATGCACAATCTGAATGATCCATCTTTCTTCTTTACAAATAATACCGGTGCTCCCCAAGGTGATACACTAGGTCTGATAAAGCCTTTGTCTAATAACTCCTGCAGCTGAATCTTCAACTCTTTTAACTCTGCTGGTGCCATTCTGTAAGGTGCAATTGATACTGGTGCTGCTCCAGGATAGACATCTATGGTAAACTCCACTTCCCTCCTTGGCGGTAATCCTGGTAACTCTTCTGGAAATACATCTGGATAATCACACACTGTTGGTATGTCTTGCACTTTTGACTGTTCTTGCTCTGCTTGTAATGCACATACCAAGTATGCTTCACAACCCTTCTGAATTAATCTCTTTGCTGCCATGGCTGATATCACATTACCCAGAAACTCTCGCCGCTTCCCAACTACTATAATCTCGTCCCCTGTTGGTGTATATAATGTCACCCTTTTCTTTGCACAATCAACTATAGCCTGATGTCTGGATAGCCAATCCATACCCAGAATAACATCAAATTCTCTAAATGGTAACTCCATTAGATCTCCTGGAAACTCTCTTCCATGAATAACAATTGGACATCCTTCGATCACTGTATGGGTTTTTACTACATCACCTAGTGGATTAGTAACTACCATACCCTGACTCACATATGCAACTTCTAACCCTTTAACCCAAGGTTTAGGTACACTAATGTATGAATGTGATGATCCAGGATCAATTAAAGCATAAACTGTATGACCACATAGAGAAAACTCACCAACTATTACATCTGGAGCTTCCTCCTCTTCCCTGGTTCGCATAGCATAAACCCTGGCTGGACCTCTAGTATCGGGTCTATCCACAGTCTCTGATTGCTGTCTCTGCCCTCCGTAGCTCTCACCTCTACCTCTGCCTGCTATGAACTGTGTAGGAATTCTTGCCCTCTTAGGACAGTCTTTCTTCTGATGGTCTGATGCTCCGCATAGCCAACATTTACCAGTCACCAACCAACAATCTCCACCATGCCGTCTGCCACAATGCTCACAAGGTGGAAAAGGATAACCGGCTGTCTCTGCACCTCTACTGGTGCCTCTACCAGTTCCTCTGCCTGAACCTCGACTACCACCGGCGGAACTAGCCACAACTGATACCGCTGGCATGTTAGCACCCCTAGCTGCGCCTTGGCTAAAGGAAGGTCTAGAACCAGCTGAACTACTAGCACCTCTGAATCTCTTACTTTCTGACTGATAGCTACTAGGTGCACTCTGAGTTTGGTCTCTCCTCTGCTGAGTCCGCTGGCGCCTGGTACGCTGACTGGCCTGAATTCGCTCTATCTCCTGAGCTGCCTCTACCAAAGCTGAGAATTCTCTGAATCTGGAAGCTACCACTCCCATCTGAATCTCATCATTCAGGCCTTCCTGAAACTTTTTACACCTTTCGGCTTCTGTAGCCACTATCCCCTTACCATACCTGCTGAGCCTGGTAAATTCTCTTTCATATTCTGAAACGGACATTCTGTTCTGTCGCAGGTATAAGAAGTCCTTCCTTCTCGCATCTAGGTAAGCCTCTGTGATAAACTTCTTCTTGAATTCGTCCAAGAAGAATTGCCATGTACGCTGCTCTGTTGATACTCGCTGCTGAACAGTAGTCCACCATGTATAT
This sequence comes from Jatropha curcas, assembly GCF_041381405.1. Classification (NCBI taxonomy): domain Eukaryota; kingdom Viridiplantae; phylum Streptophyta; class Magnoliopsida; order Malpighiales; family Euphorbiaceae; genus Jatropha; species Jatropha curcas. The sequence continues at coordinate 21,627,289 of NC_143160.1, read as the reverse complement.
GCTTCATCTATTAACAATGATGTGGCACAAATCAACTTGTCCTCTAGTGTACACTGCAATTGTTCCAGAACTCTCGATGTCCCATCTAACCAATACTCAGCTATTTCTGGACTATCATCCTTACTGGCACTGAATTCCTTCGCACCATATTTTCTAAGCTTCTCCAGTGGGGGCTTTCTTTCTCTTTCTATTACGACTGGTGCTTGAGGCATCACCCCTGCAATCTGTCGAAAAGTATCTGCAAGTTGCTTTAATAATGCCTCTTGACCTGGTGCTGCTGGAGCCTCACCCTCCACTGCTCTAGAGGCGTGTGACTCACTCTCACCCTCTTGTGACATCCTCCTAAAAGAACAACAACTGCTTAGTTCATCAGGGTAGTCATGGCATGTACACTATACTGACTTATGAATGCAAGCCCAGGGAAACTGAACCTAGGGCTCTGATACCAAAATTTGTAACATCCCTTCCCGGTCCACCCGTAAACCCGAATAAACCGAGCCGAGACGCTACAAACTGGTTGACTGAATGAACTGACATGCTGAAATCATAATGTATAATGAATCTAATATCATGCTGAGATTGCTTATAGGAATAATGTACTGATGCTGTTATATTAATACTGTCTATAATCTTTACAAGACATGATACTAGTTACAAAATGGATTGGGCCCAACTGTGTGCCCTGTACATGCCATAAAAAGAATAACAAAATGAGTTTCTACCCTGAAGACCGAGTCTTCTACAGATGAACGGCAGCAGTTGTAAACGGACCCTCTACGGACCAGTCTCAAAACCTGCGAGTTAAACAGGTAACTCGCTGAGCAAATAAAGCTCAGTGGATATCTCAACAAGGAAAGAAACAATAAAGCACATACTTGTATATAAAGAATCATGTAGGCACACAAGGCACATATAAGCACACATATCATGATATCTTTCATTTATCTGTATGATTTATGTAATGTTATGTCCAGATATCTGTATGGCTCCATAAGGTTATAGCGAAACCGAGGTGATAAGAAAAACTGTATAAACTGGATGAATACTGTATACTTGGCTGCTATGGCCCATATAATCATATCCACTCAACGGCCTGTAGCCGGAGTAACAAACTGTATGAGGCGCAGATCTGCTATCCTATGTCGCGACATGGCCTTATCGACATGGTTTCTACCTAACCTCAATGGAGCATAATGTTGGTATGTCAAATGTATAACACAACATCATAGTAATAGTTCATCACTTCATAAATTATAATGTTCATATGATTTCACATCATTTGCATGCTTGGATGTTGTTTTGATACATGTTCTAATGTTGTCTTTTTGTTTTGAAATGATTGGATGCATACAAGTTGAGCAAAGAACCCAATTACATAGAAAAAGAAAGTCCAAAAATGCAGGAAAAGCCAAGTCGCGAGCGCGCCTGTGGAAGTCGCGAGCGCGAGATGCAGAAAATAAGAGACAGTGTGTTATCAGGCACAAGTCGCGATCGCGTACTTGAGAGTCGCGAGCGCGTAGTGTGCCAAATGAGAGACAGTGAGTTCTCAGGCACAAGTCGCGATCGCGTACTTGAGAGTCGCGAGCGCGTAGTATGCCAAATAAGAGACAGTGAGTTTTCATGCCAACTACGCGAGCGCGCAACGCAAGTCGCGAGCGCTTCCAGGCCAAGGGCCAACTTCGCGAGCGCGTCTGTGAATACTCAAATTTTGAGGCTCAAAAAGCCTATTGGTTGACTTTGCTACAGTAAATTTGACTGTGCTACAATGAGTTTGCTACAGCAAATTTAATTGTGCTACAGTGCATTTGCAGAGCCAATTTTTTCGGACTGCAAACAGTCCGGCCGGACCGGAGGCCATTTCGGAAGTTCACCGAAAATATATCAATATGGTACTTGAAACGTCCGGAATTTTACGAGGATCGCGGAACAGGTCCCGGAATATTTTTCGGAGGTCCGAAACTCCCAAAACAGCTCCCGAAGCGACACACGGTGGCCGCACCGGCCACGGCGCCGCCAGCCCCCACCAAGCGGGGCGACAGCCCTCGCCCAGCGCGGGGGGCCTGGCGCCCAGCGCGGGCGAAACCCTCGCCCAGCGTGGGCGGGGACCTCGCCAGCGCGGGCGAGGCCCCTCGCGCCGCGCGCGAGCGAGACCCCTCGCCCCGCGCGGGCGAAACCTCTCGCCTCGCGCGGGCGAGGCCTCCGCGCCGCGCGCAGGCGAGGACTCTCGCCCCGCGCGGGCGAGACCTCCCGCACCGCGCGAGGGCGAGGCCTCTCGCCCCCGCGGGCGAGGCCTCCCGCGCCGCGCGAGGGCGAGGCCTCTCGCCCCGCGCGGGCGAGGCCTCTCGCCCCGCGCGAGCGAGGCCTGTCGCCCGCGCGCAGGGCCTGGCCCCCCTCGCGCCCTGGGCGAGGCCTGCCGCAGCACACGGGGCCTCTCGCCCTGCGCGGGCGGGGCCTCTCGCCCCACCGACAGGGCGGTAGCTACCGCCGAGCCTGGGCGGCAGCTACCGCCCAGATTTTCTGGCGGTGGCTACCGCCATGCACGGCGGCAGCCACCGCCCGGGACCCGAAAATGGCCTATAAATAGGCCATTTTCAGGCTGTTTTTGACACCTCTTGTCTGTATTGACGGACGAAACCTTCTCCCTCTCACGCTCCTTGCGTCTTCTTTACCGCTTTTTGCATTTAATTTAATTTTATTGCATTTATATTGTGTTATTTGACCACTAAAATAAAATAAAATTAAAAATTAATTAATATACCTAAACGAGGAGCTAAATCTGGAGTTAAGAAGTGGCCGACGATTAAATCAGGTACGTAATTAAAATTCTGCCTATTTAATTTTAGCACTTCATGCATGCTTCTTTTCTACTCTTAATCATTCTATAACTGCATAAAAATGCATACACGTCAACTAAAGTCTTGCTTAATCAAAAATCAAACCTTTTACAGCCAAAAGTCGTAAAATCGAACCATTTTGGCGAAACGCCTTAAAATCAACACTTTCGACTAAAAGTCATAAAATCAAACCATTCTGGCGAAAAGCCTTAAGACCAACACATTTCGGCCGAAGGCCTCAAAATCAACCATTTTGGCGACAATCGCCTAAATTACACATTTTAGCAAATGAATTGCCTTAAAATCAACAATTTTGGCTTAAAGTCTTAAAATCGACATTTTTGGCAAAATGCCTCAAAATCAATCATTTTCGGTTTAAAACCGTAAAATCAACCATTTTAGCGACAAATCGCTTAAAATCGACATTTTTGGCAAAATGCCTCAAAATCAATCATTTTCGGTTTAAAACCGTAAAATCAACCATTTTAGCGACAAATCGCTTAAAATCGACATTTTTGGCAAAATGCCTCAAAATCAATCATTTTCGGTTTAAAACCGTAAAATCAACCATTTTAGCGACAAATCGCTTAAAATCAACATTTTTGGCAAAATGCCTTAAAATCAATCTTTTAAGCGACAAATCGTTTAAATGAACCATTTTGGCACAAATGCCTAAATCAATCAATTTTTGGCAAAATGCCTAAACAAAATGCACAAAGCATACACACACTCATGCACAAAGCATACACACTCATGCACAAAGCATACACACTCATGCACAAAGCATTCACACTCATGCATTAAGCATACCCATTCAAAGCCCTTCAAAGAAGGCCTATCGAACTACGTTGACTTTGATCTTCCATTCAAACGGAAGTACGTAGGCACGTTCGGGATTTCACCCCGGGCGGCAAGTCAAAATCACACAAACATTTCATTAATCCATCATTCACCTTGCAAAGCATTCATCCATCGGTTAGTTCATCAGCATGACATAGTCTCGGGATCCACCTCGGGTTCGCAGACTGTGCCTTAAACATTGGGATAATTAATCTAGTAACTAGGTTAATTAAAAATGGAGTCACTTAGGGTTTTTTCCTAGTTTACCCTAAAATAATTAAACAAGGTGGCGACTCACACACTCACGTGCATTTCTTCCTTTAGTCACATGCATTCATATGCCGGTGATATTTTGGGGAGGGGTACACAGTTTGGCGACTCTGCTGGGGATATGTAATCATTTTGCATAAAGTGGACTACAATTGTTGTGAAAACTAACCGGCCTTTCTTTAAGGCATTATTTTATTATGCTTTGTTTTGCAGGGTACCCTAATACGAATCAAGTGCTCTTTCTTTAAGAATACTTGATAAATCCGGACTTAATTGAAAAATGTGATTAAGACATTAAAACTTGTTGATTTATTTGCACGATTGAGAATCCTTTTCTCCATTGCATAAAAAATGAATTTCAAATGAATTTCTTCTCCTTCTGTTTAAACTTCTGAGTCTGGATAGCAAGTAGCGCTGATCGGCAGGTCTCCTTGATTATGCCGACGGATAGCCAAAGCGTCCTCCCTGTTACCGCAAACCATCTCTAATCCTTTTGGAGGTGGCCCATGAGTATGCGTACCGTTGGACCCACGCGAAACTCCTTGTTTCACATGTGGTTAGGTATATTCATGCTCAAGGTTCAAGGGTCCCTTAATAAGCCGATTCTCTATTTGTGTCATAGCCTATAGAACTTATCCTTTAGGACTATATGCACCCAATGGTACGAATCATCTCATTAAAATAAATTATGACGTGTTGTTGTGCGCATTCATTGCATACCATAAGCATTAAAAAAAAAAAAAGAAAAAAAGAAAAGAGTGGAGGGACACAAAAATATCCTTCTGTTTGTCAGTCATGCACAGTTGGACAAAGAGACGATCTATCTCTTATTAGTTACCTTGATACACAACACAGTACCCTAACCCGGTTACCCTCATCCTATCAGGTACCTACTGTTCAAGCGCCAACGTCAGTGCCAGCTACACCTACTGTGCTATCACCAAATTCACCAAGTTCACCAACTTCAACTAGGCCAATGGCATCACTTAATGACATCAAAGCCCTCATGGAACAAATGGAAGCTAGAATGGAAGCTAGAATGCATGAGGCATTGGCCGCCCAGAGAACCGCCCTGCTAGCTGAACTAGGCGGTGGTAATGGAAACGGGATTCCGGTTGGGGGAAATGATCATGGTGCCTCCAATCCAGGACCGGGTGCTGCATCTGCGTCCTCAAACCCTACCCTTAACTTGGATGACATGCCTTCCAAAACTGCCTCTGAGCTGGAAGCTCAGAAAATGAGAGAAAAGCTAGAACTCTTAGAAAGGTCTGTTACCGCCCTTAAGACACACAAAGAAGTCGTGGACATGGACTCCTTGTCTCTGTTCCCCGAAGCAAGACTGCCAACCAAATTCAAAATGCCAAACATGGACAAATTCGATGGAACTACTTGTCCAAAAACACACTTGAAAATGTATGTGGGTGCCCTTAACCCGTTCGGATTGAACAGCGAGCTCCTTGCTCAGTTGTTCCAACAGTCACTCACCGGCGCTGCTTTGAGATGGTTTGTCAGTTTGGACCGATCAAAGATGAAAACTTGGGAAGATATCTGTAATGCATTCAATTCACAGTATCGCTATAACATGGAAGTGGATGTTACCCGAAGAGAACTGGAAACCACCAAACAGAAAAACAATGAGCCCTTTTCCTCGTTCCTTACGAGGTGGAGGGCCAAAGCCTCTCAAATGATCAGCCGACCCTCTGAACAGGAACAAGTTGACATAATAATCAAAAATTTACTGCCTATCTACCAGTCTCAGCTTCAAACACAATACCTACCAACGTTTCAGTCGCTCATTGCCACTGCTACGAAGGTAGAGGATTTACTTCAAATGGGACAACTGAAAGAAGATTCGGGAGCCTCAAGATACAAAAAACCTATCCAGCCCGGAAAAATCCACGAAGTGGCAAGTATCACCCCCACAAACCCTTTACGTGTGGGAAATATGGGAAACACGGGAAGCATGGGAAACATGAGAAACGGCAGTCAGTCAAGAAGAGCATATACTGATCTCGGCATGCCAATCCTTTTGGTATTTCGAGAAGCTGTTAAAGCAAACTACATCAAACCTTTGGAGGCAAGACCACCACCTAACCCCTTACCGAGGAATTTCAAAACCAATGAATACTGTGAGTACCACCAAGCATATGGGCATAAGACTGAGGCATGTTGGACTCTTAAGAACCGCATCCAGGACTTGGTAGACAATGGCTCAATTATTCCGAGAAGCAAACCGAACATTAGCACTAACCCCTTGCCAAATCACGGGGTAAATGCTATCTTTCATGACCAGGAATTGATCGATCCTTTCGATCTATTCCTTGAAAGGAACGAAATTTGTGTCCTAGATTTAAATGACTTTGTCGAGGAACTCGATGCTATAACCAGGAGCGGGAGACAATATGAGCCGATAGTCTTGGACAAAGTCCCAAATAACCCTTACCAAAGGACAGATGAACCAAAAGAAGACCCAGTACTTTCACAGCTAAAGAAGACACAAGCTAGGGTATCGATTTGGGAACTTCTAGCAGCATCTTTTCCTCATCGCCAAGCTCTTTGCAAGGCTTTGAGTCAGCTTCAAACGTCGGTGGAGGTTAGCCCCGAAGTGCTAGTATCCACCCTCACCCAATCCTCGAAGACTCAAAACATCGGGTTTTCGGATGATGACTTACCCACTGGAGGAGATAGTCACAATGATGCCCTCTATATCACGGTTCAGACTAGAGACAAAACTGTGCCCATGGTTCTCATTGATAATGGGTCAGCATTAAACGTCTGTCCATTAAGAGTAGCCAGCTGTCTGGGTTTGGAAGAAACGGATTTCATGCCATCTGACCAGATAGTGAAAGCATATGACAGCACCCGAAGGGAAGTATTGGGAGTTGCTATGCTGAAATTGGCAATCGGGCCAGCCGTAATGGAGGTACCATTCCAGGTGATCGATGTGCCCACCAGTTTCAACCTGCTTTTGGGACGGCCATGGATACACCGTACCAAAGCAGTACCCTCCTCCTTACACCAGAAAGTCAAATTCCCTTATGAGGGTAAAATCATAACAGTTCAAGGAGATGATTACAGCCAGCTTAAAAAGCCAAAGGGCCAGCCTCTCTTTGAGGTCAACCCTGAAAGCGCCTACTTTCCCCTCTCGGGATTTCAGTATGATACTGTGCAATTTATAGAAGGAAAGACTATGAACTCCCAAATTCTCTTTGATTTTGGGACGGTGCAAATAAATTGCATAGTGCCTTTAATGTTGAAAATGTCTTACTTACCAGGAATGGCTATGGCGAGGTCCGGAAAAACATACCCCGCACTGCAAGCCTGGGAATGTCCAGTAAACCAAGGGACTTTTGGGCTGGGATATGAGCCTACTGAGGAAGACCAAGCTAGGAGCTCTAGGAACAGAGGCAGAACAATGCAGATGCCATCACACTTTTTAACTTTGAATAGTCACTTCCGCAAATCCGGAGAGACAATTCCTTATCACGGTTTCCAAGAACCATTTTACTGCCCGACCGCCAAGAAAGTGCTACCTGGATTAGAGATATTTGCTGATGTCTGGGGTAACAAGTCTGAGGCAATAGCTGAGCTGGAAGTAGAAGACTTCATGCTGCCAAGTCTCTTTGATGAGGTTGCAGTCATTACGGGAAAGAAAGAAAATCAAGACCTGCTGAGTTTAATCAAGCCAAATGAAGGGCCTCTTGTCAACTGGTATGTCGAGGAGGAGCGCGCTGCTGATAAACCCCCTCCCGAGTCAAACCCAGAGTCAAAATGTGTAATTAAGTCCTGTATTGAGTTTGAGCCTGACCCCGAGTCCGAAACCGAGTCAGAGTCCAGTTCCAGTCCTGAGTCATCTGTGTTGGATTTCGAAAATCCAAATTTCAAATTTAATGTACCTTTTGAAGACGATTCTGTCATTATCAATAAAGGCTTGCAAATCTTTGACTACTCCGCGTGTCTATCTTTCCAAGCATTTCCAAGCAAAAATAATGAAAAAGAAATAAATGAAATGAAAAATGAAAAAGAAAAAATAATAATGGGCAAAGAAGAAAACGAACATACATACATTGCATCTGATTGTGTGAACAGGGAACAGATCAGTGAATGCTTAAAGAAGTTTGTCGATTGCTTCATGTGGAAGGCGAATGACATCACGGGAATTGACCCAGCAATAGTGGTACACAAGATTCCAGTTTATCCCGAGGTTAAGCCAGTGAAGCAGAAGCTAAGGAGGCTGAAGACAGAATGGTCCTTGAAAATCAAGGAGGAAGTTGCCAAGCAACTAGAAAACAAGTTCATAGAACCCATTGCCTACCCGACATGGTTAGCAAACATTGTGCCAGTGCCGAAGAAAGATGGCAAAGTCAGAATGTGTGTAGACTATCGGGATTTGAATAAAGCATGTCCAAAAGATGACTTTCCCCTACCGCATATTGACTTGTTAGTAGGACCGAATGGCGGGACACGAGATGGTCTCCTTGACCGATCTTGCTGTCGGATACAACCAAATAATGATGCATGTGCCAGACAAAGAGAAAACGGCATTCATCACAGAATGGGGAACCTACTGTTACAGGGTCATGCCTTTTGGTCTCAAAAATGCCGGGGCAACCTATCAAAGAATGGCAACGACCATTTTCCATGACATGATTCACAAAGAAGTAGAAGTGTATGTCGACGATATGGTCATTAAGTCAAAAACAGCTGAAGAGCATGCAACAGCACTTGAGAAGTTCTTCCTTAGACTTCGAAAGTACAACTTAAAGCTCAACCCGGCAAAATGTCTGTTTGGAGCTACATCCGGAGTATTTCTGGGGCATATGGTCAGCCAAAAGGGCATAGAAATTGACCCTTCAAAAGCCAAAGCCATTATGGAGATGCCGGCACCGAGGACGGAAAAGGAAGTCCGGGGTTTCCTAGGAAGGCTACAATACATCAGCCGATTCATCAATCAATTGGCCGACACTTGTGGTCCGATTTTCAAATTGCTCAGAAAAGGAGTAGCCGTCAAATGGAATGAGGATTGTCAGAAAGCTTTCGACCAAGTCAAGCAATATCTGTTGTCCCCGCCAGTTTTACAGCCACCAAGGCTGGGAAAGCCTTTGCTGTTGTACCTATCGGTGACAGAAGAAGCGATGGGTGCAATGCTAGCTCAACAAGCAGAAGATACAAGGGTAGAAAATGCCGTGTATTACCTCAGCAAAAGGATGCTAGAATATGAGCTAAAATACAATAAGATAGAGAAATTGTGTCTGGCTCTAGTATGGGCTTGTACAAAGCTGCAGCACTACCTCTCATCTTACACCACAAATGTTGTTTCTGAATCGAACCCCTTGAAATTCCTTATGGAGAGGCCGGTTCTTGATTGTAAGATGGCTAAGTGGGTGTCAGTACTCGCGGCTTATGATTTGAAATTTGTGCAACGGAAAGCGGTGAAAGGCGGAGCCTTGGCCGATCAATTAGCAGAATTACCGGTCGAAGACAAAATGCCGGAGGTAGAATTTCCTGATGAAGACTTGTTGAACTTGGAAAGTGAGGTCTGGGAAATGTACTTCGATGGAGCTTCGAACTACCATGGAAACGGGGTTGGAGTCGTATTCAAAACTCCTTGTGGCGAATACATTCCGATTGCAGTCAAATTAGATTTCGACTGCACAAACAATGAAGCCGAGTATGAAGCTTGCATAAAGGGGTTAGAAGCAGCCCTGGAAAAAGAGATAAAGGTCCTCAAGGTTTTCGGAGATTCTAACTTAATAGTCTCCCAAGCTTTAAGGAAATGGAAAATTAAAGAAGAGCGTTTGGTTCCTTACCTACAACGCTTGGACGAATTGGCTCAGCAATTTGAGGATTTATCTTTCCACTACTTGCCGCGAGCCAAAAATCAGTTCGCAGATGCTCTGGCTACTTTAGCCTCCATGGTCGATGTAGAAGGAGACCGAGTCATCCGACCTCTGACAGTGCGGCTACAGAAACAGCCAGCACATATCATGAATTTGGTCGATGACAAGCCTTGGTATTGGGATATACAGAATTACCTTCAGAATGAAACCTACCCGGAAGGATCCACTAAGACTGATCAACGAACATTGAGACAGTTGGCATCCGGATATTTCCTTACTGATGGAGTTCTGTACAAGAGAAGTTGGAGCGGCTTGCACCTAAGGTGCGTCGATGAGGGAGAAGCTCAAACCATCATGGATTCCTTACATAACGGGGAATCTGGCCCACACATGCACGGGATAGCCTTGGCTCGAAAAATCATGAACCTAGGTTATTACTGGTCAACCATGAAGGCAGATTGCGTGAGGCACGCGCAGAAGTGTCACGAATGTCAAATTTTTGCTAAGCTGCAAAGACAACCTCCGGTCAATTTGAATCCTATTGCTTCACCATGGCCTTTCGCAACTTGGGGCATAGACGTGATCGGAAAAATCCACCCGAAAGCTTCCAACGGTCACCAGTTCATTTTGGTTGCTATAGATTACTTCACTAAGTGGATCGAGGCAGCCTCTTATTCAATTCTGAATGCCAAGAAGGCAGCGCAGTTCGTTCGTACCAACATCCTTTGTCGGTACGGAACGCCATTCGAGATCACCACGGACAATGGAGCTCACTTCCAGGGTGAATTTGCTAATTTGTTGAAAGAAACGAGGATTCGACACCATAAATCCTCGCCCTATCGTCCACAAACAAATGGGGCTGTGGAAGCTGCAAATAAGGCTATAAAAGTCATTTTACAGAAGACAGTCAAAAAGCATAAAGCTTGGCATGAACAGTTGCCGAATGCCTTATGGGGATATAGGACTTCAATTAGAACACCTACTGGGGCAACCCCGTATTCCTTAGTATATGGCATGGAAGCAGTATTGCCTATTGAGCTGGAAGTTCAGTCGGCAAGAGTTATCCAAGAAAGTCAGATTAGCGAAGCCGATTGGGTGAAGAATTATCATTCGCAACTCTTGGGCATGGACGAAAAGCGGTTACAAGCAATCCACCAAACTCGAGTCTACCAAAGGAGAATGGCACGACATTTTAACAAGAAGGTCAAAGACCGAAAACTGGAAGAAGGTTGTTTAGTCCTGAAGGAAATTAGACAGCCAATCACGGATCCACGTGGGAAGTTTCGCCCTCATTGGGCTGGACCCTATGTGTTGAAGAAAATACTGTCTGGCGGAGCCGTCATCTTAACTGATTTGGATGGTTTGGAATTCACGAATCCATGTAATTTAGATCAGTTAAAAAGATATTTTGTGTAATAAGCATTGCATAATGTAAAACGAACTACATTAGACCTGATTCTCTTCGGAAAAAAGAAATTACATATCGGAGATATGTAGGCAGCCCTCATTGGGTACGGTCTAAACATTAATAAAAATCATCATTTCATCATTCTTTCTTCTTTGCTAATAAAAAAAATAATAAACAAAAAAAAAATAATAAAAAAAATAATATAATAAAAAAAAAAATAAAGAAAAACCCGCTAAGTCGAAAACCCGAAAGGGCGACTTAGGCAAAAAGTCGGGGCCCGCTAAGTCGAAAACCCGAAAGGGCGGCTTAGGCAAAAATGGGTAGCTCGCTAAGTTGAAAACCCGGAAGGGCAGCTTAGGCAAAAATTAGAGCTTAAAGGAATAAAGTTGGAACGTGCTTGGAAAGCTTAAAAGTCAAACAACACTCCAATAAAAAAAAATAAAGCCAAACAGTACAAGCAAAAAGCCAAAAAAAAAATAAAATAAAATCCATGAAACAAAAATACATCTCAAAACCAAAGAATAAAAGCCTATCAGAGTCTAGGTGGCCCGTCGCCTCCGTGGGGCAACGTCCTCCGAGTCATCCCTAGCTGTTGAACTCTCTCCAGCCTCGCCTGTCCAAGGAGTCAACACAATCTCCTCATCAATCCTAACCCCCTCACCAGTGTCAGCCTGAGTCCAACCCTCAAGTGCACTCAGCAGTGCGTTCCTCCTCAGCTTTTCAACCGGCCAGACAGCATTCACGAACCAGGCCCGATACTCAGGAGAAGTCTGAATACCAGCAGGATTAGGTAAAGGCCTAACCATCTGATGATCTCTAACCCAAGCTCTAAGGACAGCTCGGGTAACTCCCGGAGTGATGGTGGAATCGGATAAAGAGTCATCCATGATCGGTACAGTCTGATCTATTCCCATCTGCCTCATAACGCGCGAAGCGCAGTACCAAGTACAATGGGTAAGGCCTAAAAGGTAAACCTGAGTATGGTGAGAGCTGACTTGAATAAAGCGGGTAATGCCGTACCAAGGTACAAACCACAACATTTCGTTTGGACCCAATTCAATCAGCCATGAGGTCCAGGCATCAGCAGACGGATGTGTGATCAAGATCCTCCGCATGCGATACTGGACAGGGTTATAAGGCAGCAAAGTAGGAGTGGCAACCACTTGGAGATGGTCCTTCAACCAAACCTGAGTAATGGATCCTTTCTATTACAAAGGAACAGGCCAAAAAGAAGAAAAGATAAGAAATAGAAAAAGAAGAAATACCTGAAGAATAATAGGAGAAACCGTCCAATCCTCAAAGCCTAAAGCGGCTCTGTCGAGGCTCCTGATAGTTTCTGCCAGCACAATACCACCTATGCAACCCATATCCTCCATCTGCCGAACCATGGGACAAAGTCGCAAATCCCCGTAGCCCGGATCCTTGTTGAACAAGAAGCCAGCCAATAAACAAAAAACCAAGGCCCGCATTCTTAATCTCATCCGGTCTGGGTCATCTGAACAGACCCCCGAGAACTCATCAATCAGGGGCAACAGAAATTGCTTTCTGATCTCCAACAATCATGGCCCTAGCCTGAGGTCGGCTGAACTGAAACAGACTTTCAAACGACCGAACATACCCGATCTTGACTTCATGCCTGACCAAAGGGGCATTGGGGTCGCACCCTATGATAGCACAGAATTCCTCAAAAAGAGGGCACATTTCCTCCATCATGGCCCCGAATCGGAAAACATGGGCCTCTGGATCCCAAAGCCTGATGCAAGCCCATAAGAAATCCCAGTCGACTACTACCCCCCTAAGGGTAATGATAGGAGAGAGTCCATACCTCTTCAAGTTGATCTTTTCAACTTTAGAGAGACTCCTAGCCCAACTGTGCATGCTATGATTGAAAGAAGGATTCATTCTTTGGAAAAGATAAACACGGAGAGAAAAGAAGGAGAGAGAAGATAGGGAATGAGTGAAAAGCCGAAACAAAGAATAAGCCTTTATAGGAGAAAAAGCACCGAATGAGGGCGACAGCAGCCGCCGAATGAAGGCGGTAGCAGCCGCCGAATTGCCAATAAATGACGGCGGCAGCAACCGCCGAATTACTGCCGAATGATGGCGGTAGCGACCGCCACACACACAAAAAAAAAAAAAAAAAAAAAAAGAAGAAAAAGGAAAAAGAGAGTATTTTGTCTATAAGATGAAGTCCTCCCATTTCATTTCAAATACAATAAGCATGCATACATATATTTCGATACTAACCAAGTGCAGGTACAAAATAAAGCTCAGTACAAAGATACAGTACAGAAGCACAGTCAAGGTTTAGTACAGTAGTCAAAAAAAAAAAAAAAAAAAAAAAAAAAAGAGAGAGAAAGAAAGGGGAACAGAAAAATTCAGCAACCATGACTTCAGCGACGGGGCCTCTGCCTTCTCTGATCACTGTAAGCCTCACGAGTCCAGGACGAAGACAGTTCTTGCTGCATCCCGAGCATCAATTCCATCATTTGATTGATCAATCGACAGGAACCTACAAAAAAAAAAAAAAAAAAAAAGAGATGAATGCAAATCCACGTCAAATCTCTCATGAATCATTTTTGTGAGAGGTTTAACAATTTTTACTTACCTCGGTAATGTCCTCAGAAGGCAGGGCCAAGCGATCCACATTCTCCAGTGGGACTTCTCGAAAGGCTAAAGAAGCGTCTGGAGTATGGTAGGAAATGCTGTACGGAAGGCGTAAATTGGCCAAGTCTGAGTGAAGCGACCCGGTAGCCTCTGAAACAGCCCGGGGAGCCCTGGAATGGCTGGCCGAGCGGCTAGGACCGGCTTGAGAGGAACCCTCAGCCCAAGTAGAAGAAGAAGGATCAGTCGTAGGCCTTCTCTTTGGAGTCCTACTCGAAGAACCCGCAGCCCGAGAAGAGCGGGTGGCGGGCGGATGGAAGGGAGCTGATCTCTGAAAATCATCAAGCCGCGACCCAATAGGCTGCATCAGAAAAAGTCTGCAGAACTCAGCATAATCTCCCTCCAAGATGAGCTCTCCATATGGAATACCCTCAATATGAGCATCAGTGAGAATCATCTGTTTGCCCGCTCGCATGTCCCTGGGAGGAGGATAAGGAATGGAACGACAGCCTCTTATTTGAAGGTCTACTCTCTCGCCTAAGTAATATCGTCTCAAGATCGGATGCGACAGAATCACCCTCCGCCGAAGCAAGTCATCTGATCGCTGGAAATGAGAATCAACTTGAATCCAGCTCTGTAGATGGGTGGCCATCGCCCCCATTTCAACCTACAAAAGAAGCAAATGTGTTAATAAATCTTTTTTATTTAACATATTCAAGAGTTGCTAAATACATGCCTGTGCCGGGCTGCACGTATCGAAGAAGATTCTTAGATCTTTTAGCGAGTGCCTATGCCGACTCGTATGAAGATTTGTTCGGTACCATCTCCAAGCCAAAGGTACTAGCCCTAATCCGAGATCGGCCTGAATCTGCTCCGGGCGAGTATAAGGAAAGTATTCAAATGCCCAAATCTGCAACAAAGAAGAAACGAGAGTCAGAAGAGGGCAAATGAAACAGAAAATATACAGAATGTGCTTGCATTACCTCCCAGAAGTAGTAGGTCCCGCTAAGTTTGCAGTGGCTCCGACTCAGATCACACATATCATCATACATACGGCTCAGGATAGCGCCGGCCCAGTCGTACTCCGTAAGATGGGCTAGATTTTCTAAACTCTTCAAGATAGAAGGATTGAACCTTTCTTTCCTGTTGGACCAGAAGGTCGACGCAAACATCAGCAACAAAGCGAACCTGGCCACTTGAGAAGCCGTCAGCTCTCCCCGCCTGTGTCTAGCATAAATACCGGGGGCCTGGAGGTATAGCCAGCGCCTAGAAACGCTCAAAGCTGGAGTAGCGGAGCCTGGCCCGACAATCCGAGGCAGGTCTATACCAATCAACTCCACCATCCGATCAGGGGAAACTTCTGTCCTCCAGTCGTCGTATAACTCGATCGGCCGAATACCAAAAGGGATTCCGGTAATCACAGAAAAATCCACGGGAGTCATTGTCATCTCGCCCCAGGAAAAATGAAAAGTGTTGGTGGTGTCCCACCATCTTTCAGCCAAAGCACCCAGCAACTCCTTGTGACTGTTTCGGCAAGCATCAAAATGTCTCAAGTAACCCAGTCGGGACGGATTGATGATCGCTCCAACCGGGTGGTTCGGATCCAATGTCTCGATCGGGATTTCGGACATAGAAATCTCAGCCACATCCAATCTAATGTAAGGATCCTAAAAAAGGTAAAACAATATGAGATTTGGTCCTTGGTTCCTTACTAAGGATAATATCTTAGCATGCATGCTCATGAAACAGTAAGCGCAGAAAAGCTCACAATTTCACAATTCGGCCTAAGGACCGAAAATCACACTCGGGCCACAGAGGCCCAAAGCTCACAATTTCACAATTCGGCCTAAGGACCGAAAATCACACTCGGGCCACAGAGGCCCAAAATTCACAATTTCACCATGCGGCCTAAGGACCGAAAATCACACTCGGGCCACAGAGGCCCAAAGCTCACAATTTCACAATTCGGCCTAAGGACCGAAAATCACACTCGAGCCACAGAGGCCCAAAGTTCACAATTTCACAATTCGGCCTAAGGACCGAAAATCACACTCGGGCCACAGAGGCCTAAAGCTCACAATTTCACAATTCGGCCTAAGGACCGAAAATCACACTCGGGCCACAGAGGCCCAAAGCTCACAATTTCACAATTCGGCCTAAGGACCGAAAATCACACTCGGGCCACGGAGGCCCAAAGTTCACAATTTCACAAATTCGGCCCAAAGCCCGAAAAGCCACAATCCCTATTTTCTTTTAGGCCCCTAAGGCCCGAAAAAATAATAATCAGAGTAAAAGAAGGCGTACCTGGGCGAAGATGCCTGTTACGGAGGCGTGACTGTTAGCGTCCACCGTAAGGTTGACTTCGTCAAGCGAGATCCCCAGAGACCCCAGGTACTCCTCACCGCTCAGATCAGAGGAAGCCATGAAAGAAGAGAAACCTTAAAACCTAGGAAGTTGAGAGAATTTGAGAGATTTCCTTAACTTAGAAAGTCTTGAATGAATGAGAATGAGCTTTTTTTTAGGCTATTTATAAGCAAATAGCCAAGAGGCGGGTCTTCTAGACGCGTCCAATTCTCGCCTACAAAATTTGCGTTTCATACAACCACCGACTCCCATAAATCATTTTTATGGTCGACGGTGGGGGGCAACTGTGAATACTCAAATTTTGAGGCTCAAAAAGCCTATTGGTTGACTTTGCTACAGTAAATTTGACTGTGCTACAATGAGTTTGCTACAGCAAATTTAATTGTGCTACAGTGCATTTGCTACAGTAACTTTGACTCACAAGGCTCAAAGAGCCAATTTTTCCGGACTGCAAACAGTCCGGCCGGACCGGAGGCCATTTCGGAAGTTCACCGAAAATATATCAATATGGTACTTGAAACGTCCGGAATTTTACGAGGATCGCGGAACAGGTCCCGGAATATTTTTCGGAGGTCCGAAACTCCCAAAACAGCTCCCGAAGCGACACACGGTGGCCGCACCGGCCACGGCGGCGCCAGCCCCCACCAAGCGCGGGCGACAGCCCTCGCCCAGCGCGGGCGGGGCCTGGCGCCCAGCGCGGGCGAGAACCCTCGCCCAGCGTGGGCGGGGACCCTCGCCCAGCGCGGGCGAGGCCCCTCGCCCAGCGCGGGCGAGGCCCCTCGCACCGCGCGCGGGCGAGGCCCCTCGCGCCGCGCGCGAGCGAGACCCCTCGCCCCGCGCGGGCGAAACCTCTCGCCTCGCGCGGGCGAGGCCTCCCGCGCCGCGCGCGGGCGAGGACTCTCGCCCCGCGCGGGCGAGACCTCCCGCACCGCGCGAGGGCGAGGCCTCTCGCCCCGCGCGGGCGAGGCCTCCAGCGCCGCGCGAGGGCGAGGCCTCTCGCCCCGCGCGGGCGAGGCCTCTCGCCCCGCGCGAGCGAGGCCTGTCGCCCCGCGCGCAGGGCCTGGCCCCCCCTCGCGCCCTGGGCGAGGCCTGCCGCCAGCACACGCGGGGCCTCTCGCCCTGCGCGGGCGGGGCCTCTCGCCCCACCGACAGGGCGGTAGCTACCGCCGAGCCTGGGCGGCAGCTACCGCCCAGATTTTCTGGCGGTGGCTACCGCCATGCACGGCGGCAGCCACCGCCCGGGACCCGAAAATGGCCTATAAATAGGCCATTTTTAGGCTGTTTTTGACACCTCTTGTCTGTATTGACGGACGAAACCTTCTCCCTCTCACGCTCCTTGCGTCTTCTTTACCGCTTTTTGCATTTAATTTAATTTTATTGCATTTATATTGTGTTATTTGACCACTAAAATAAAATAAAATTAAAAATTAATTAATATACCTAAACGAGGAGCTAAATCTGGAGTTAAGAAGTGGCCGACGATTAAATCAGGTACGTAATTAAAATTCTGCCTATTTAATTTTAGCACTTCATGCATGCTTCTTTTCTACTCTTAATCATTCTATAACTGCATAAAAATGCATACACGTCAACTAAAGTCTTGCTTAATCAAAAATCAAACCTTTTACAGCCAAAAGTCGTAAAATCGAACCATTTTGGCGAAACGCCTTAAAATCAACACTTTCGACTAAAAGTCATAAAATCAAACCATTCTGGCGAAAAGCCTTAAGACCAACACATTTCGGCCGAAGGCCTCAAAATCAACCATTTTGGCGACAATCGCCTAAATTACACATTTTAGCAAATGAATTGCCTTAAAATCAACAATTTTGGCTTAAAGTCTTAAAATCGACATTTTTGGCAAAATGCCTCAAAATCAATCATTTTCGGTTTAAAACCGTAAAATCAACCATTTTAGCGACAAATCGCTTAAAATCGACATTTTTGGCAAAATGCCTCAAAATCAATCATTTTCGGTTTAAAACCGTAAAATCAACCATTTTAGCGACAAATCGCTTAAAATCGACATTTTTGGCAAAATGCCTCAAAATCAATCATTTTCGGTTTAAAACCGTAAAATCAACCATTTTAGCGACAAATCGCTTAAAATCAACATTTTTGGCAAAATGCCTTAAAATCAATCTTTTAAGCGACAAATCGTTTAAATGAACCATTTTGGCACAAATGCCTAAATCAATCAATTTTTGGCAAAATGCCTAAACAAAATGCACAAAGCATACACACACTCATGCACAAAGCATACACACTCATGCACAAAGCATACACACTCATGCACAAAGCATTCACACTCATGCATTAAGCATACCCATTCAAAGCCCTTCAAAGAAGGCCTATCGAACTACGTTGACTTTGATCTTCCATTCAAACGGAAGTACGTAGGCACGTTCGGGATTTCACCCCGGGCGGCAAGTCAAAATCACACAAACATTTCATTAATCCATCATTCACCTTGCAAAGCATTCATCCATCGGTTAGTTCATCAGCATGACATAGTCTCGGGATCCACCTCGGGTTCGCAGACTGTGCCTTAAACATTGGGATAATTAATCTAGTAACTAGGTTAATTAAAAATGGAGTCACTTAGGGTTTTTTCCTAGTTTACCCTAAAATAATTAAACAAGGTGGCGACTCACACACTCACGTGCATTTCTTCCTTTAGTCACATGCATTCATATGCCGGTGATATTTTGGGGAGGGGTACACAGCGTCTTGCAAGGTCGCGAGCGCAAGAAGAGCAAAATGAGAGTCAGTGAGTTTGAAGTGAAAGTCGCGCGCGCGCAGTGCAAAGTCGCGAGCGCGCGACGTGCTTCCAGCCTACGCAGTGCCAGGTCGCGACGCGTTTCCAGCCTGCGCAGTCTGCACTCTTTTGGTCATATCTCTCAATATACAAATCCAATTTGGGTGATTCAAAAACCCATGCAAAGCTAACACATAGAGGAACAAATAACTCTTCTATGACACTTCCTAATTCCATCATTAACTGGGGTCAAAATCAAGATGAAGTCCTCCCCTGTTTTCAACATAAACTCAATACCTCCCCTGTTTTCTCACCACTACCATTCTCCAACATGAAGCAATATATTGTCTCAATAGCAACACACCACACAAATTCTCATGCAAAGACAATAATAAAAATCAAGAGATATCAAACCTTTACTCCAAAAACGCGTGAGCTCTGTTCTAGCTTCTCTTCTCTACACTCTTTGAACTCCCTTCTCCTATACACACCAAAATTCTGATAACTTATCTACAATATAACTCAAGTAGAGACTGAATAACAATAAGCTGCAAGTAATTCTACTTACTTGGAGAGAATTGAGGTTGCCTAAATGGATGAAGAAATATGAAGAAGATAAAGATAAAGATGAACAATGGGAAAGTAAAATGATGATTACGGGTAAGTCATCACAAAATCAAGATAAATGATGGAAACTTACTAAATGATACCTCAATTGTCAAAAAGCTATAACTTAATACCCAAGCTTGTTCTTTTAATGCCATTAAATCCTAATCCTTACACTTTGCTCTTTTTCTCTCAATCAAGTAAGTCCACTAATAATCCCATTCTACCCCAACCGGGTTTGGTTCAACTCGACTCAACTCGACTCTATGCAAAGACTCGACTATGCAAAGACTCGACTCGGTAGGATGTCACAGCAGAAACTCCCGCTCATACTCGGAGACAGTCATCCGTCCCTATCTAAGCTCAAGGAACTTTGCTATCCTCTGATCCGTGTATAGCTTCCCCACATACTTCTCCCGAAACTCAGAGAGAAAGAAATCTGAATTAATATCCTCGGCTCTCGCTGTCTTAACCATAGACTCCCACCATAAGTAAGCCTCTTCCTTCAGCAAGGAAACAGCACAGATCAACCTATCTGGAGGAGTACACTGCATTTGGTCCAAGACCCTCTCTATAGCTCGGAGCCAGAATTCTGCTGCAGAAGGATCATCATCTCTCCGACCCATAAAATCCTCAACACGATACTTCCTCAGTCTCTCTACTAGGGAATGGACTGGAACAGGGGCTGGTGCGATTGGAGCCTGGGGAACAACTCATGTAGCCTGCCTCAATGCAGCTACCAATTGCTGTACCAAATCACCCTGATTAGGCCCTACAGGACCCGCAGTAGCCTGCCCTACAGCCGAGGCGCGCTCTGCATCGGAACCCAGAATGCCACCAGCGACACCACCAGCTGGCATACCACCCTCTAACATAGCACCCTCTAGAGGGGCATAACTATCCACCTCGTCATCCGGCAAGTGCTGAGACATCACTAAATACCTACAAAGACCAGCAGATTCGCATCAGAGAGAGATTCCCAAAACAGAATAATATGGCATGTATTTAACCTTATATCATTACTCCAAATCAGATGCACTCTCATACCAAATCATATATCCTAGAATCGTCTAAACCTATGCTCTGATACCACAAATGTAACACCCACCGGCCAATCCTGGAGAACCAGACGGCGGATGCCACAATCGATGCCAGAGCACTGTCTTATGTCACTTATTAAAGCTAGATCACAAATTAGAAATGGTTAGATTTTCATAAGGAGGCAAGTAATTAACATTTTGTTTTTTTACAAAAAATAATATTTAAGGAAATTCCTACGAAATTTTTGCAAGAGTTTCCCCTAAAAATTAACTTGCCACACAAGGAAAATATACACACTTCCAATTTTTTCCAAACCCCAAAACTCCAATTCAACATAACATGCCATAAGCACTTCTAAATATCCATCAATATACTTAGGTTCCATCACAATATTCTAAACATATTCCTTTCAAGGAATATATAAATCATCAGACACCAAAAATATAATGAGATGTTCTGTCCTTAAATCATAATAACTCTTAATAAAACTTAGTATATACAACCTCCATAACACAATATTTTTATACATGCCAAAAATCACCATTTACAAAATATCCTACCCAAAATATGATATCTACTCTGATGCTACTCCTCTGGTCTTAATGAACACCCTCCGCTCCTAACTTGCGCGTGATAAAAATCAACGCGCTGAGTGGAAGACTCAGTGGTGCTAAATAACCAACAATTAAAATAACAAGAATAGCCAAGGCAAATCTCACAAATGCTTTAAATTACTCAACTATATAAATACCGAAATCGCATTCATTTAATTCAAATACTTTAAAAGCAATGAGAAGATTATACATACATCTTCATTCTTTTATAGCAACAATAAAATTTCATTTTTCGTTAAGGCTCGTACTCATGCAGAATGAACATAAGCAGATTTGATGGTGGCCTATGAAAGCGCCACCCCCATCACACAATCGTGGCCTATGAAAGCACCACCCCATCACGCAAATAAGCGCGTCCGCCTATTTATAAGGGCTGATAACCCTAGCATATGATCATAGCTTCACATAACAAAATCAATCTCATCATACCACGTTTCAACCATGCATAGTAGAGCCCAAGTCAAAATCATTCTTTCACAAAAGCAATAATTCTTAATCAAAAACTCTTCATTTCTTAATACCCATCATTTCAAAATTTTTACTCAAAACACTATAGATATATATTCTTAATATAGTATAAAAGTACATAAATCAAGAACTTTTCAGCATTTTCATAAACTTGACCTTTGCTGGGTTTTTAACACATAATTTGAGTTATGGGCCTCCAAATTGAATGAAATCAGATTCATTAGAAAGTTAAGACAATTCCACTTTTTTTTTTTTATAGATTTCTCACATAAATCCATAAATCTTCCAAGACTTGTAAATACTTCTATTAACTATGAACCAATCTTTTCTATCGTAGCAATGATCATTTATAAACTCTTAATCGTCTTAGCTTAGAATTTATTCTCATATAAGCATAGTGAGATAAACACGATCCACAATTTTTACATATGCATGAACTCTCAAAGTATAGTAAGTTTGATCTTGTATATACTCTGATGCATCATTACTTCTAGTTCCATCAAATCGTAATAACCATGATTCCTAATTTGTCACAAAAACTCTGAATGACTATCATCTCATTTAAATCATCCTAATTCATACTCCTTCACCTTTTTGCCATTGATTCTTTTCTTAGGACTAGATCCATTCTTACTTATCTAATTTCTTGGTATAACATCAATTCAATAGGTGGACAACTATCTCTCCATGTCCGATGTCATTCATCATTTCACTTAACCATCATGGTCCAATATTTATATAACATAATTAGCTTAATTTCTTTATAGGAGTCGTTTACTTTTTCCTCAGATTATAGAATCTCTCATTAAACAAAAATTCTTATTTAGAACGTACATAACATCTAGAATTCAACAAATACTTTAAATCTCAAAAGACTTTAAACCTCATACAAGATCCACTACTAGGCTCATCAAGATTTAAGTAATTTACTTCTTCCTAAGAATCACCATACTTTTCTTATAACCATAGTACTTTATATTATTCCTGATGAATACCACAACATACTTTACTCCACCAAGTAATAATTATTTCTCATAAATAGAAGTCACTTCTCATAAATAGCTTCAAATAATGTTTCATTCCACCAACAGTATTTGTTTATGAAAAATACGCATCATCATTCTTAGAGCAAATCACATGAAATCATTCATCATTTAAACCTTATAAATATCATTATGCAAATACACCAATGAATATATGTATCTATATTCTATCCAGAAAAATGCTTATCTCAATAGTCATAATAAATTCCATTAACCAAAATCATGTAACTTCATCTAATGTCCTTGAACCCGAATCATTTATTTTTCTTATTAGATAATACTAGCAACTCATCCTTAAATACTCCTTCCACAGGCACATGTAACACATTCATGCATTTTATGTATGCATTTCACATTCAACAAGTATTAAACAAAAATAGCATACTTTCATCATTTAACTTCAACTTAACATTTATAATTTTAATCATGTATAACTTGACATATCTTCTTGCGTACACAACCATACAAGTTCACACTTCATCTTACATACTTAAGTATATACATATATGTTATTTTCATGCTTAAGTCATAAACCAATATACTTCACAGCTCATGAATCTATACAAGTGACTTCATTGTCATTTATAAAACAATCCTTTCATTTATCAAAACTTTCGAAAACCACACTTGAAAATTTAAAATAAATTTTTTTTTTTTCCAAAGTGTTCAGAGAAAAGAAAATTTTTCATAGCAAAATCATTTGTTCATAAGCAACATCAAATATGCTTCTTCTGGATTCAACATGAACAAACGTTTTCACAAGTCACTCATGCTATCACTATCATGGATAAAAATCAATTTCAAAATAAATCTCATATATAATTATAACATTTAGAACTCATATCAACTCACGAAAAGTACACAAATCCTTAACGCTTCAATAATATTTCATCTCCAATAACCACTACATCGAATTCCCTATTCATTATTCTCTAAGGCTATCCTCCATGAATAATGGTCCAGAAAGATATACCCATTAATCATCAATAGCAACCTCAATCTATACTCCGCTTACCACGACACCATTCTCCAATGGCTAGTTGTTTCCAATCAAACCAATATGGCATGTCTTTAACTTAAATTACTCATACTCTCACTGCAAAACAGATAAATTCCTACATATATACACATATAGTCTGAGAACCGCCTAAACCTAGGCTCTGATACCAAAATTTGTAACATCCCTTCCCGGTCCACCCATTAACCCAAATGAACCGAGCCGAGACGCTACAATCTGGTTGAACCTATGTCATGTCATGCTGATATCATCCTGCATGCTAAATATTATGTCATGTTTTTTTTTTATATAAATAAATTGGAAAATCCTACATAAAACTAAGCTCGGCAAACATCACTCCCAATTTAACTCCAAACTTCCAACATCTCCAAATAATCATCAGAACACAATAACACTGTTATATTTTCATAACTGTATAAATCCTCAATAGCATTTAATATCCATCAAATAATTGCATTCATTATATATATCAAGTCTTAGTGAACTATTTTAAAATATTTCATAATCAATCATTTAATAAGTATTATTCTTCTCTTCAAATACTAACGCCAAAATAATTACATGCTTCAATTATATTTCCAATAACAAAATCTCTAAAAACGTAATAATTATACATGCCATAATTCTTAATTATATAAATCTCAATCTACTACTACCAAAGTAGTCACTTCTGCTTTGATATTACTCTTCATATCTTCAAGTAGCAACCACGATCTTCAACCTACGCGTGATAAAAATCAACGCGCTGAGTATAAAACTCAGTGGTGCTCATAATTCACATACTTACCAAAGTTGCGATGGCAACTTACTTAAAATACAAATTTCATAAAATCATTGATAATCATAGAATCATTAAATTTCAACATAAATTTACATCTATAGCAAAGAAATATCAAATAATCGTATAATTAATAACATACATAATTTAGTTCTAATGATACCAGAAATCCTTTACATAACCATTTAATCACACATACCATTATAATTTCATGATCTTACCTTATGTTCCTTATGCTGTATGAATTAAATAAATAAACATGTAAGCCTTATGTTGTATGAATTAAATAAATAAATATGTAAGCTCACATATCATTATACTTTCATTATCTTACTTGTAGTTCATTATGTTGTATGACTTATGTAATTTTTAGTCAACATCGTATAATTTATAAATAAGAAAATCTCATAACTGTATGGCTCCATAAGGTTATAGTGAAACCTAAGTGATAAGAAGAACTGTATGAAACTGGATGAATACTGTATGGCTGGGCTGCTATGACCCATATATAATCATATCCACTCAACGGCCTGTAGCCGGAGTAACAAACTGTATGGGGCGCAGATCTGCTAATCTATGTCGCGACATAGCCTTATCTACATGGTTTCTACTTAACCTCAATGGAGCATATTATCTGTATGTCATTAATACAATCAACATATTAACTTATTCATGAAATGCATAAACCATACTGTTTATCTGTATGCTGTCTCATTATGTATGTTGCTAACCTGTTTCATGCTTTCATGCTTTAAAAAGGATGTCCTAGACAATTATCAGTAATATCTAATGAGTAATAATGCAAACAATTAATCACTTGTAAAGGAACTTGCATGGAAATAATTTGACTGTTGCACCTGCGACACAACTCTTACTAATCTTTATGTAACTTAATTTATACCAATCAAATTAACAAAATTCTTGATTTTAATATAAGTTAACTCAGAAGGTTAAATTCAGTAAATATCTTAGGCTGAATGAATCTACATATGCATCCCAACATCATGTCTAATGTAGCCTTGAAATCTGCCAAGGCTGCCTGTACATGTGTCACAAACACTAGCATAACTCTGTCTTCATAAGTCCAATTTAGGTAATTCAAAATTCTATGGTTAGCCAACACATTAGGGTACAAATATGTCTTCTAGCATATCTCTTAATTATGTTGGTAAAGTAGTCAAATATTAAGCTAAAGTAACAACTTCCAGTCTGCCCAGCTTTTGGTTTCCAGCCTGCACAGTTTATACCATTTTGGTCATATCTTTTAATTTATAAGTCCAATTTAGATGATTTCCAAGCTTATGGATAGCTAAAACATAAAGGAACAAATAACGCTTATACCACTTCCTAATTCCATCGTTTTCGTTTCTCAAACCTATGATTCAAGACATAGAAAATATTCAGCATTAAATAAACTTTGACCTTTGCTGAGTGTTTAAGACATAAATTGAGTTATAGGGCTTCAAATTGAATGAAATTAGATTCATTAGAAAGCTAAGACAAACAGATACAAATTTTATGAAGGGATCATAACCCAGATCAATGTGTAAGATGGTGAACAAAGACTAGGAACACAGACCAACAGTCTAGACCTGATTCAGCAGAACCAAGTCAACTGTTTGTTGTATTTCTACTTATCCAAACACTAAAACTAAACCAATCCAAAACCAGAGAAGTCTAAAGACATAGGGTAACAACTCTCATGAAGACCTTAGAACATATTCTTGCCATTATAGTTGTCAAAATGGGCACTCAAGTCAGTGATGCATGTGGCCCGTCATAATAGAGTCAGTTTGGGTGTTTAAGCCATAAGTGGAGCCATATATATCCAAATTGAACACAAGAGGATGGCTTGAAAAGCTAAGAAGTAGACCTAAAATTTTTATGAAGAACTTAGACACAACTGGAAAATAAAAAGGATCGAAACATAGTCTTTAAGCACACCCAATAACACTTTTTCCCAATTTCAGCTTACTTAAATCATATACAAGGCAAAGATTTCTTCCACATACTAAGTACTCATCAAATATCATCTTAAGAGCATAAACCAACAAAGGATAACAAGAAAACTTGGGGCCTTATTCATCAATAGGTTTTGCCACTCTTGGAAGATGAAGAAGAAAATGTTTTCCTCATCAATTCAACATATAGGCATGCTTAGAAATCTCTCAAGAACACATTTATACCACCAAAATTGAATAATCAAATCATTTCATATAAAATTCCCAATTTTCACAAAATAGTGTCAACTTCACAAAATCAACAATTTAAACAAGGTAAGAGTGTTTATGAACACTTACCTCAAAATCAAGCTTGGAACACCCCAAAAATCACCAAATCAAACTTGAGTCTTGCATTTAGCCACCTTAGATAGCTCACCTTTTAACTAACCCTTAAAAATTCTGCACATCTTTAAGCTCCAATTTAATGAATAACCTTGAATCTTCAAGAGGAAGGTCTTGGTTGGAGTTCATGTGGTCTAGTTAGAGTGATTTTTTTGTGAGAAATTGAAAACAATAAGGAAGAGAAGGAGAGCATATGGTTCGGCCAAGGAAGAGAAGAAAGAAAGAAATGGTTGCTCAAATCATTCACGTTGAAGATAAAAAGATGAAGAGAAAATGGTTGCTCAAATAATTGAGCAACAAGGGTATTTTAGTCTTTTCTCAACATTGGATGGCTAAGATTAGTCAATGGTAATATAATCCAATGGCTAAAAATATTCTCCGATTTATTTCCTTCAAAATATTATTTATCTCCACAAAATTCTCAAATTTAATCCTTAAAAATTATTCCTCTAATTTCCTTACTTCATATAACACCATCTCAAATTTACTCCATAAACATATTGCCTCTAATTTCCGTAATTAATATAACACCATAATTAACTATTTACTAAATATCTAAATGCTCCAAAATATTCATTACTTACTTTCTACCCATAAAAATAATGTATAAATACTCCAAAAATATTAAAGCAATTATTAAACATACATAGTAATTTTTCCGGACCAAAATAATACTAATTTTCAGACCGATGACACTATTCACAAACCGGTAACTTACTATTTCAGACACAGAAAAATGGGGTGTTACATCTATGATTTGGTCCGACCTGCTTTGGATTTTTCTGAATGCCCAAGACCAGACTGGATCAAAGGGTGGAAACTCTAGAGAAGAACGTAGCCTCCATTGAAGACTCTATTGCTTCTATCAGACTTGATAATTCTCGCCAGCTTTCGGAGCTTCAACATGGTCTCCAAGAGCTTAAACACCTTCTTCTCACAGGTAAATCCCCTGCTTCTTCATCTGACACACATCCTCCTCCTTCACCATCCAACCCAAAAAACCCAGACCAATCTGCTACCAACAATTCCCATCCCCCACTCACCACCCTAGACCTTCACCCACACTCATCATCTTCAACCCATAACTACATTCAAAAACTCGAAATGCCCATTTTCACCGGAATTGACCCATTAGGCTGGCTTGCACGATCTGAGCAATATTTTGAGTTACAAAACACCCCTCCAGACCGGTTTGTTGCCATGGCTCTCGTGGGTATGAAGGACCATCCTCTCCACTGGTTATGATGGCTTAGAGGCCGCACTCCAAACCTCACATGGACCCAACTCAAAACAGAACTCCTCATCAAATATAGTGGTTCGGATTCGGATAATCGCTACGAGCTACGTGCTGCCACAAAACAATTGAACTCGGTGTCCACCTTCATTGATGAATTCATTACCCAAGCCGCACAAACTCCAGACTTCACAGATTTTCAACTCTTGGGGTATTTTCTAAATGGGTTAAAAGAAGAAATCCGAGTTAGAATACGTTCCTCTGATTCTAAGGAACTGCATCGCGCGATGAGAGTTACGCTAGAGATTGAACGAGAATTGTAGTCACCATATACTCAGAAACCCACGTTGCGATCATCTAGTAGCGATTCTCCAGGTATGTTTGGTCTAGGCCCTAAATTTTTCTCACCCGCCCCATTTCACACTCTACCACCCACCCAAAACCCTACCCGACCCAATACTCAAACCATAACCAACTCCTCCAGACCTCCCTCCAGATTTTACCTCTCACCAACCCTTTCTACCTGCTCCTTCCCGAAATTCCACTTCCTCTCCCATAAACCGTGGATTCAAGCACTATTCTCACAAAGAATACCAAGAATTAAGAGAGAAGGGGCTCTGTTTTCGTTGCAAACAACCTTACTCTCCACTTCATGAATGTCCTCACAAATCCCTATAGGCAATAATAAGAGGAGAGGATGAAACTCTCACAGATGAAGGGCTCCTACACGCATTAGATTCAGATATCTTCACACCTCTGCCCGTGAACCTCAATGAAAGCCATTTCCAGCAGCTTGAGCTTTCCTTATGTTCTGCCTATGGCCTCTCTCAACCCAAGACTATGAAGATTATGGGTCTCCTGGCTTCTCACTCAGTATTAGTCATGGTGGACAGCGGAGCTAGCCACAATTTTGTGTCCTCCGATCTTGCTAAGGCACTGAATTTGGCAGTTGAACCCACTGACCCGTTCCTTGTCAAGCTTGGTGATGGCCACCGAATGAAAACTTCCGGCGTGTGCAGCAACTTACAATTACAATTGGGTTCCTACACTATTTCTGGTGATTTCTTTATATTTCCATTGAGAGGTGTTGATATAATATTAGGTGTTGCATGGTTGGAAACACTTGGTGATGTGCAGGTGAATTGGCAGCGGCTTACTATGAAGTTCCTACATCAAAATCAATTGGTGGAATTATGTGGTGATCCATCTCTAACCCGGGGAACGATTTTAGCCAAATCATTCTCTAAGGTCAGAAATGTGTCTTTCTCAACAGTCCTACTGGAATTGTCCATAGATCCTCCTCCAATTTCATGTGTCTCCACTGTAGAGAACTCTGATTCTGAGAGCCAACAATTACAGGAACTTCTTGCGGCTCATGCTTTTGTTTTTCAGGAAATCTATGGCCTCCCTCCTCGTCGTTCCACTGATCATAGGATCGCCCTTCAGCCAGGTCAGGGACCAATATCTGTGAAACCTTATAGGTATGGCCACATTCAGAAAGATGAGATCGAGAGGTTGGTGCATGATATGCTTTCAGCTGGAATTATCAAACCCAGCTCCAGCCCATATTCTAGTCCTGTCCTCCTAGTCAAGAAAAAGGATGGTAGCTGGCGGTTCTGCGTTGACTACAGGCAACTAAACCGATCTACAATTCCTCACAAGTATCTCATTCCGATTATCCAGGAACTGTTGGACGAATTGCATAGTTCTCAGGTCTTCTCTAAACTAGACCTTAAGTCCGGGTTTTATCAAATTAGGGTGGCTGAAACTAATACTCCCAAGACAGCTTTCTGGACACACTCGGGCCATTATGAATTTCTTGTCATGCCGTTTGGGTTAACCAATGCACCAGCCACATTTCAAGCGGTAATGAACGATCTCTTTCGCCCCTATCTCCGGAAATTTGTCCTAGTCTTCTTCGACGATATTTTGGTGTGTAGTAACAGTTGGGATTCTCACTTGAAGCACCTAAAGCTTGTGCTCCAGCTGCTTTGTGATAACAAACTTCAGCTCAATCAAAAGAAATGTTTCTTTGGTCGGAAATTAGTTGAATACCTAGGGCATATTATCTCTAAGGATGGAGTTGCTATGGATCCTTCCAAAGTCTCAAGTATACTACAGTGGCCCATTCCGAAGTCTACCAAGGCGGTGCGAGGATTTTTGGGTATTACAGGGTATTATAGGCGCTTTATTGCCAATTATGGACAACTAGCTCGCCCTCTCACCACTCTTCTCAAGGACGCCCAAGCCAAATTCGCATGGCCACAAGATGCTCAAGATGCATTCATCGCTCTCAAGCATGCCATGACTACTTCCCCTGTACTGGCAATGCCAGATTTCTCTAAGCCCTTTATAGTCGAAACTGACGCTTCTAAGTCTGGGATTGGGGCTGTCCTCCTTCAAGATAACAGGCCTCTTGCTTATTTTAGCAAGGCTACCGGAGACCCAGCCATGTCCAGGTCTACTTATGAAAATGAGTTCATGGCCCTTGTTCTAGCAATCCGGCATTGGAGGCCATACCTAATTGGGAGTTGTTTTACAGTGAGGACTGATCAAAAGAGCCTTAGGCACCTTCTTCAACAAAATGTGTCCACACCAGCCCAACAATATTGGTCAGCCAAACTCATGGGATACAATTTCAATATTGAATACAAGACCAGAAAAACAAATAGGGCAGCTGATGCCTTGTCTCGCTGTCATGATGAGGTTGAATTTCAAGCCATCTCGGGTCCACAATGGGTAGATTGGGATGCGATCTCTAAGGAAATCCGACAAGATTCCACTCTCTCCAAGATCATCTAAGAAATCTCTTCGGGTAAACCATCTCAAGCTCACTATTCTCTCATCCACGGGAATTTGTTCTATAAGGGATGATTGGTGCTACCTCCCTCCTCTAAGTGGATACCCAAGATCATAGAAGAGTTTCATTCTAGTCCATTAGGTGGACATTCAGGAGCTTATAGATCTTACAAAAGGGTTGCCTCCAATTTCTATTGGCCGAGTATGATGGGCACCATAAAGAAGTTTGTCGCTGCTTGCTTGATCTGTCAAACACACAATATGAGGCTAAGTCACCGGCGGGTCTGTTACAGCCACTTCCAGTTCCAAGCCAAATATGGGAGGACATAGCTCTTGATTTCATCACAGGCCTTCCAAAGTCCCAAGGGGTGGACTGCATCTTAGTGGTGGTTGATAGATTGTCAAAATATGCTCACTTTCTCGGCCTTCGACACCCTTTTACAGCTTCATCCTTAGCCACTCTGTATATGAGGGAGATTGTGAGACTCCATGGTGTTCCGGTAACTATTGTCAGTGACCGTGACCCATTGTTCCTAAGTAACTTTTGGACTGAACTCTTCCGCTTGCAAGGTTCTACTCTATACTTCAGCACCGCTTATCACCCCCAAAGTGATGGTCAGACAGAGGTGCTAAACCGAAGCTTGGAATCCTACCTCAGGTGTTTCTCCTCCAAGCATCCGAAATCATGGGCTAAGTGGCTTTGCTGGGCAGAATATTGGTATAACACCAATTATCAAGGAGCTGCTAAGAAAACACCATTTGAACTAGTCTATGGCAGGCCACCCCCAACCCTTCAGCGGTTCCTACCGGGTGAAACTCGTGTTGAAGCTCTTTCCCAGCACCTCCAAGATAGGGATAAGATACTTTAGCAACTCCGCTACAATCTACATAGAGCTCAGCAGCTGATGACCAAATATGCTGACCCCAAACGTCTTCTCCGTTGGGGAAAGGGTCTTCCTTAACAGACCCTTCGAAGTACTCAAGAAGGGAGGGGTTGTTGCTTATAAGCTCCAATTGCCTTTGGGATCCAAAATTCACCCTGTATTCCATGTGTCTCAGCTCAAGAGGGTAATTGGCAACATCCAGTCTTTGCACAGTTGTCGGATGGTCTCGACATAGAAGCAGGACCATTGGTTGAGCCATATCAAGTTTGCCAGCGACGATCTTTGCACTCCACTTCAGGCCCAATACCTCAGGTATTAATTCAGAGGCAGGGGCAAAGCGAAACAGATGCAACTTGGATAAACGAGTCTGACCTGAAGGCACAATTTCTGAATTTCAGCCTTGAGGACAAGGCTTTTTCAGAAGGGGGTGGTAATGATAGAATACCACGTCATCAGGTGCAAAATCGTTTTTGGTTTATTATAGAAGGAATAAATCATCAATGAAGGGGAGCGGTGTGCAGCAAGGAAGGGATTGAGACAGCTCAGCATGTTTGCTAGGAATGATTCTATATATATATGTTAGCAGTAATCATGTAAAGGGCATCTTTTATTGTCTTTTGTTGTATTGAGCAGAGTATCTGCTTCGGGCTCAAGTCCCGGGGGCTGTTTTACAGTCATTTTTGTCACTCTCCATTGTTATCTTCAACTTTCTTCATCTAATACTACTACTCCAAATTCTGCCCTTCAATCAATTTTGTTTCTCCTTACAGTTCTTGCGTTCTAATCTCTATCAACCTAATTAATTAAAAGTTTTTGAGCCCAATTGAAAAACTAAAAAACAATGAGAGACCAAAAAACGCGTCACCTTCTCCAAAATCATTTTCTTCTTCTTAAAACTTTACCGCTATGGACAGTGAAACCCTACAATGGCCAGCATCGCCACTGGCCATCCCACACCTCTAGAACAAGATCAAAAAATACAATTGATTTTTTTTTTTTTTTTTGTTAACAGACCGAATCAAACTGAATTTGCCTTCTAAACTGAATCGAACCAGTCAATTCGATCAATTTTCACTGGTTTTGACATTTCGATTCAGTTTTAAGCTTAACCGATAAATTTTTATGAAACTGACTCGAAGTGAATAATAAATTTGGTTCAAATTGAATAAGCCAACAACCAAATCTTTCTTGATTTAACTGACCAAACTGAATTGAAATGAGTTGGTTCTATATTCGGTTCAATTCGGTCGGTAAGTTTGCATACCCCTAACGACCATCTCGTTAGAAAATCTCAGATTTAAATATTTTTTAATTTAAAATGAAAATTAAAAAACTTTATATATACCTAGCACCCCAAAATCCAACGAAATCTTTAGATCGGAGGATAAATTTATGAATGGCTCTTCTATTGATATCAAACACATTAAAATCCTACGAAATCAGTAATTTTATAAAATTCATCCAAACCAGCAGTTTTTTAAATACTATTACATTTTGTATAAACCTTTAACAAATCGTAATTGAATACTATCAGATTTTCATGAATTTTGTAAAAGTCTGAATTGAATACCACAAAATTTTAATAAACTCTAAAAAAATCTAGATTGAATGCTATTGGAATTTTAAAATCTAACAGTCTTAATCCAATATACCTCTCTAAATAATGCCTTGGCTTCTTTTAACTTCACTGAGTGGCTATACAATTTTCCATCTTCCTTTGAGCTAAAAAGAATCATTTGATGTGGAGATTGAGACTGCTACATTTTTCTCTTCTATTTTTCCCTTATTTTTTCCATTAAAAAACCTAACATAAGCTTACCATGCAAAGAATTAAAACATTAATTCCCCACAGTAAAATGTGCAATCCATCTAAGCGAGCCAAGCTATAATGAGTTATGCTACTACATATAATACAACAATCCATAACTTCAGTCTCTGTTCTCAGTTTGTAACCCGGAATCTTCATCACTTTGGATCTCACCAGACGTTAATTTATTAGCAAGCAAACCTCGGCGACCCAAAATAACAAGATTAAGAAGCTTTCTCCGAACATCATATACTGGATCAGGATCAATTATGCGGTCCTTGAGATATGCTTCCCTCAGAAAAACAGTATGTTTCTTTCCTTTTGTAGATAAATAAAATATGCCTGGATGATCCAAGAACAAATCTCTTATGTTCAAATCAATCCCAAAACATTTCCTAAAATGGCTGATCTTCTCCACTTCCACCATCTTCTCCACCGTCAAACTCAAAAATTCATGTACAATTGCAACGGCCTGTTTCTCCAAGCCCAACAACCCTGCCTTGGATCTCTTCTCTCCCAGCTCCTCATAGGGCCCTATATATGACAATCTTTGCCATTCCTTAACTTTCGCTCTGAAGTCCTTGCTCAATCTCATTCCTGGAGGATACTGATGCTTGAAACTAAATTGGATTTCAGTTCTATCAATGCTGCAATCCTCCTTACAACACTCAGTCACCCTCCAATTCTCAACTGCCGCAGTAAAATGGTTTTTTGGAATTTCATCCACTAGTTTCAAGACATGTGTATTAGGTTCATTGCCATCACACAGTTTAAAAAGATGAGGGTTTCGGGATATCACAGAGTTCTCAAAATCATCAGGAAGCCCTAGCTCCCTCCAAACCTTGAAGATGGCACGAAGTGGCAATGATTTGGATGTGGATATTGATAAAAGCCGAACCAAACGATCAATGACAATTGGCAAGGAAGCATTAATAGCCTTCGCTTCATGGCAGGAAATTTGGAGAGCAGTATCAGTCAATTTGCAAAAGGGTTGTGACAATCTTGGGTTGTAGAAGATGTGGAAGATATGTGGATATCTGCGAATGAAAGAGGCTGCACCACGATTGAGATGAAGCTTCTGGGAGAGTCTAGAAAGGAAATCAAAGGAAACTGATGGTGGGCTGTTGTTAGGGTTTGCAAGAATGAGATCTTGAATGGCAATGACTTTGGCAAGGTTTTTATAATTCTCCATTAGTTTCTCAAATGTAGGGTCTCTAGCTCTCGATGCTACATATTGAGCTGAGGTGGTTTTCCATCGTATAGTGATAGATGCAGTAATCGGGTGCTGTATAATAGATTTAATGATTTGGAATCTCATTTTGATGAGCTAATTAGCTTTGTTTTAGCACTTTGGATCTCTCTGCAAACCTAAAACAAACATGTAAAAGGCACAAACCAGGAAAGTGTTTCCCACCCCAACCTATCCATGAGTTCAAGCAAGCCTGTAAGATGAAATGTAAGTCAGCTGCCTGATGATAGTTAAGTACAAACATGATCATAACTATAAAAGATAGCTTTACCGGTGCGATATAGATCTATTTCAGTACACACAAAGTCGCCAATAACTTATTAAATAAATAAGCATCAACATATGAAGACATAAACTGCTACTTATATGGCACAGAAAAAATAAAAAATAAAAATCAGTAGATTACATACTTTTTCCAGCTTTGAACAAAAAGCATGGTCTACATGTAAAATTTCATTATAAAATGTGAATCTAAAGCTTCAACTGCAAGGTTATGGACAAAATGTTAGGGGCATCTTTTACATGTTCTTACAGCATGATTATTAGGTAAGAAAATAATCCAATTGCAGCATACAGTCATGTAGATTTCTTATGACGAAAAAATAGGGGAACGGCAAAAAAATGACCGACAACAGCAAAACACCCACATCAAATTCTCTAAGAATCATTTTATCAAACACATGATATGTTCATCTATGTATTTCATACAGAGAGAAATATTTACTTACAGTTAAAAGAGAGGTCACGAAGAAAGCGTTAACGCTTTAGAGAAGTGAGAGCTTATAGAGATAAGAAAAGAACGACAAAATCTGTATTCGATTTTTGGTTCATCTTTCTGCCCAACGAGGCCAAAATGTAAGTTGGCGACTGTGGTATTTACTGAAGTGGAGCAAACTTTATAATCGGGTTGTTATTTTGCATGCAACATTGTTAACTTTATTTTTTTAAATGAAATCAATTATAATTTATTTTCCCAAACCTTAAAATTTTTAAAAAATAAATTTTCCCAATAAGAAACTGAATTGTTACAGATTAAAGTTATTAGAAATTAAAAGTTTTTTTTTTATTTTTTTATTATTAACTGCAGTTCTAATTATTTAGTGGTACCATCATTACTAGAGTTAAAGCAAATTTACTATAAACTAATAATACAGTATATGATTTTCGCTCTCTTGCTTCATCTTTTTGTGGATATGTTTATTGAATCTTTTGATATTTTTTAATATTTAGCTATTACAATGAGTGTTGGAAATTTCAAGTGATGCTTGGCAATTTGTAGCTTATATTTGGTTATTGATTTATTCACTAGCAGTAGTTCTAGATATCATATATTTTCCTGAAATTAATTAAAAATCTAAATATTATCAATATTTTATAACTTTAACAAATTCATAATTTGTGTTTTATATGTTTTTGAATTTGTCATGTATAACTTCACAAAAAAGTTTCCAAAAAAATTTCCATATAAGACGATAAAAAACCGTAAATTTGTGTAAACCGCACATTGGGCACGTCTACATGACTAGTGATTATAAAAGTTAAAGGTAATATTAAATTTTGGATAAATAAATGGATTATAAATGCATTCAATAAAATTTAATTTTATTCATAAACTCTTAAAATAATCATGTAAAGATCACTATTTAATCCCTCTAAATATAAAAAAAAAAAATCACTAATCAATATAATATCCAAACCTATTAATTTAATTTTGATGTTGTAGCACTCAATATGAGAAACAAATGTCCAATATTAGTTCTAATAGTTTAAAGTATGAAATGTTTAAATCACCACTTTAAATATATCAAGAAATAATGAAATCAAATATTTCATAGAATTAAATACAAACATTTCAATTTTAATATTTAAGCTCTTCCAAAACTAATAAAAACAATTACAATAAAAGTTTATAAATTGAATGAAATATATTAATACTTTTATTTTTTAGAAATTAATTATATCATGTAAAGAAATAAATTATAAATTTATAAAAATTTTACTATGAACAAAGAAAGAAATAGATAGTTTTTCATGACAATTGTATTTATTATTGCACATAAACAGTATCAATTCATCAAAATTATCAAAATATCATAGGTTGAATCTCATTGTTCAAGTAAAAGTCAAATCATCACAATAATAATAATAATAATAATAATAATAATAAAAATGTTACATCATGATTGTAAGGAAAAAAAAAAAGTTATATTATAGTGCTTCTTAATGTTGAAAAATACATATATTAGTTGGTTGGCACTCTTAACTGTATATCAATTCGCAACAATAAACTAACCATAAACAACAAATAGATGAAAATTTTAGTAAATGATTTATCAGCCATCATAGTTGCTTCCTATGTTTATTCTCTTTTCTTCTGAAATTGAGCCTTACTTATCTGAGTTCTTCTCTGTTATTGAAACCATGCATAATGGAAGTTTAGTATACAGTGCAATGGCTTTAAAAATTTTATATAGATATAAATAGATAATGCTTAGTTTGTATGCATTTAGATTTCAAACGTTATCATGATTATTAAATAAATTAATTACTATTTGAAAACATTTAAAAATATTATCCAATGAAAATAAAATGCTTAAAAATTTTAAAAATTTATAAAAAAAAAAGAAAAAAAAAAGGAAAAGCTCAAAAAATAGAGTGTCAAGTAAGCTTTGTGAAGATTTTTATTTATTCAGGATTATATATATATATATATTAACCAGGAAAAAATTTATTTACACCGGGTCACATATACATCAAATTGAGAAAAAAAAAAAATACAAAACAATAACATTTTTTTAAAAAAACTTTTTAATGGCGATATAGGTAAGAAATTTCCTATTAATAAGGTATTTTTAACGGCAAATTCAAACTCTTCTGCTCACCTAAAACCACCTAAAAGGTGGACAGTGAATCCAAATCCACAAAGATTTTCATAGCATTCACAAGTAGACTTGTACAAATTCTGAAAAGAAATAAAATATACATATACTCCCTTAGTCTTAAAAAGAAGTCCATTTTCTTTTTCACATATTAAGAAATTTAAGTTATTATAGTTAGTGGACAATTTTATTGGCTAAATTATTAAAAATACTCCAAACTTTGCGGGTAATTTTAATTTTACCATAAATCCAACTTTTTCTTCTAGTACCTTGAACTTTAATTTTAATTAAAATAGCATCTTACTTCCAAATAGAACCTAATTTAATGAATAAAATATTATTTTTGTGGTATCCAGTTTAACCTTTTCCCCAAATTAGACTCATTCTTTACCACCACTATTTATAAATAAACAAATATTTATATAAACATTAAAATAATTTATCTTAAAGAAAATACTTGTATTTATTTATATAATATTAACAACAAATAATGATTCCCTAAAAATAAAATTACGTCGTAATGGAAAAACAAAAACCTAAACTAAGAGATCTAAACTAAGAGATTTAACCTGAGTATAAAGAAAATTCCATGCTAAAAAAGGAAAACAAAAACTTTTAAAACTAATATTTTATGCTTATAACTAAATAAAAATTTATTATTTTACTTAGCTTTTTATAAATTTAAATTCCTAACCAAACAGTTAACTTTTAGTTAATCTGACTATAAGAATGAGTATAGGTCAAATGAAAATAATATTTTATTCATTAAATTAGATACAATTTGCAATTAGAGTATTATTATAACTAAAATTGAAATTCAAAGTACTAGGAGAAGAAAGTTGGATTTATGATACAATTAAAACTACCCATAAAGTTTGGAGTATTTTTAATGATTTAGCCCAATTTTATTATTATAACTTTCCTAGTATACCAATTTTTAATAATAAATAAGCAATTATTATATTGAAATAATAAAAATCATATTGATAATATAAAATGGGAAATCTAAATTGCAATTAATGAGAGTTACCGGTATTGATAACTTTTTAAAAATCAAGACTAAAAAATTGGAAGAATAAAGCTATTTATTGAATAACATATAAACTTGAAGTAAGACTTTGATTGGAAGTAAGGAATTAATGAATATTATTCAAAATAAGATAAAACTTTTTTTTTGACTGAAAATAAGATAAAAGTTAATAATACATAAGTATAGCATTCCTTCTCTATCCAATTAAATAAGCGAGTTACAAAAATGCACTTAACTACTGCCACAACAATAAGAATTCCTTACTTTGATTACTTTACATCACTAACTCATCAATTGTTCATCATTCATCGAGAAACTTGTATATTAACCAATATCTAAATTTATTATATTAAGGATTTACATTTAATCTCATTTGTTGCCACCTCAAACTATAATCCATGATTCTTTATTAACCTCATCGTTAGATATTATCAACATTCAATCATTAATTTACAACTTACAATAACATTCAATCATGTTCCGATAATATTATTAACCATTCTTTACTTCCCATTATAGTTCATAAGTTCATTTATGCGTAAATGCACAATAGCACATACATATATCTAATTCATAACTCTAGCTGCCATTTTAAACAAAATCAGTATTCCTAGTTTTGTCTATTGCTAACTGACTAATCTGCTTACATTCAACAAGAACTCGTACTTTACTTCATTCTTCATCTCTATATTAAAATTTATCATCATAATTCTTATTAAATTGATTGCTAACTGAAGATTAAATTCATAACATTAAGCAAGCTCTATTTTTCCCAAATTTATGGAATTTGGTCTAGCTAGCTGCTGCCAATTCAGCAAACACCTCAGTTACTAGGCCAAAAACTGTCCTAAACATGTTTACTTATCCATTTCTCACCAAGATATAGGTATGCGACATTAGTTCTCATCTTAATATTTCCAAAACTCATAAAAAGAATAACCAATTTGGTTGCTGCCATTTCAAGATCTCTCATGTTTATAATCAAAACTTATCCATTTCCATGTAACTTGTTCCGTTCCATGAAGTAATAGATATGCAACTTCATATTCTATCTCACTATAAAAAAATATACATAACTAGATGATTGTTTGCTGCCATATCAAAGAAAATCAGAGTTTTTTGTTTAAAACTCATAATTAATATGCTATTCTATCCATTTCCTATCAGGAATTTGATATAAGACATCACTTCCTATTATAGTAAA
This sequence comes from Jatropha curcas, assembly GCF_041381405.1. NCBI lineage: Eukaryota > Viridiplantae > Streptophyta > Magnoliopsida > Malpighiales > Euphorbiaceae > Jatropha > Jatropha curcas. The sequence continues at coordinate 21,587,372 of NC_143160.1, read as the reverse complement.
ATATAAACAATTTATCAGGTTAACTGCTGCCACATCCAAAAGTCTAGATTTCGTGATTAAATTTTCAGACTTTACACATTAGCTAACTCACTACCCTACAAAAACTTAATCTACAACTTCACACACTCATCCCAAACACTATAATTCAAGAAATCAATTAATTGCTGTTAGCTCAACGAATTCAAAATTTTCTACTTAATATATCCACTGGTTTTGCACATATCTTAATAGAATTCAGTTTATAACTCATTAAAAATGGAAACAGTTTAATAATTTCTTTGCCGGGTATTAATGAGCATATAGCTAACTAGCTATTTTCAACCTAAAGAACCCTTAATTCTTCATAAAGATTTATAACAGATGCAATAATCTAACCATCTCAATATAGTAATTAGTTTATATACCAATTTAAAGAGCAAAAATCGAGATTATCGGCTTTGAAGTCTAGCTCCAACTTGCGTTAATTCACAATTCTAGTATTTAACAAAACTTTATTGCAAAACTAGCATCATTTTTGGAATCTATGCGACAAGAATAAAATTCTGACTTCAGAAAACTTCCGGTCACCGGATTCCGCTGCCGGTCACCCCCTACTGCCGCCGTCCACAGTGGCCGGAGGGTTACTGACCGAGACTTAGCGTTACATTAACCAAATCGTTCGAAATTTCTAGCTAAACTCTAATCTTAAACTAATTTTTACTAATCAAATCATTATCAAGCAAAACTCCAAATTTTCCCATTAAAATCCCTAAGATTTATATTGTTCAAATGTTTAAACTATTTCTCCATTTTATCGAGAATAACTTGTAAATGTGTAATGAGGAAGGTTAGTCGACCTACCTTGTCGAAAAATGCTGCTGGAAATGCTCGAGGTGAGCGGAGAGAGAGGCTGAGATCGCGCCCTCCGCAATTTGTCGAGCGAACAGGGGAGCGACAGGCTATTGCCACCAAGAAGGAAAGAAAGCGAGTCGGTGAGGGAGTGTTTCTGTCATGGTCAGCCCACCGTGGTAGGTATTGTCCGCTTTGGGCCACGCAGGCCCGCACGGTTTTGTCCCTTGGGCCAGGCTTTTCAACCCACCCCAAAAGGCGCCTACCAGGTTAAGCTACGACCCCTCTTATGTACTGATCGTGAACCTTGTGCGTAGCCGATGTGGGATTTGCCTAAGGTGAGTGCACTGCCTCTCTGCAGCCACCGCTCACCCCCCCCTTAGGGACTCAGCGCCCACGCTGAGGTTTGCCCCACCACCGGCCAGAGGAACAAGGCTTGGCTCTGATACCAAATGTCATGGTCAGCCCACCTTGGTAGGTATTGTCCGCTTTGGGCCACGCAGGCCCGCACGGTTTTGTCCCTTGGGCCAGGCTTTTCAACCCACCCCAAAAGGCGCCTACCAGGTTAAGCTACCACCCCTCTTATGTACTGATCGTGAACCTTGTGCGTAGCCGATGTGGGATTTGCCTAAGGTGAGTGCACTGCCTCTCTGCAGCGTGGGCGCTGAGTCCCTAAGGGGGGGGTGAGCGGTGGCTGCAGAGAGGCAGTGCACTCACCTTAGGCAAATCCCACATCGGCTACGCACAAGGTTCCCGATCAGTACATAAGAGGGGTGGTAGCTTAACCTGGTAGGCGCCTTTTGGGGTGGGTTGAAAAGCCTGGCCCAAGGGACAAAACCGTGCGGGCCTGCGTGGCCCAAAGCGGACAATACCTACCAAGGTGGGCTGACCATGACATTAACGAAAAATGAAATTTTATTGTTGCTATAAAAGAATGAAGACATATTTGTATTTATAATCTTCTCATTGCTTTCAAAGTATTTGAATTAAATGAATGCGATTTCGGTATTTATATAGTTGAGTAATTTAAGTTTTGCCTTGGCTATTGTTAATTAAATTGTTGGTTATTTAGCACCACTGAGTCTTCCACTCAGCGCGTTGATTTTTATCACGCGCAGGTTAGGAGCGGAGGGTGTTCTTCAAGACCAGAGGACGAGCATCAGAGTAGATATCACATCTTGGGTAGGATATTTTGTAAATGGTGATTTTTGGCATGTATATCAATATTGTGTTGTGAACGTTGGATATAATAAGTTTGTCATGTATTAAGAGTTATGATTATTTAAAGAAATAACACCTTATTATATTTTTGGTGTATGATGATTAGAGATTCCTTGAAAAGAATGTGTTTCGAATATTATGCGTATATTGATGGATATTTAGAAGTGCTTGTAGTATGTTGTTGAATTGGAGGTTTGGGGGTTCAAAAAAAAAAATTGGAAGTGTGTATATTTTCTTTGTGTGGCAAGTAAATTTTTAGGGGAAACTCTTGCGAAATTTTCGTATTGTTGGTTATTTAGCAATAGCCAAGGCAAAACTTAAATTACTCAACTATATAAATACCGAAATCGCATTCATTTAATTCAAATACTTTGAAAGCAATGAGAAGATTATAAATACAAATATGTCTTCATTCTTTTATAGCAACAATAAAATTTCATTTTTCGTTAAGGCTCATACTCATACAGAATGAACATAAGCAGATTTGATCGTGGCCTATGTTAGCGCCACCCCCATCACATACTCGTGGCCTATGAAAGCACCACCGTGGCCTATGAAAGCACCACCCCCATCACACAATCGTGGCCTATGAAAGCACCACCCCATCACACAAATAAGCGCGTCCGTCTATTTATAAGGGCTGATAATCCTAGCATATGATCATAGCTTCACAATAAGAAAATCCATCTCATCATACTACGTCTCAATCATGTATAGTAGAGCCTAAATCAAAAGCATTCTTTCACAAAAGCAATAATTCTTAATCAAAACCTCTTCATTTAGTACTCATCAGTTCAAATATTTTACTCAAAACACTATAAATGTATATATACTATCGGTCCGGGAGTCGGTATTATTTTGGTCCAGAAAAATTATTATATATAGGTAATAGGTTCTATCACATTTTTGGAGCATGCATGCATGGTTTTTATGGGTAGAAAGTAAGTAATGAATATTTTTGGAGAATTTTAGAGAATTAGTGCGTAGTGACTTAAGGTGTGATAGTAATGAAGGAAATTAGAGGCAATAGTTGTGTGGATGAAATTTGAAATGGTGTTAGATTAATTAAGGAACTTCGAAGAATTATTTTTATGGAGTAAATTTGAGAATTTTGTTGTGTTACATAATATTTTGAAGGAATTTAATTTGGAGAATATTTTTAGCCATTAGATTAGATTTACATTCAATCCTAGCCATCCAATTTTTATGGAGTAAATCATTATCACCTCCATTATTTGGGCAACACTATCCTTCTTCTTCTTTTCCTACGTCTTCTTCTTCTTCTTCTTCTTCTTCTTCTTCTTCTTTTTCTTCTTCTTCTTCTTCTTCAATTTTTCCTTAGTAAACACATCAAAATCACCCATACAACTTGAGTTAATTAAGACATATTAGAGATTGAAGCTAGAGAAGTAATATTTGGTGACTAATTTCAAGGAATTTGGTGATTTTCCCTACTTGGTAAGTGATTTTAGGATAAGGTATTTATGTTGGGGTTTAGAGTTTTCTTTAGCATATACATGCTAAATCATGCTCCACTTCTTCTTTTGTTTGTGTTTTCTTTGTTTGATTTTGAGTGTCTTACATGTAGAGGGTGGAGAGCCTTCCACCATGGATAAGGGCAAGACCAAAGCTTGAGCTTGTTAAAGCTTGGTTTGAAGGTTAGTGCAATTATACTTTCACTTGTTTAAGTTGTTTTTACATGTATATGCTAAAGAAAACTCTAAACCCCAACATAAATACCTTATCCTAAAATCACTTACCAAGTAGGGAAAATCACCAAATTCCTTGAAATTAGTCACCAAATATTACTTCTCTAGCTTCAATCTCTAATATGTCTTAATTAACTCAAGTTGTATGGGTGATTTTGATGTGTTTACTAAGGAAAAATTGAAGAAGAAGAAGAAGAAGAAAAAGAAGAAGAAGAAGAAGAAGAAGAAGAAGACGTAGGAAAAGAAGAAGAAGGATAGTGTTGCCCAAATAATGGAGGTGATAATGATTTACTCCATAAAAATTGGATGGCTAGGATTGAATGTAAATCTAATCTAATGGCTACAAATATTCTCCAAATTAAATTCCTTCAAAATATTATGTAACACAACAAAATTCTCAAATTTACTCCATAAAAATAATTCTTCGAAGTTCCTTAATTAATCTAACACCATTTCAAATTTCATCCACACAACTATTGCCTCTAATTTCCTTCATTAATATCACACCTTAAGTCACTACGCACTAATTCTCTAAAATTCTCCAAAAATATTCATTACTTACTTTCTACCCATAAAAACCATGCATGCATGCTCCAAAAATGTGATAGAACCTATTACCTATATATAATAATTTTTCTGGACCAAAATAATACCGACTCCCGGACCGATAGTACTATTCACAGACAGATAAACTACTATTGCAACACAGGAAAAATAGGGCGTTACAGCTCTTCCCCCCTTAAAGAATTTCGTCCTCGAAATTCACCTGAATTAAATAACTGAGGATGTTGTTGTCTCATAATGTCTTCACTTTCCCATGTAGCTTCCTCGGTCTTATGGTTTCTCCAAAGAACCTTTACCAAAGGAATTCTCTTATTCCTTAGCTCCTTGACTTCCCTAGCAAGTATCCTCACCGGTTCTTCCTCATAAGTTAAATCTTGGTCAATAGTAATAGATTCCACTGCTATCACATGTGATGGGTCGGACCGATACCTTCTCAACATAGATACGTGGAAAACATTATGTGTCCTGTCCAGGTCTGGTGGTAAAGCTAGTCTATAGGCTAATGGACCCACACGCTCAATAATATCATATGGACCAATGAACCTAGGACTAAGCTTACCCTTTCTTCCAAATCTCAATATCTTTTTCCACGGAGATACCTTAAGGAAAACCTTATCTCCCACTGCATACTCTATATCTTTCCTCTTCAAGTCGGCATAGGACTTCTGACGATCTGAAGCTGCTTTCAATCTATCTCTGATAATTCTGACCTTATCCTCTGTGTCCCGAATCAAATCCGGACCTATAATCTTGCCCTCACTCAACTCTGACCAACATAGTGGCGTCCTACATCTCCTACCATATAGTGCTTCAAAAGGGGCCATCTGAATACTCGACTGAAAACTGTTATTATAGGCGAATTCGACAAGTCGAATGTACTTCTCCCAACTACCCTCAAACTCAATAACACAAGCTCGTAACATATCCTCCAAAATCTGAATAACCCGCTCTGACTGACCATCTGTCTGAGGATGAAAAGCTGTACTGAAATTCAGTTTAGTACCCAGGGCCTCATGTAGCTTCTTCCAAAATCTAGAAGTAAATCTCGGATCTCTATCTGAAATGATGGATAAAGGAACTCCATGTAATCTCACTATCTCATCTATATAAAGCTCTGCATACTGCTCCATAGTGAAGTCGGTCCTAACAGGAAGAAAGTGTGCTGACTTAGTTAGTCTGTCAACTATTACCCATACAGCATCTTTCTTTTTAGGAGTTAAAGGCAATCCAGTCACAAAATCCATTGTAACCTTATCCCATTTCCACTCTGGAATAGCAGTAGGGTGTAACAAACCAGAAGGGAACTGATGCTCTGCTTTCACTTGCTGGCACGTCAAACACTTCGACACATAATCTGTGATATCCCTCTTCATCGCCGGCCACCAATACTGTGATTTCAAATCCTGATACATCTTATTACTGCCAGGATGCATAGCATAAGGACTACTATGAGCTTCCTTTAAGATACTCTTTCTCAGCTCTGTCATTTTAGGCACACAAATTCGATCCCCAAAGTACAAGTAGTCGTCATCTTTAATCATAAATCTCTTTTTCTCACCCTTTCTGACTAGGCCTTTCCACAAAGTAATAGTCTCATCACCCTGCTGTGCATCTCTAATCTGTTGTAGTAGGCTAGGTTTCACCATCAGCTCTGCTACAAGAGTACCATCTCTAGTCACAGATAAGCGTGCATTCATAGCACGAAGAGCAACTAATGCCTTTCTACTGAGTGCATCTGCCACGACATTAGCTCTACCCGGGTGGTAATCAATAGTGAAATCATAGTCCTTAAGTAGCTCTAACCATCTGCGCTGCCTCAAGTTAAGCTCTCTCTGCGTAAGCAGATACTTAAGGCTCTTATGATCCGTATACAAGTGGCATTTCTCACCATACAAGTAATGTCTCCAAAGCTTCAAGGCAAACACAATAGCTGCTAACTCCAAATCATGAGTAGGGTAGTTTTTCTCATGTGGCTTAAGCTGTCGGGAAGCATAAGCAATCACCTTGCTCTCTTGCATAAGCACACAGCCCAAACCATTATGCGAAGCATCACTATAAACATCATATGGTCTGCCTGGAGCTGGCTGTGTCAAAACTGGAGCCTCAGTAAGCATCGCCTTAAGCTGCTCAAAACTACTCTGGCATCTATTAGTCCACTCAAAACGGACATCCTTACAGAGAAGTCTAGTCAAAGGGGCTGCAATAAGAGAAAACCCCTTGACAAACCTCCTGTAATATCCAGCCAAACCTAAGAAACTTCGAATTTCTATAACATTCGTAGGTGGCTTCCAATCAAGCACTGCCTCAATCTTCTTCGGGTCCACCCGAATACCTTTGGCTTAACCCAGCATTGTTATAAACTTGACCTTTGCTGGGTTTTTAACACATAATTTGAGTTATGGGTCTCCAAATTGAATGAAATTAGATTCATTAGAAAGCTAAGCCAAAATTCTACAAATGTTCAGAAGGGACCACAGCCCAGATCAAAGAGTAAGATAGCAAACAAAAGCTCAGAACACAGACCAACAGATCAGACCTGATTCAGCAGAACCAAGTCCAATGTTTCTTAAATTCCTACTTCACCAAACACTCAAATGAAACCAATCCAGAACGAGAGAATTCTCAAGACACAGGGCAACAACTTTTATGAATAACTCAGAACCTAATCATGTCATTATAGTGGTCAAAAAGGACAATGATTTCGGATATACTGGTAAGACACCATAACAGAACCAGTTTTGGTATTTAAATCATAAGTTGAGCTACAAGTACTGGAATTAGTGCACTCACCTTAGGCAAATCCCACATCGGCTACGCACAAGGTTCACGATCAGTACATAAGAGGGGTGGTAGCTTAACCTGGTAGGCGCCTTTTGGGGTGGGTTGAAAAGCCTGGCCCAAGGGATAAAACCGTGCGGGCCTGCGTGGCCCAAAGCGGACAATACCTACCAAGGTGGGCTGACCATGACATTTGGTATCAGAGCCAAGCCTTGTTCCTCTGGCCGGTGGTGGGGCAAACCTCAGCGTGGGCGCTGAGTCCCTAAGGGGGGGTGAGCGGTGGCTGCAGAGAGGTAGTGCACTCACCTTAGGCAAATCCCACATCGGCTACGCACAAGGTTCACGATCAGTACATAAGAGGGGTGGTAGCTTAACCTGGTAGGCGCCTTTTGGGGTGGGTTGAAAAGCCTGGCCCAAGGAACAAAACCGTGCGGGCCTGCGTGGCCCAAAGCGAACAATACCTACCAAGGTGGGCTGACCATGACAGTTTCGTAGGCCGACGATGTCTGCTTGGCCGCCGTCCAGTGAGAGAGGAGAGGAGTGGGGATTTTGGTGGGTGGTTTGGTTCAAATCAGCCTTGATTCGGTCCAAATTCTTGGTTGTGTGATTTCCAACTGGTTTATGGGTATTTCAATGGGTTTAATTTGATTTGAGGTTTGGTTTAGCAATAAAAAGTATTTGTCATTAATTTATTTAATAAATTCATAAATTATTATTTTAATTATTTTTAAGGGGAAATTATAATCGTGCCCCTATGTTTCGATAAAAAGAACTACTCTACCCCTGTATTTTTTTAATTAAATTACTAAACTCTTGTATTATTAACCCGATACACCATAGTAACCTTCTGTCCATTTTTATTAGATTTGGATGTTAAGATAGAGTGAAATGACTCCGATAACCTCAAATGAAAGACAAAATCAAATGCGTTTGACTTAGGAGGGAATAGGGAAATAGGAAGAGTCTCCAACCTCTCGACCGTTTTCAAAAGAATTGAAAACCAAAGGAAACCATTGAAATGCTTCCATTTGTTTTACATCAAAATCATTGTTGCTGAGAACCATTATGATAGTGTCGTCGTTGGAGTGTTTGAAGAAGTAGTGACAGTGATAGTGAATGCACGTGAGAGGTAAACCCAAGCCTTCCTCTTTTTCCTTTTTGTAATGTACTGGATTAAAGTAGTTTACTTTGAAATGAGAATTTTCGTTCAATTTGTATGTGATTAGGGTTTAGTTTGATATGCTATAGAATCATTATATTAGGATTTAACTCAATTATAGTCTGTTTTTTTAAATAACAAAATGGTTAGGCAAGAATACTATGATTTTATTGTTACATATAAAGGGTGTGTAGCTACAATTGGAAATGTAGGTAGGGAGTAATACTCTTATTTGCAGTTGGTAAACGATATTTACTAGTTACACGACATTGAGGCCTCATTTATAGAAATAAAATTTGGAGGGAACTTGCTTATAGAAAGTGATGTTGATTTGATGTGTATGTTTGCATTATATGATTCTTCTCGTGAGATTGAGCTATTTGTTCAAGCTAGCCATGTTGAACCTCTTGCTTTTGAAGAACCTGAACAAGGCTTTAGTGTAGTGGATGAGATGGTTATACAGGGTGATGTGTGCAGGGATGTTGGGTTTAGGGATGTTAGTGTAGTTTATAGGGGAATGATTGATGCATGTGTAGAGAACTACGATAGGGGGTGTAAGTGAGGAGGAAAATGCAAATGTCAATGTGGTTGAGAATCCAAATGAAGGTGGCTGTAATAAAAATGTGGATGAGAATGAAAATGTAGGTGGTTGTGATATGGATGTAATTGGGGATGGAAATGCAAATGTAAGGCACTGTGATGGGGATGACAAGGTGGTTGAGAATGCAAAAGAAGTTGGATGCGATGGGGATGTCAATGTCGAGGAAAATACACATGCAAGTGGCTGTGAAGGGGGTGTGAATGAGGGGGGAAATGAAAATGCAAGTGGCTATGAGGATGAACCAGTGTTGGATGTGACTGATGGGGGAAATGAAAATGTAGAACCAATTGTGAATTTGAATGCTGCTGAACCGGTTGTGAATGTGAATGAGGAGAGAAATGTTGCTAAACCACTTGTGAATTTGAATGAGAGGGGAAATAATGTTGAACCAGACAGGGTACAAATGGGATGCAGAGACAGGGGCAGGGGGCAACTGTTAGGAATACAGATGTGAGACAGAGACAGAGGTGGGGGCAAATGTGACAAGGAATACTTAGGGTTAAGGGAATTCTTAAGAATTTATATGGTTCTAATATCTGGGACAATATAGGCTAAGAATCTCCATCGTATGACATATGCATGCCTAGTGCAAAGGGTAGAAGAAGGGGTACTGTGGGGGTTACAGGCAGGGGTACAGAGAGCATTATAGGGAGGGGTAGAGTGAGGGGTGGTGGGATAAGGAGGAATCTTGAATTAACAACGAAAGGAGAAGACCAGACCAAGAAAACCAAGCAAGAGAAGCAAACACATCACAGAATAAGGACAGGGAAGAGGCAGCTGTTGAGGCTAATGTGTCATCAATCAAGAAAGCAAGCATAATGCACTATTTCAAAGGACTTATAATTTGACGAGGAGATCCAACTTGAGTACAACACCAAGACCAAGACCAATACTAACACCAAGACCAATAGGACTAGGCATGGCCGGTTCAATGAACCGCCGGTTTCGGTTCATTGAACCGCCGGTTCGAGATGTTTAAAATTTTGAACCGGAACCGACCCTTGAACCTCCGGTTCCGGTCCGGTTCCGGTTCCGGCACGGTTCAGCACGGTTCCGGCGAACCGACGGTTCAAATTACGGTTCCGATTCGGTTCCGACATTACGCAAATTTAAAAAAAAATAATAAAATTTTGATTTCGAATTCATGAATAAATAATAGTTTTAAAATGTTTAAATTTTATTAACTAAATAAATTATTATAAAATTTTAAAACAAAAACTTCTATTAACTTAGAAATATTATTACATTAAATTTACAAATTTTGCTAACTCAATAATATAGAAAATTATAATTTTTTTTTTATTTTGGGCTTGAATTAAATTAAAATTGAAAAATTTTAATTTAATTACCTACGTATCCTCTTGAAAATTATAGAAAATCAAAGCTCACGTAGTTCTTTTTTTTTTATTTCATTGGAAAATAACCTCCCAATTATTACAATTAATTTTAGTCATCGGCGCCACTAGTCTCCATTAATGAGTCGGAATCATCATCATCGCTTGAATTTTGCTGGTCTTGAGTTCTCAACGCCGTTCTAGTCCAATCGTCAACACACTCTTACATTTCCACATTATTGAGAGTCGGAATCATCATCATCGCATATTCTTTTTTACAATAATTACATCGAACCGCATTGATTTCTCTATTATCTTGAACAATTTTTGCAAAGTGCTTCTTAAACATATCTGATTTTGGTGGTTTACCTATTGAAATATTAGGAGACATTGCTTCTTGTGGTGAAAAATCAATCAATGGATCGTTTGAATCAATTTATTCTACGCTTTGAGCAACTCGCTTTCCCTTGGAGCTTTGTGAATTGTGTGCCATAATTTTAAATGGAATTATGGAAAAAAATGAATAAATGGAATATGAAATTAATGGAATTTAGAATTGGATTTATGAAAATAAAGCAATATTAAGAAGAGGAGAGATAGGATATAATTGGTTGTGAAAAAAAATAATCAACTCATCATATTTATACATATTTTTCATTTATGTAGTTTTCCAAATTGTCCCTTATAACAGAAAAAAAACAATTATATTTTTGAATAATTTAATAAATTATAATAAATGAATAAAATTTATTTACCAAAACTAAAAAAATTAAATGTTATTGACAATGACACCTGCTAGCCGTTTGAACCTTGAAAAAAATTGTGTAAAACAAAAGGTTCAACGGCTAGTGAAGATATTTTTTCATAAATGATAATATTTTATAAAAGGTTCAATGATGATGTTTTTTTATAAATGATGATGTTTTATAAAAGGTTTAATGATGATGTTTTTTTCACTACTTTTTATAAATTAAGTATTATTACATCAAATAATTTTGTTTGTGAATCCGGTTCGAACCGGACCGAAACCGCCGGTTAACTGCCGGTTCCGGGCCGGTTCAGGTTCATTTTTTAACATTCACATGAACCTTAACCGGCCCTTGAACCGCCGGTTTCGGTTCAAAATTTTAAACCGCCGGTTTCGGTCCGGTTTCGGTCCGTCTACAGTACGGTTCGGTTCCGGTTCGGTTCCAGTTAGAACCGAACCGGTGGCCATGCCTAAATAGGACCTCAACTCCAAGATGAAAGTAGTGATAGCTCAGATGAATCATATTGTGGCTTCTCTAACCATGACAGTGATGAGTTAGAGGGGTATCCATCCGACTTTATGGTTCCTGAAACAGAGGCAAGCACATCTGGTGCAAATGTTGAGGCTGAATTTAAGGATGGCAGTGATGATTTGTGTAACAGACTGATTTTTCTTTTAGTGTCGGCAATAGTGATTTACCGGTTTGTGAATAGTACCATCGGTCCGGGACTTGGTATTATTTTAGTCCGGAAAAATTACTATGCATAGTTAATATTTTATTTACTATTTTTGGAGCATGTTTGCATGATTTAGGTGGGTAGAAAATATTTAATGAATATTTTTGGAGAGTTTATGTATTGAATGGATAATATTTCTAGTGTGGTATATTAAGAAATAAATGAAGAATTATTTTAGTGGAGTTAATTTAATTAATTGGTGGAGTTAAATAAGAAGTAGAAGAGAATTATTTGAGGAATATTTAGAGCCATTGGATGAGATTACTTAGGACTTGATCTTAGCCACACATTTTGCATGATTTTAGGAAGTCAAATTTGACTTTGGCACTTAAAAGTAAACACCACAACACTTATTTCTTTCTTCTCTTCTCCTTATCCACGCCATCTCCATCTTCTTCCTCTTTCTTTCATTTCTTCATTTTCTTACCTCCAAATTTACCACCAAACTACCTAATTAAATCATAGATTAGTACTTAATTCTTAAGAATTAAGAAGTAGAAGTTGAGTTTGGTGATTAAAACCAAAGAGAAGTGAAGTTACCATTGAAACAAGTAAGTTGTGGTTTTTGAGTTTTGTGAATTGTTAAGTAGAATTCATGGTTTAGACATGTTATTGATGCATTAAATCATGCTCCAACTATTTCTTTTGTTAAGTTTTGCTTGTAATGTTGATTTTTCATGCTTTGAAGAGGTTGGAGAACCATCCTCAAAGGGGAAAGAGAAAGCCAAGGAGTAAGGCTTTCCAAGCTTTTTCAAGCTTGTTAATAAGGTTAGTGCAATCATAATTTCACTTGTTTAAGTTGTTTTTACATGGTTAGGGTTTTGAATATATTTTGGGAACTTTGTATGTTTTGTTGAAATTGCTGATTTTAATGTGAGATGTGTTCTGCCGTGGGATTGGAACTCATTTTTGACCCCTTTACACTTCCCATTTGTTTCTGACTTCTTCATGAAAGTTGTAGCTCTATTTCTCAGATTTCCAGAACATATTCTTATGTCTAATTCCAATACTTGTAGCTCAACTTATGATTGAAATACCAAAACTGGTTCTGTTATGCTGTCTTACCTGTCTATCTGAAATGATTGTCCATTTTGACCACTCAAATGGCAAAATAATGTCTTATGTTCTTCACAAAAGTTATATCTTTACTTCTTATCTTTCCAACCCATCCTCTTTTGTCCAAATTGGAGATACATAACTCAACTTATGGCTGAAACACCCAAACTGACTCTGTTGTGTCGGGCCACATGCATTACTAAATTGAGTGCCCATTTTGACCACTATAATGACAAGATTAGGTTCTGAGTTCTTCATAAAAGTTGTTACCCTGTGTCTTGAGACTTCTCTCGTTCTGGATTGGTTTCATTTGAGTGTCTGGTGAAGTAGGAATTCAAGAAACATTGGACTTGGTTCTGCTGAGTGTATATAATAAGTTTATAATGTATTAAGAGTTATGATTATTGAAGGAAATAACATCTTATTATATTTTTGGTGTATGATGACTATATATTCCTTGAAAAGAATGTGTTTAGACTATGATGCGTATGTTGATGGATATTTAGAAGTGCTTGTGGTATGTTATGTTGAATTGGAGTTTTGGGGTTTGGAGAAAATTGGAAGTGTGTATATTTTCTTTGTGTGGCAAGTTAATTTTTAGGGGAAACTCTTGCGAAATTTTCGTAGGAATTTCCTTAAATATTATTTTCGTTAACAAAAGAAAAAAAAAAAAACCAAACAAAATGTTAATTACTTGCCTCCTTATGAAAATTTAACCACTTCTAATTTGTGATCTAGCTTTAATAAGTGACATAAGACGGTGCTCCGGCACCGATTGTGGCATCCGCCGTCTGGTTCTCCGGGATTGGCCGGTGGGTGTTACATTTTGTGGTATCAGAGCATAGGTTTAGACGATTCTAGGATATATTATTTGGTATGAGAGTTTATCCGATTTGGAGTCATGATATAAGTGATTTAAGTTAAATACATGCCATATTAGTCTGTTTTGGGAATTTCTCTCTGATGCGAATCCACTGGTCTTTGTAGGTATTTAGTGATGTCTCAGCGCCTGCCAGATGAGGAGGTGGACAGTTATGCCCCTCCAGAGGGTGCTATGTTAGAGGGCGGTAGGCCAGCCGGTGGTGTTGCTGGTGGGATTTTGGGTTCTGATGCAGAGCGCGCCTCAGCTGTAGGGCAGGCTACTGCGAGTCCTGCGGGGCCTAATCAGGGTGATTTGGTACAGCAGTTGGTAGCTGCATTGAGGCAGGCTGTGGGAGCTGTTCCCCAGGCTCCAGTCGCACCAGCCCTTGTTCCAGTTCATACCCCGGTAGAGAGACTGAGGAAGTATCGTGTTGAGGATTTTATGGGTCGGAGAGATGATGATCCTTCTGCAGCAGAATTTTGGCTCCAAGCGACAGAGAGGGTTTTGGACCAGATGCAGTGTACTCCTGCAGATAGATTGATTTGTGCTGTTTCCTTGCTAAAGGAAGAGGCTTACCTATGGTGGGAGTCTATGGTGAAGACATCGAGAGCTGAGGATGTTACTTGGGATTTCTTTCTCTCTGCTTTTCGGGAGAAATATGTAGGGGAGTTATACACGGATCAGAGGATAGCAGAGTTCCTTGAGCTTAGGCAGGGGCGGATGACTGTCTCCGAGTATGAGCGGGAGTTTCTGCGGTTGAGTAGGTATGCTTCTAAGTTGGTCCCTACTGAGGCAGATCGGTGTAAGCGGTTTCGGAAGGGGTTACTGGATGAGTATAGGATGCACTTGACATCCCAGCCCCACACTACATTAGCTGGTTTGGTGAAGGCTGCTACAAAGCTTGAGCTTATTCGGAATGAGAGACAGGCCAGAGGTCAGAGGATCCAGCAGAGCAGTCAGTATAAGAGATTTCAGAGTGCTACGTCTGGACAGACTTCAGGGGTCCAGTCTAGTAGCAAGAGATTTAGAGGCGGACCGCAGATGGGGGCCAGACCGGGCCAGACAGTTGGTCGGGGTATAGTTCCGAGATCAGCTCCTCCGGTTTCATCTGTTGCTAGTGGTGGAGGTGCTACATGGCCAGGTCTATCGATTTGCAGTCAGTGTGGCAGGAGGCATGTTGGGGTGTGTTGGGGAACTACTATGAGAGCTTGCTATAGATGTGGATCCACTGAGCATATAATTAGGGATTGTCCTATGACTGTGACTCATCCAGCTCAGCAGGTTGGGAGGCCAGCTCCCTATGTTCAGAGAGGCAAAGGTAGAGGCCGTAGTGAGGGATATGGGACTAGGAGTGAGAGACCAGTTTCTGAGACTGTGGAGAGACCAGAGGCTAGAGCACAGGCGAGAGCTTATGCCATCAGGACCAGGGAGCAGCGGGATGCGGCGGACGTCATTGCAGGTACCTTCTCTATCTTTGACACTTTTGTACTTGCTTTGATTGATCCGGGCTCCACGCATTCATACATATGCACACATGTGGGTAGACTGGGTAGTATGCATGCTGAGACATTAGAGCACAGCGTTGAGGTTACTAGCCCTTTGGGTCAGAGTGTAGTAGTTGATCGGGTGTATAGAGATTGCCCTGTAGTCATTCATGGGTATGTATTTCCGGGTGATTTGATAGAGTTGCCTTTTCGGGAGTATGATGTGATATTGGGTATGGATTGGTTGTCTAGACATGGGGTCATTGTTGATTGTAGACGTAAGAGGATTATGCTTCAGACTCCGTCTGAAGAGGAGATTGTAGTTGTGGGGGAGAGGATGGATTACCTCTCTAATGTTATTTCAGCCAGTACTGCTAGGAGAATGATACAGCATGGTTGTGAGGCCTACTTAGCCTGTGTACTTGCTCCAGAGTCAGAGTCTCCTAGTGTCCATGATATACCCACAGTATGTGATTTTCCGGATGTGTTTCCAGAGGAGTTGCCTGGTTTACCTCCTGAGAGAGAGGTTGAGTTTGGTATTGAGGTTATGCCTGGTACTGCACCGATATCCATTGCTCCGTATCGGATGGCGCCTGCTGAATTGAAAGAGTTAAAGATACAGATTCAGGAGTTGCTTGATAAGGGTTTTATTCGTCCTAGTGTATCTCCATGGGGTGCTCCAGTATTGCTCGTAAAGAAGAAGGATGGCTCACTTAGATTGTGTATTGATTACAGACAACTTAACAAAGCTACTGTGAAGAATCGGTATCCATTGCCTCGGATAGATGATTTGTTTGATCAGTTGAGAGGAGCTAGTGTATTCTCGAAGATAGATCTGAGATCACGTTATCATCAGCTAAGGGTGAAGGGATCAGATGTACCTAAGACTGCTTTCAGGACACGCTACGGTCACTATGAGTTTTTAGTGATGCCATTTGGGTTGACTAATGCCCCAGCAGTGTTTATGGACCTGATGAACCGGATCTTCCATCCTTATTTGGATCAGTTCGTGGTGGTTTTTATTGATGATATTTTAGTGTACTCTTCGACTAGAGAGGATCATGATCATCACCTACGAACAGTTCTGCAGACTTTGAGAGACCGACAGTTGTATGCCAAGCTCAGTAAGTGTGAATTTTGGTTGACTGAGATTGCTTTCCTGGGGCATGTTGTTTCTGCAGAGGGTATTCGGGTGGACCCGAAGAAGATTGAGGCAGTGCTTGATTGGAAGCCACCTACTAATGTCACAGAGATTCGCAGTTTCTTAGGTTTGGCTGGATATTACAGGAGGTTTGTCAAGGGGTTTTCTCTTATCGCAGCCCCTTTGACTAGACTTCTCCGTAAGGATGCCCGTTTTGAGTGGACTGATAGATGCCAGAGTAGCTTTGAGAAGCTTAAGGCGATGCTTACTGAGGCTCCAGTTTTGACACAGCCAGCTCCAGGCAGACCATATGATGTTTATAGTGATGCTTCGCATAATGGTCTGGGTTGTGTGCTTATGCAGGAGGGCAAGGTGATTGCTTATGCTTCCCGACAGCTGAAGCCACATGAGAAGAACTATCCTACCCATGATTTGGAGTTAGCAGCTATTGTGTTTGCCTTGAAGATTTGGAGACATTACTTGTATGGTGAGAAATGCCACTTGTATACGGATCATAAGAGCCTTAAGTATTTGCTTACGCAGAGAGAGCTTAACCTGAGGCAGCGCAGATGGTTAGAGCTACTTAAGGACTATGAGTTCACTATTGATTACCACCCGGGTAGAGCTAATGTAGTGGCAGATGCACTCAGTAGAAAGGCATTAGTTGCTCTTCGTGCTATGAATGCACGCTTATCTGTGACTAGAGATGGTGCTCTTATAGCAGAGCTTATGGTGAAACCTAGCCTACTGCAGCAGATTAGAGATGCACAGCAAGGTGATGAGACTATTGCCTTGTGGAAAGGTCTAGTCAGAGAGGGTAAGAAAAAGGGATTTGAGATTAGAGAGGACTGCTTGTACTTTGGGGATCGGATTTGTGTGCCTAAAATTTCAGAGTTGAGAAAGAGTATCTTAAAGGAAGCGCATAGTAGTCCCTATGCTATGCATCCTGGCAGTAATAAGATGTATCATGATTTGAAATCACAGTATTGGTGGCCGGCGATGAAGAGGGATATCACAGATTATGTGTCGAGGTGTTTGACATGCCAGCAAGTGAAAGCAGAGCATCAGTTTCCTTCTGGTTTGTTACACCCTACTTCTATTCCAGAGTGGAAATGGGATAAGGTTACTATGGATTTTGTGACTGGATTGCCTTTAACTCCTAAAAAGAAAGATGCTGTATGGGTAATAGTTGACAGGCTAACTAAGTCGGCACACTTTCTTCCTGTTAGGACTAACTTCACCATGGAGCAGTATGCAGAGCTTTATATAGATGAGATAGTGAGATTACATGGGGTTCCTTCTTCCATCATTTCAGATAGAGATCCGAGATTTACTTCTAGATTTTGGAAGAAGCTACATGAGGCCCTGGGTACTAAGCTGAATTTCAGCACAGCTTTTCATCCTCAGACTGATGGTCAGTCAGAGCGGGTTATTCAGATTTTGGAGGATATGTTAAGAGCTTGTGCTATTGAGTTTGAGGGCAGTTGGGAGAAGTACATTCGACTTGTAGAATTTGCCTACAATAATAGTTATCAATCGAGTATTCAGATGGCCCCTTTTGAAGCACTATATGGCAGGAGATGTAGGACTCCACTATGTTGGTCCGAATTGAGTGAGGGCAAGATTATAGGTCCAGATTTGATTCGAGACACAGAGGATAAGGTCAGAATTATCAGAGATAGATTGAAAGCAGCTTCAGATCGTCAGAAGTCCTATGCAGACTTGAAGAGGAGGGATATAGAGTATGCAGTGGGTGATAAGGTTTTCCTTAAGGTATCTCCATGGAAAAAAATATTGAGATTTGGAAGAAAGGGTAAGCTTAGTCCTAGGTTCATTGGTCCATATGAGATCATTGAGCGTGTGGGTCCATTAGCCTATAGACTAGCTTTACCACCAGACCTGGATAGGATCCATAATGTTTTCCACGTGTCTATGTTGAGGAGATATCGGTCCGACCCATCGCATGTGATACCAGTTGAATCTGTTACCATAGAGCCAGATTTGACCTATGAGGAAGAACCAGTGAGGATACTTGCGAGGGAAATCAAGGAACTAAGGAATAAGAGAATACCTTTGGTAAAGGTCCTTTGGAGAAACCATAAGACCGAGGAAGCTACATGGGAAAGTGAAGATATTATGAGACAACAGCATCCTCAGTTATTTACACCAGGTAAATTCGAGGACGAATTTCTTTTAAGGGGGGGGGGGGGGAGAACTGTAACAGACTGATTTTTCTTTTAGTGTCGGCAATAGTGATTTACCGGTCTGTGAATAGTACCATCGGTCCGGGACTTGGTATTATTTTAGTCCGGAAAAATTACTATGCATAGTTAATATTTTATTTACTATTTTTGGAGCATGTTTGCATGATTTAGGTGGGTAGAAAATATTTAATGAATATTTTTGGAGAGTTTATGTATTGAATGGATAATATTTCTAGTGTGGTATATTAAGAAATAAATGAAGAATTATTTTAGTGGAGTTAATTTAATTAATTGGTGGAGTTAAATAAGAAGTAGAAGAGAATTATTTGAGGAATATTTAGAGCCATTGGATGAGATTACTTAGGACTTGATCTTAGCCACACATTTTGCATGATTTTAGGAAGTCAAATTTGACTTTGGCACTTAAAAGTAAACACCACAACACTTATTTCTTTCTTCTCTTCTCCTTATCCACGCCATCTCCATCTTCTTCCTCTTTCTTTCATTTCTTCATTTTCTTACCTCCAAATTTACCACCAAACTACCTAATTAAATCATAGATTAGTACTTAATTCTTAAGAATTAAGAAGTAGAAGTTGAGTTTGGTGATTAAAACCAAAGAGAAGTGAAGTTACCATTGAAACAAGTAAGTTGTGGTTTTTGAGTTTTGTGAATTGTTAAGTAGAATTCATGGTTTAGACATGTTATTGATGCATTAAATCATGCTCCAACTATTTCTTTTGTTAAGTTTTGCTTGTAATGTTGATTTTTCATGCTTTGAAGAGGTTGGAGAACCATCCTCAAAGGGGAAAGAGAAAGCCAAGGAGTAAGGCTTTCCAAGCTTTTTCAAGCTTGTTAATAAGGTTAGTGCAATCATAATTTCACTTGTTTAAGTTGTTTTTACATGGTTAGGGTTTTGAATATATTTTGGGAACTTTGTATGTTTTGTTGAAATTGCTGATTTTAATGTGAGATGTGTTCTGCCGTGGGATTGGAACTCATTTTTGACCCCTTTACACTTCCCATTTGTTTCTGACTTCTTCATGAAAGTTGTAGCTCTATTTCTCAGCTTTCCAGAACATATTCTTATGTCTAATTCCAATACTTGTAGCTCAACTTATGATTGAAATACCAAAACTGGTTCTGTTATGCTGTCTTACCTGTCTATCCGAAATGATTGTCCATTTTGACCACTCAAATGGCAAACTAATGTCTTATGTTCTTCAGAAAAGTTATATCTTTACTTCTTATCTTTCCAACCCATCCTCTTTTGTCCAAATTGGAGATACATAGCTCAACTTATGGCTGAAACACCCAAACTGACTCTGTTGTGTCGGGCCACATGCATTACTAAATTGAGTGCCCATTTTGACCACTATAATGACAAGATTAGGTTCTGAGTTCTTCATAAAAGTTGTTACCCTATGTCTTGAGACTTCTCTCGTTCTGGATTGGTTTCATTTGAGTGTTTGGTGAAGTAGGAATTCAAGAAACATTGGACTTGGTTCTGCTGAAGCAGGTCTGATCTGTTGGTCTGTGTTCTGAGCTTTTGTTTGCTATCTTACTCTTTGATCTGGGCTGTGGTCCCTTCTGAAAATTTGTATTATTTTGTCTTATCTTTCTAATGAATCTGATTTCATTCAATTTGGAGACCCATAACTCAAATTATGTGTTAAAAACCCAGCAAAGGTCAAGATTATGAAAATGCTGAAAAGTTCTTAATTTATGTACTTTTATACTATCTTAAGTTTATATATATCTATAATGTTTTGAGTAATGAGTATTAAGAAATGAAGAGGTTTTGATTTATAATTATTGCTTTTGTGAAAGAATGATTTTGATTTGGGCTCTACTATGCATGATTGAAACGTGGTATGATGAGATGGATTTTCTTATTGTGAAGCTATGATCATATGCTAGGGTTATCAGGCCTTCTAAATAGGCGGACGCGCTTATTTGTGTGATGGGGTGGTGCTTTCATAGGCCACGGTGGTGCTTTCATAGGCCACGATTGTGTGATGGGGGTGGTGCTTTCATAGGCCACGGTGGTGCTTTCGTAGGCCACGAGTATGTGATGGGGTGGCGCTAATATAGGCCACGATCAAATCTGCTTATGTTCATTCTGCATGAGTATGAGCCTTAACGAAAAATGAAATTTTATTTTTGCTATAAAAGAATGAAGACATATTTGTATTTATAATCTTCTCATTGCTTTCAAAGTATTTGAATTAAATGAATGCGATTTCGGTATTTATATAGTTGAGTAATTTAAGTTTTGCCTTGGCTTTTATTGTTAATTTAATTATTGGTTATTTAGCACCACTGAGTCTTCCACTCAGCGCGTTGATTTTTATCACGCGCAGGTTAGGAGCGGAGGGTGTTCTTAAAGACCAGAGGACAAGCATCAGAGTAGAGATCACATTTTGGGTAGGATATTTTGTAAATGGTGATTTTTGGCATGTATATAAAGATTGTATTATGGAGGTTGTATATAATAAGTTTATAATGTATTAAGAGTTATGATTATTGAAGGAAATAACATCTTATTATATTTTTGGTGTATGATGACTATATATTCCTTGAAAAGAATGTGTTTAGACTATGATGCGTATGTTGATGGATATTTAGAAGTGCTTGTGGTATGTTATGTTGAATTGGAGTTTTGGGGTTTGGAGAAAATTGGAAGTGTGTATATTTTCTTTGTGTGGCAAGTTAATTTTTAGGGGAAACTCTTGCGAAATTTTCGTAGGAATTTCCTTAAATATTATTTTCGTTAACAAAAGAAAAAAAAAAACCAAACAAAATGTTAATTACTTGCCTCCTTATGAAAATTTAACCACTTCTAATTTGTGATCTAGCTTTAATAAGTGACATAAGACGGTGCTCCGGCACCGATTGTGGCATCCGCCGTCTGGTTCTCCGGGATTGGCCGGTGGGTGTTACATTTTGAGTAGTGTGAACTCAGCAGATGATGAGAGACCTCTTAATAGTTTAGATGCTTTTGATATGGGGGATGAACCTATGAGTAGAAAGAAAAGAGAGTTATTGATCCTTTCAAAAACTTATATGATAATGAATATAAGCCAAATGATTAGGAGATAGTTGAGTTTGAAATGGGTCAATCATTTGCATTTATTGATGTTTTTAGGGAAGCTTTGAGGGACTATGCGGTTAAGGGAGGGTACATTATCAAGTGAATAAGGATTGAACCATAGAGAGTCGCTGTTTCTTGCAAGAATGAGGATTGTAGATGGAGAATGCATGCTTCATTATTGAGTGACAAGGTTACTTTCATGGTCAAAACATTGAAAAGTGAGCATCAATATGTGAGGCCAGTTGGAAATAAAAATCCAAATGCAAACACAAGATGGGTGAAAAGGAAGTTGCAAGATGAGCGTGAGATTGATCCTCATATAAGTTATCAGTTAACGACTGGAAAGTTAGCAAAAATAGGAATATGTGTGCAACCATGACAACTATATAAGTCTAGGAACCAAGCTAAATAGACAATAGATGGTTCTCTTGTTGAGAGTTATAACCATCTTAGAAGATATATTGAAGCTTTGATGAGATCTAGCCCATGAACTTTTGTGAAATTTGAACCTAAACCTAAAAACTATGAGACTGACCCTATAGTATTTGGGAGATTATTCATAAGCTTTAAGGCCATAAGAGATGGATTCATAAAGGGGTGTAGACCATTCACAGGCCTTGATGGATGCCACTTAAAAGGACCATATGGAGGAGTTCTATTGGCTGCAGTGACCATGGATGGCAATAGAGGGGTATTGCCTTTGGGTTTTGCAATTGTTGAGTCTGAATGCAGTGGTAGTTGGGGATTCTTTATGGACTATCTTCATCAATGCATAGGTCCTGGATATCATGACAAACCCTGGACATTTATGTCAGATAGGTAGAAGGTAAGTTGTCCAAACTTTGTGCTTTTATAGTGGGGTACATTTAACTTTAATATTGCTTGCTTTATGATAGAATACATGTGACTTTATTGTTGTCTATATTGTGTATCTTTGTTGTTGGAATTAATGGACGGGTATGGGTACGTCCATGACTAGTCTTTTAATTCGGGTCTATTAATAAAAGTGATAATAATTAATATGTCTAATTATTATTATGGGTATTTAAATAAGTTTAAATATAATCCTAATTGGTTAATTTTAGAGAGTTTGTGTTTTAGTAAGATTCCTTCAACATGTGGTAATCCAACTAAATTAAAAAGAAAAGGAGAACACTTCTCCACTACATTATCACAAAAGACAAAAACATAAAAAGGACTCTCTAGAAAAACCTGACTACTCTCTCATTCATATCATGATGACAGAAGGGCTTTTAGACTGTGGACAACAAGAGTAGTTCATTTTATCGTGATTACTCTACGGTCAATAAACTGGTAACACAAGGCTAGAAGTTGTTCATCCGCTATGCTACAAGAGGTAGGTATTCGACCCACCAACTTTACATATCATGTATGGGTATATGATTATGTGTTTATTTCTTTAACACTGGTAAGAGCCTGAATGCATTTGTGTTCTACTTTATGAATGAACTGAATGAGTTCAATTAACGTCAAGCATATTTAGGTGTAAATATGTTTATATTGATAATTGAGTTCATTATTAAATTAAGTTAATTTCCTATGTTGTCACAAGTTTTTTTTTTTTGGGAAGCGTTCTAAAAAGGAAAAATATTTCTATTTTTTCCAGAGATATCTTTTCTCTTTTTTACTTGATTTAAATGTGTTTAACTTAATTAATTGATAAAAAAAAAATTAAAAAAACAAAAGAAATGTGTTTTTGTTGTTGTGTGCAAACAAGGGCTGTGATGTCCTTTAGGTTCCCTTTTTGTTGATTTTTTTTATATTATTTATGTTTTAAATTTTTTTTTTTTTTTTTTTTGGATTAAGAATGGGACAATAGAGTATGGAAAAGAGATTTAGGTTTTGTGTCTCTTATTCATATTTACGAATCTACCATCAAATTCTCTATTTATTTGCATATATACCATTAATGAATATTGTTTCTCTTTTTCATATTTACGAATCTGCCATTGAGGCAGATTCTCTGTTTATTTATAAATATGCCATTAATCAATATTCATTATTTATTTTCAATTTTGCCATTGGGCTGAATTCTGAATAATCGCGAAAATGTCATTTAACTTCTTAAATTATATAATATGTTTATATAAACTTTTAAAATTATTTTTAATGGCAGTATTTAAATTAAAATTTTTTATTTAAATATGTATGGCCATTAAAATGTGAGACAGTGTTTTTTAATTGTTTTATTTATTTCTAATATGTTTAGAAAGTGAATTAAATTTATTTAATTCAAAACATGATACTAACCGTTTAGACCGTATTAAGGACCCCAAAAATCCCAACCAGATAGTCTAGTTAACGGAATCAAATTTGAGGTAGTATATGAAGTATACTCTCTCTAGATGAGTTTCTTTTATCTGGGCTTGGCAGAACCACTAGGGTTCTACCACATGGCAGGAACTGCTACACGACAGCTCTTGATTGGTTGTGGCTAATAAATTATTATTTTTTTAAGGTCTAGAAAATAATTTTTCTTGTTTTTTGATCCATATTTGAGAATTATCGAAAATTATTAATAAAGCTTATTTTCTATAATATGGTGAATTTTTTTAATTGATTAAAAAAATTTTCCATTTATTTAAGAAAGTTGAGAAAATTATTTTAGACCACACATAAAAAAAAAAAATTTATCATAAGACATTTTTTTTGGGGAACGTCTATTGCCTATATTGGGAGTATTATATATTTCGTTAAATCAATAATTATGTATATGTGTATAATATATTTGATTTATTTGATAATTTTCTGTAATGTGTTATAGCAAATTATGGTGAGAATGTATAGGACTCCAAGGGTGGCAAGGACTCATGAGTAAAAAAGGCTTATAGCCGAAATGGAAAGGGAAGCATATAAAATTTAATTAAGCCCAGTATCTAATCTTCATGACTTAGAAATTCTGATACCCCATCTGGTACTAGTCTACAAAGCCTGACAAGAAATTATATGGAGAGGCGGCTTAAAGGAAAAGAAAAAACTCTTTATTTAATGATGCTAAGTTCCATGTATGATCATCGTATTATTGTTGAAGAGTTTTTGAATGTATGAGAGGATAGAAATGACAAATGGTCATATTCTGCATTTATTCGGAGTTTCATGATTAGAATCTGTAGGATGGGGATTATGAGAATGACCTCATGTCCTAGCGTGGGGCTGCATAGCAAGGCTGCTATAAGGTCGAGGCCATGGGCCCAACATTTAAAGAAATCGTCAAGTGACCTTTCTAGGATTTTAGATGAGTCTATTCCTGTTACGAAAAATTTCTGTAATAAGTTTTTTTGAAGCAATCTTGACATGTCAAGATTAGTTAGTTAGTAATGGTTTCAATAATTGGTTCTTTGTGAATGACTTTAACATATTTCTTTGGAAATATGAAATTAGAATTATTCTATTTATAGTTTGTAATGGAACTTTGTAACATCCCTTCCCGGTCCACCCGTAAACCCGAATAAACCGAGTCGAGATGCTACAAACTGGTTCACTTATATCTTGTCATGCTGAACTCATAATGTATATTGAATATAATATCATGCTGATGTGTTGTTTACAATAATAATGTAATTTATATTTACAAGACATGATACTAGTTTCAAAATGGAATGGGCCCAACTGTGTGCCCTGTACATGCCATAAAAAGGATAGACAAAAGATACACATTAAAATGAGTAGCTACCCTGAAGGCCGAGTCTTCTACAGATGAACTGCAGCAGTTGTAAACTGACTCTCTATGGTCTAGTCTCAAAACCTGCGAGTTAAACAGGTAACTCGCTGAGCAAATAAAGCTCAGTGGATATCTCAACATAGAAAGAAACAATTAAGCACATACATGTATAGAAAGAACCATGTAAACACATATGGCACATATAAGCACACATATCATGATACTTTCATGATACCTTGATTATCTTTCTTACTGTTTATAATACTGTATGATTCATGCAAGGTTAAGTCAAGACATCTGTATGGCTCCATAAGGTTATAGTGAAACCGAAGTGATAAGAAAAACTGTATGAAACTGGATGAATACTGTATGCTTGGCTACTATGGCCCATATATAATCATATCCACTCAACGGCCTGTAGCCGGAGTATCGAACTGTATGAGGTGCAGATCTGCTATCCTATGTCGCGACATAGCCTTATCGACATGGTTTCTACCTAACCTCAATGGAGCATAAGGTTGGTATGTCAATAGTATAATACAACATCATATTAATGGTTTCATAACTTCATAAATCATAATGTTTATTTGATTTCACATCATTTGCATGCTTGCATGTTGTTTTGATACATGTTCTAATGTTGTCCTTTGTTTTAAAATGATTGGAGGCATACAAATTGAGCAAAGGAATTCAATTGCATAAAAAATGAAGTCCAAAAGTGCATGAAAACACAAGTCGCGAGCTCGCAAAGCACACCTGAAGGTCAGTGAGTTTCCAGGTGAAAGTCACGAGCGCGCAGTGCAAAGTCGCAAGCGCGAGAAGTGCAAAATGAGAGTCAATGTGTTTTCGGGCACAAGTCGTGAGCGCGCAGTGCAAAGTCGCGAACGCTAGAAGTGCAAAATGAGAGTCAGTGTGTTTCAGGTGAAATTCGCGAGCTCGTCATGCAATTCGCGCGTGCGCGTCGCGTTTTCCAGCCTACGCAGTCTGTACTCTTTTGGTCATATCTCTCAATATACAACTCCGATTTGGATGATTCAAAAATCCATGTAAAGCTAACACATAGAGGAACAAATAACGCTTCTATGACACTTCCTAATTCCATCATTAAATAGGGTCAAAATCAAGGTGAAGTCACTGGTTCCTTTCCAGCAAAACCTGTTTCAGCATAAACTCAATATTGCCTTCATATATTCAATTCCTCCCCTGTTTTCTCACCATTTCCAGTCCTCCCACTCAACATGAAGCAATAGATTGTCTCATTATCAACACACCACACAAATTCTCATGCAAAGAAAATGGTAAATGAAAAGAGATATCAAACCTTTACTCCAAAAAGCTTGAGCTCTTCTTTAGCTTCCTTTTTCTACAATCTTTGAACTCACTTCTCCTATACACATCAGAATTCTTATAACTTATCTACAATATAGCTCAATTAGAGGTTGAATAATATAAAGCTTCAAGAAATTCTACTTACTTGGAGAAAATTGAGGTTGCCTTAAACTACCATGAAAATGGATGGAGAAAGGAAGGAGATGAAGAAGATGAAGATAAAGATGAAAATGGGAAAGTGAAAATGATTATCACGGGTAGGCCATCAAAATATCAAGAAAAATGATGTGAAACTTACTAAATGGTACCTCAAGTGGAAAAAGGCTATAACTTAATACCCAAGCTTGATCTTTTAATGCAAATAAATCCTAACCCTTATACTTTGATCTTTTTCTCTCAATCAAGTAAGTCCACTTATAAACCCATTCTACCCCAACCGGGTTTGGTTCAACTCGACTTGACTCGACTCGACTCGGTAGGATGTCACAATTCTCCCCTCCTAAATAAAAACTTCATCCCGAAGTTTAGCTGTTGTGAACAATTGTGGATACTGTTGTCGCATGGTTTCTTCAGATTCGCAAGTTGCTTCTTCTGTCTTATGATTCCTCCAAAGAACTTTTACCAATGCTATTTTTTTGTTCCGTAATTCTTTAATTTCTCTGGCTAAGATCTGAACTGGTTCTTCTTCATAAGTGAGATCCGGCTGAATTTCAATCTCTTCTGCTGATAACACATGTGATGGGTCTGATCGATATCTCCTTAACATTGATACATGAAAAACATTATGAATCCGATCTAAGGTTGAAGGTAACGCTAGGCGATAGGCTAATGGTCCTACATGTTCGACAATCTCGTATGGACCAATGAACCTAGGGCTAAGCTTACCCTTTCGTCCAAACCTTAGGATCTTTTTCCATGGTGAAACTTTCAGAAATACTTTATCACCAACCGAGTACTCAATATCCTTTCTCTTTAAATCGGCATAGGACTTCTGTCGATCACTTGCTTCTTTCAGTCGTTTTCTGATGATTTCCACTTTCTCTTCTGTTTCTCTAACCAAATCTGGACCTAAAATCTTCTTCTCACTCAGTTCTGTCCAACACACAGGTGTCCTACATTGTCTACCATACAATGCTTCATATGGTGCCATCTTAATGCTCGATTGATAGCTGTTGTTGTAGGCAAATTCCATGAGAGGTACATATCTGTCCCAACTGCCTTCAAATTCTATAACACATGATCTCATCATGTCTTCCAGGATTTGAATTACTCTCTCTGATTGGCCATCTGTCTGAGGATGAAATGCAGTACTGAAATGCAATTTTGTCCCTAATGCTTCCTGCAGTTTACCCCAAAACTTCGACTATTTCGCTAACATAAATTTCTGCTAACTTGTCCAGAGAATAGTCCATCCTAACTGGTAGAAAGTGCGCGGACTTAGTTAATCTGTCTACAATTACCCATACTGCATCATGCTTCCGCTGCGTCTGAGGTAATCCAGTAACAAAATCCATCGTGATCTGATCCCATTTCCATGTTGGCACTGTTATTGGATGAAGCAACCCAGCTGGCAATTGATGTTCTGCTTTTACTTGTTGACATGTTAAACATCTTGTTACAACATTTTCGATATCTTTCTTCATGCCCGGCCACCAATAACCTTTCTTCAAATCCTGATACATCTTGGTACTACTTGGATGCATTGTGTATGGACTGTTATGAGCTTCATGCAGAATCTTTTGTCTAAGCTCCCCTATCTCTAGTACAACAACTCTGTCCTCATAGAATAAGACTCCACTGTTATCCAATCTGAATTTCCCACCATGATCTTCCTGTACTTGTTTCACCCATAGTGCTGTTTGTGCATCTTTCTTCTGTGCTTCTGCAACTTCCTGAACCCAAGATGGCTGTACTTGCATCTATGCTAGAATAATTCCCTGCTGTTGCAACTCCATGCTAATTCTCATTGCTCTCAAAGCAAACAATGATTTTCGGCTAAGGGCATCAGCTACCACGTTAGCTTTGCCCGGATGGTAATTAATGACATAATCATAATTAGCCAGAATCTGCATCCACTTCCGTTGTCTTGAATTCAAATCTTTCTGTGTCGGTAAATACTTTAAACTTTGATGATCTGTGTAAATGTGACACTTTTCACCGTACAGATAATGCCGCCATATTTTGAATGCTAGAACAATGGCTACCAGTTCTAAATCATGGGTTGGATAATTCAATTCATGTGGCTTTAACTGTCTGGAGACATAAGCTACCACTTTCCTGTCTTGCATGAGTACACATCCTAACCCAGTATGAGAGGCATCACTGTAAATCTCAAAGTCTTTACCTGACACTGGCTGGGTCAACACTGGTGCTTCAGTCAACTTTTTCTTCAAAGTGTCAAAACTCTGCTGACATCTATCATCCCATTGAAATACGACTGCTTTCTTCAATAATCTTGTTAAAGGTGATGCAATGATAGAGAATCCCTTTACGAACCTTCTGTAATAACCGGCTAAACCTAGAAAACTTCGAACTTCTGTGATTTTTCTGGGTGGTCTCCAATCAACAATAGCTTCAATCTTCTTAGGATCCACTCTGATACCCTCAGATGACACCACATGTCCTAAGAAAGAAACTTCTTCCAGCCAAAACTCACACTTACTGAGCTTGGCATACAGCTGTTTATCCCTCAGTGTCTGGAGTACAATCCGCAAATGTTTATCATGTTCAACTCTGTCTCTGGAGTAGACCTAAATGTCATCTATAAACACCACCACAAACTGATCCAGATATGAATGAAACACGCGGTTCATGAGATCCATGAAAACCGCTGGTGCATTTGTGAGACCGAATGGCATGACTAAAAATTCATAGTGACCATATCGAGTCCTGAATGTAGTCTTAGCGATATCTTCTTCCTTTATCCGTAACTGATGGTATCCCGACCTAAGGTCGATCTTAGAAAACATGCCTGCACCCTTTAGCTGATCAAACAAATCATCGATTCGAGGCAATGGATACTTATTCTTGATTGTCAGTTTGTTCAGTTGTCTGTAGTCAATGCACAATCTGAATGATCCATCTTTCTTCTTTACAAATAACACCGGTGCTCCCCAAGGTGATACACTGGGTCTGATAAAGCCTTTATCCAATAACTCCTGTAGCTGAATCTTTAACTCTTTTAGCTCTGCTGGTGCCATTCTGTAAGGTGCAATTGATACTGGTGCTGCTCCAGGATAGACATCTATGGTAAACTCCACTTCCCTCCTTGGTGGTAACCCTGGTAACTCTTCTGGAAATACGTCTGGATAATCACACACTGTTGGTATGTCTTGCACTTCTGACTGTTCTTTCTCTGCTTGTAATGCACATACCAAGTATGCTTCATAACCTTTCTGAATTAATCTCTTTGCTACCATGGCTGATATCACATTACCCAGAAAATCTCGCCGCTTCCCGACTATTATAATTTCCTCCCCTGCTGTTGTATATAGTGTCACCCTTTTCTTTGCACAATCAACTATAGCCTGATGTCTGGATAGCCAATCCATACCCAGAATCACATCAAATTCTCTAAATGGCAACTCCATAAGATCTCCTGGAAACTCTTTTCCATGAATAACAATTGGACATCCTTCGACCACTGTATGGGTTTTTACTACATCGCCTAATGGATTAGTAACTACCATACCCTGACTCACATATGCAACTTCTAACCCTTTAACCCAAGGTTTAGGTACGCTAATGTATGAATGAGATGAGCCAGGATCAATTAAAGCATAAACTGTATGATCACATAAAGAAAACTCACCAACTATCACATCTGGAGCTTCCTCATCTTCCCTGGTTCGCATAGCATAGACCCTGGCTGGACCTCTTGTATCGGGTTTGTCCACAGTCTCTGATTGCTGTCTCTGCCCTCCGGAGCTCTCACCTCTCCCCCTGCCTGCTATGAACTGTATAGGAACTTTTGCCCTCTTCGGACAATCCTTCTTCTGATGGTCTGATGCTCCGCATATCCAACATTTACCAGTCACCAACCAACAATCTCCACCATGCCGTCTGCTACAATGCTCACAAGGTGGAAAAGTATAACCGGCTGACTCTGCACCTCTACTGGTGCCTCTACCAGTTCCTCTGCCTGAACCTCGACTACCACCAGCAGAACTCGCTGGCGTGTTAGCACCCCTAGCTGCGCCTTGGCTAAAGGAAGGTCTAGAACTAGCTGAACTACTAGCACCTCTGAATCTCTTGCTTTCTGACTAATAGGTACTGGGTGCACTCTGAGTTTGGTCTCTCCTCTGCTGAGACCGCTGGCGTCTGGTACGCTGACTGGCCTGAATTCGCTCTATCTCCTGAGCTACCTCTACCAAAGCTGAGAACTCTCTGAATCTGGAAGCTACCACTCCCATCTGAATCTCATCGTTCAGGCCTTCCTGAAACTTTTTACACCTCTCGGCTTCTGTAGCCACCATCCGCTCACCATACCTGCTGAGTCTGGTGAATTCTCTTTCATATTCGGCAACTGACATTCTGTTCTGCCGAAGGTATAAGAAGTCCTTCCTTCTCGCATCTAGGTAAGCCTCTGTGATGAACTTTTTCTTGAATTCGTCCAAAAAGAATTGCCATGTATGCTGCTCTGCTGATACTCGCTGCTGAACAATATTCCACCATGTGTATGCCTCATCTATCAGCAATGATGTGGCACAAATCAACTTGTCCTCTAGTGTACACTGTAATTGTTCCAGAACTCTCGATGTCCCATCTAACCAATACTCAGCTATTTCTGGACTATCATCCTTGTTAGCACTGAATTCTTTCGCCCCATATTTTCGAAGCTTCTCTAGTGGGGGCTTTCTTTCTCTTTCTACTACTACTGGTGCTTGAGGTATCACCCCTGCAATCTGCCTAAAAGTATCCGCAAGTTGCTTTAACAGCACCTCTTGGCCTGGTGCTATTGGAGCCTCACCCTCCACTGCTCTGGCTTGACCTGGTGCTACTGGAGCCTCACCCTCCACTTCTCTGGCTTGACCTGGTGCTACTGGAGCCTCACCCTCCACGGCTCTGGAGGCGTGTGACTCGCTCTCACCTTCCTGAGACATCCTCCTAAAAGAATAACAACTGCTTAGTTCATTAGGGTAGCATGGCATGTACACTATACTGACTTATGCATGCAAGCCCGGGGAAACTAAACCTAGGGCTCTGATACCAAAATTTGTAACATCCCTTCCCGGTCCACCCGTAAACCCGAATAAACCGAGTCGAGATGCTACAAACTGGTTCACTTATATCCTATCATGCTGAACTCATAATGTATATTGAATATAATATCATGCTGATGTGTTGTTTACAATAATAATGTAATTTATATTTACAAGACATGATACTAGTTTCAAAATGGAATGGGCCCAACTGTGTGCCCTGTACATGCCATAAAAAGGATAGACAAAAGATACACATTAAAATGAGTAGCCACCCTAAAGGCCGAGTCTTCTACAGATGAACTGCAGCAGTTGTAAAATGACTCTCTATGGTCCAGTCTCAAAACCTGCGAGTTTGTGAACACCTAAATTTTGAGGCTCAAAGAGCCAATTCTTTCGGACTGCAAACAGTTCGGTCGGACCGGAGGTCATTCAAAAAGTTCACCGGAAGTGTGCCAATATGGTACTTGAAATGTCCGAAAAATTACGAAGATCACGAAACTGGTCTCGGAATATTTTTTGAAGTCCGGGACTCCCGGAAAAGCCTCCGGAAAGAAAAAAAAGGCACGCATGTCCGCCCGCGGGGGTGGGCATGCCCACCCTCAAGGACGGGCGCGCCCGCCCTGCAAAGGCGGGCACGCCCGCCCAACCTGGGCGGACATGCCCGCCCAGCATGGGCGGGCACGCCCGCCCAGCCCAGGCGGGCACGCCCGCCCAAACTAGGCGGGCAGGCGCGCTCGGGGTGCGTTTTTTTTTTCTATAAAAAGAGGCCCCGGGCTCCATTTTAGAGACAGTCTGTGTTGACGGACCTCTCTTCTCCCTTTACGCTCTTTGCGATTCTTTTATCGCTTTCTGCATTCTTTATTTTATTTTATTTTATTTTATTCTGCTTTCATTTTTTCTTGCTTTACTAAGTGGCCATTAAAATTCCATTTTAATTAATATTTCCCTTAATGAGGAGCTTAACCTGGAGTTAAGAAGCGGTCGGAGATTAAATCAGGTACATAAATTAGACTACGCTTATTTAATTTTAGCACTTCATGCATGCTTCTTTTCTACTCCCCTTAACTCTATAACTGCATGAATGCATCCATATCATCCACTAGGCAAATAAATTGCCTCAATCAAATAAAGATTAAGCTTAAATGCCCGATTAATTAATAATCGTGGTATTAAAGCGTAAATCTGACATTATTGGCTAAAGAAGCCTAGTTAATCAATAACTATGGTGAAATTGCCTTTATTTCGAACAGTTCTTGGCCTAAGTCCAGTTAATCAATGATTGTGACTAAAAGGTCCTACTTAAACACGTTTTTTTTTTATGGCAATAAATTGCCTATATTTCAATTTAATTAATCACTTTAAGCAGATAAATTGCTTATAAGTGAAAATTAATCTCTTTTATAGCGACAAATCGCTTAAATCAATTTCTTTTGGCTAAAAGCCTTGAATCAACCTTTGGCAACAATTGCCTAAATCAATTCATTTTGGCTAAAAAGCCTTAAATCATTCAATTTTGGCGACAATCGCCTAAACAATCAATCTTTTGGCAATAATAAGCCCAATTAATCTTTGGCAAGCAAATAAGCACAACTTATCTTTTGGCAAGAATAAGCCCAAATCCTTTCTTTTTGGCAAAAAGCCTCAAATCAACATTTTGGCACCAAGTGCCTGAAACAATCAATTCTTTGGCAAAATGCCTAAACAAAAATGCACAAAGCATACACACACTCATGCATCAAGCATCCCATCTAAAGCCCTCTAGAAGAGGCCTATCGAACTACGTTGACTTTGATCTTCCATTCAAACGGAAGTACGTAGGCACGTTCGGGATTTAACCCCGAGCGGCAAGTCGCAATCATTCAAACTCACTTAAACATTCCATTGGTCCAATCATCTTGCAAAGCATTCATTTTTTGGTTAGTTTCATCAGCATGACATAGTCTCGGGATCCACCTCAGGTTCGAAGACCATGCCTTAGACATTGGGTAATTAATCTAGTAACTAGGTTAATTAAAATTGGAGTCACTTAGGGTTTTTTCCTAGTTTACCCTAAAATAATTAAACAAGGTGGCGACTCATACATTCACGTGCATTTCTTCCCTTAGTCACATGCATTCATATGCTTATGATATTTTGGGGAGGGGTTCACAGAGTTAAACAGGTAACTCGCTGAGCAAATAAAGCTCAGTGGATATCTCAACATAGAAAGAAACAATTAAGCACATACATGTATAGAAAGAACCATGTAAACACATATGGCACATATAAGCACACATATCATGATACTTTCATGATACCTTGATTATCTTTCTTACTGTTTATAATACTGTATGATTCATGCAAGGTTAAGTCAAGACATCTGTATGGCTCCATAAGGTTATAGTGAAACCGAAGTGATAAGAAAAACTGTATGAAACTGGATGAATACTGTATGCTTGGCTGCTATGGCCCATATAAAATCATATCCACTCAACGGCCTGTAGCCGGAGTATCGAACTGTATGAGGTGCAGATCTGCTATCCTATGTCGCGACATAGCCTTATCGACATGGTTTCTACCTAACCTCAATGGAGCATAAGGTTGGCATGTCAATAGTATAATACAACATCATATTAATGGTTTCATAACTTCATAAATCATAATGTTTATTTGATTTCACATCATTTGCATGCTTGCATGTTGTTTTGATACATGTTCTAATGTTGTCTTTTTGTTTTAAAATGATTGGAGGCATACAAATTGAGCAAAGGAATTCAATTGCATAAAAAATGAAGTCCAAAAGTGCATGAAAACACAAGTCGCGAGCGCGTCTTGCAAAGTCGCGAGCGCGCAAAGCACACCTGAAGGTCAGTGAGTTTCCAGGTGAAAGTCGCGAGCGCGCAGTGCAAAGTCGCGAGCGCGAGAAGTGCAAAATGAGAGTCAGTGTGTTTTCGGGCACAAGTCGCGAGCGCGCAGTGCAAAGTCGCGAACGCGAGAAGTGCAAAATGAGAGTCAGTGTGTTTCAGGTGAAATTCGTGAGCTCGTCATGCAATTCGCGCGCGCGCGTCGCGTTTTCCAGCCTGCGCAGTCTGTACTCTTTTGGTCATATCTCTCAATATACAACTCCGATTTGGATGATTCAAAAACCCATGTAAAGATAACACATAGAGGAACAAATAACTCTTCTATGACACTTCCTAATTCCATCATTAAATAGGGTCAAAATCAAGGTGAAGTCACTGGTTCCTTTCCAGTAAAACCTGTTTCAGCATAAACTCAATATTGCCTTCATATATTCAATTCCTCCCCTGTTTTCTCACCATTTCCAGTCCTCCAACTCAACATGAAGCAATAGATTGTCTCATTATCAACACACCACACAAATTCTCATGCAAAGAAAATGGTAAATGAAAAGAGATATCAAACCTTTACTCCAAAAAGCTTGAGCTCTTCTTTAGCTTCCTTTTTCTACAATCTTTGAACTCACTTCTCCTATACACATCAGAATTCTTATAACTTATCTACAATATAGCTCAATTAGAGGTTGAATAATATAAAGCTTCAAGAAATTCTACTTACTTGGAGAAAATTGAGGTTGCCTTAAACTACCATGAAAATGGATGGAGAAAGGAAGGAGATGAAGAAGATGAAGATAAAGATGAAAATGGGAAAGTGAAAATGATTATCACGGGTAGGCCATCAAAATATGAAGAAAAATGATGTGAAACTTACTAAATGGTACCTCAAGTGGAAAAAGGCTATAACTTAATACCCAAGCTTGATCTTTTAATGCAAATAAATCCTAACCCTTATACTTTGATCTTTTTCTCTCAATCAAGTAAGTCCACTTATAAACCCATTCTACCCCAACCTAGTTTGGTTCAACTCGACTTGACTCGACTCGACTCGGTAGGATGTCACAAACTTAGTTAGGATAATTGCTATTTACTAATTAATGATTATTTTTGCTATTTTTGCAATATTAATATTATCTCATGTTATATATTGATGATGATTGGAAACATAGTAACCTTTTGACTGTTATATATTGATGATGATTAGAAACATAGTAGCCTTTTGACTCTAAGTATAAGTATGATGTGATTATTATTAATATGTGCAATTGAGTTTGAAAATAATATTATATCATGTATGTATAAAACAACAATAATAAGAGCGTGTATATATTATCAATATATATAGATTTTGTGTATATTTAAATGATATCTGCTACGAAGAGTATAGTTGCTGAAATTAACAAAGGAACCAAATTGAATGGTGATATCTATGAGATATGGAGTGTCAAAATCTAATAAGTGCTGAAAGAGCAAGATGCTCTTAAACCTTTTAATGAAATTATGAAACAACTTGAAGAAGGCAACACGACTCAGCATAGGTGGAACCATGATGCTTATGTGGCTTGGAAAAGAAAGAATTCCTTAGCACGCATCACAATGCTAAGTGCAATTGATGATGACATTATGAAGGAATTCAAAAGTTTCGAATTCGCTAGGGATCTGTAGGAAGCTTTAAGGAACAAGTTTGGTGGTGCATCCGTCATAAAACTTCAGTCACTCACTATCAAGTTCGACACCTATAAGAAGCATCCTGAACATACAATGAAGTGACATTTAAGAGATATATCCAACATGATAAGTGAGTTACATGATGCTGGTCATGTATTGACTAAGGAACAAAAAATCCAAGCTGTTATCCGTTCCTTGCTTGAAAGTTGGAAGCATATGAGGATGCACCTAACACATAATGAGACGATCAACACCTTTAATGATGCTTCATGACATTTAGAACTCGAAGCTGATTGGCTTAATGCTATGCAATCAAGTGTAGTGGCACATGTGGTTAGATTTGGTCCACATTAGGTCAAAAGCGTAAGCGATTTGATCCAAAAGGCAAGGAAAAGCAGGTTCAAAGGACGAAGAAGACTAAGCGAAATATAATTGAAAAGATAAGCGTCCTAAGAAGAAAAACTTTATGAGGGTCAAATGTTTTAATTGTGGTAATAAGGGCCACTATGCTAAGGATTGCACTGCGCCTAAGAAGATACATCCTATTTACTCATGTGTGAGTGAAATTTCTATTGCTAGTTCTATTTTTCTAACAGAGTATCATCCTTTATGGATAGTAGATTTGGGAGCAACAAACCATGTGATGAGGGATCAAGAAGCATTTGTGGATATTCGTCGTGTACCCGTTGGGACAAAATGGATCTATGTAGGAACAATACGCGCATTGAAGTGAAGGGAATTGGCACATTTAAATTAGTTTTGCATGGTGGACAGACCCTACTCTTACATGACGTCTTGTATGCTCTAGAGATTCGATGAAATTTGATTTCAGTTATTGTCTTGCTTAGACTAAGGTTCAGTTGGCATTTCCATAATAATTTAGTACGTTTGTGTCTGGGAACAACATTTTATGGTTCTGGTTATATTTTGGATATTATTCAAAGTATGATTTCCAATGTTAGTTTTTCCCTTTTTATAAATTCACAAAATTATGAGATGATGTGAATATTTGGTATGCTAAGCTTGGGCCATATTGGTCAACAAAGAATGGATCGTTTAGCAAAAGTAGGTCTTTTAGCTAATATAAAAAAGGTAGATTTGTCTATCTCTGAACATTATCTAGCAGGAAAAACAGCAAGAAAACCATTTGGTAAAGGAACTAGAGCTAGCATACCATTGCAATTTGTTCATTCTAACATTTATGGTCCAATGGTTGTGAGGCACGACATGGAGCTTATTATTTCATCACTTTTATAAATGACTATACACGTTTTGATTATGTATACCTGATTTCACATAAATCTGAAGCTTTAAAATGCTTTAAGAATTATATTAACTTGGTTGAGAATCAATTAGATAAGAAAATCAAAGCATTAAGAATTGTGAACCCCTACCCCGAATATCATAGCATATGAATGCATGTGACTAAAGGAAGAAATGCACGTGAATGTATGAGTCGCCACCTTGTTTAATTGTTTTAGGGTAAACTAGGAAAAAACCCTAAGTGACTCCAATTTTAATTAACCTAGTTACTAGATTAATTAGCCCAATGTCTAAGGCATGGTATGCTAACCCGAGATGGATCCCGAGACTATGTCATGCTGATAAACTAACCAATGAATGAATGCTTTGCAAGGTAATTGGACCAATGAAAAATGTTTATGTGATTTCGACTTGCCGCCTGGGGTTAAATCCCGAACGTGCCTACGTACTTCCGTTTGAATGGAAGATCAAAGTCAACGTAGTTCGATAGGCCTCTTTTAGAGGGCTTTGAATGAGGATGCTTTATGCATGGGTGTGTGTATGCTTTGTGCATTTTGTTTAGGCATTTTGCCAAAGAATTGATTGATTTTTAGGCATTTGATGCCAAAATGTTGATTTTAATGGCTTTTAGCCAAAAAGATTGATTTAGGCAATCGTTGCCAAAAATGATTAACTTTAGACGATTGTCGCCAAAATGATTGAATTTAAGGCTTTTAGCCCAAAAGAGTGATTTAGGCAATTTGATTGCCAAAATGATGTTGATTGGGCGATTGTCGCCAAAATGATTGATTTAAGGCTTTTTGCCAAAATAAGTTGATTAATTTTAAGGCATTTTGCCAAAAGATCGATTTAATTGTAGGCAACTTGTTGCCAAAACGTGATCAATTAAGGCTTTTAGCCACAATTATTAATTAATTGGACTTAAGCAGGATTTGTTTGAAATAAAGGCAATTAAACCGTAGTTATTAATTAACTAGGCTTTTTAGCCAATATTGTCGGATTTAGCATTAATACCACGATTATTAATTAATCGGGCATTTAGCCTAAATTTATTTAATTGAGGCAATTTGTTTGCCTAATGATGGCATGGATGCATTTATGCAGTTGTAGAATTATTAGGAGTAGAAAAGAAGCATGCATGAAATGCTAAAATTAAATAGGCAGAGTTCAGTTCATGTACCTGATTTAATCGTCGACCGCTTCTTAACTCCAGGTTAAGCTCCTCGTTAAGGGAATTAATTTTAATTTAATTTTAAGTGACCAAGTATCACAACAATAAAATAAAACTAAAATTAAAAAATGCAAGAAAGCAGTAAAGAATCGCAAAGAGCGTAGAGAGAAGGAGCGTCCGTTAACACAGACTGAGTGTCTCAAAACGGAGCCCCAGAGCCGTTTTTTATAGGAAAAAACGTGATCCCGGGCGCCCCTGCCCGCTTTCGAGGGCGGGCATGCCCGCCTGGTCTGGGCGGGCATGCCTGGGCAGGCGCGCCCGCCCTGGCTTGGGCGGGCATGCCCGGCTGGCCTGGGCGGGCATGCCCACCCCCGCGGGCGGGCGTGTGTGCCTTTTCCCCTTTCTTTTTCTTTTTTCGTTCCGGAGCTTTTCCGGGAGTTCCGGACCTCCAAAAAATATTCCGAGACCAGTTCTGTGATCCTCGTAATTTTTCGGACATTTCAAGTACCATATTGGCACACTTCCGGTGAACTTTTTGAATGACCTCCGGTCCGACTGGACTATTTGCAGTCCGGAAAAATGGCTCTTCGAGCCTCAAAATTTAAGTATTCACAGCTGCCCCCCACCGGCGACCATAAAAATGATTTATGGGAGTCGGTGGTTGTCTGAAACACAAATTTTGAAGGTGAAAAACAGACGCGTCTAGAAGACCCGCCTTTTGGCTCCTTTTTTCTTATATAAATAGCTTAAACTATCATTTTTTCATTCATTTCCATCCTCTTACTCTAAGGCTCTCTCTCAAATTCTCCCAAATCTCTCATCATGGCTTTCTCCGATTATGGCAGCGACGAGGATCTGCTGGAGTCTCTGGAGATCTCTTTCAATGATGTCGATCTCATGGCGGATGCTGATACTCACGCTTCTATGACCGGCGTCTTTGCCCAGGTACGCTTGCTTTGTTGGCATATTGTCCATTATTTTAGGGCCAAATTGTGATTTTGGGCCTTAAGCCGAAATGTAATTTTTTGGGCCTTAGGCCAAACTGTGATTTCTTTGGGCCTTAGGCCAAATTGTGATTTTTTGGGCCTTAGGCCGAATTATAATTTTTTGGGCCTTAGGCCAAATTGTGATTTTTTGGGCCTTAGGCCAAATTGTATTTTTTGGGCCTTAGGCCAAATTGTGATTTTTTGGGCCTTAGGCCAAATTGTAATTTCTTTGGGCCTTAGGCCAAATTGTGATTTTTTTTTGGGCCTTAGGCCAAATTGTAATTTCTTTGGGCCTTAGGCCAAATTGTGATTTTTTTTTTTGGGCCTTAGGCCAAATTGCAATTTTTTGGGCCTTAGGCCAAATTGTAATTTCTTTGGGCCTTAGGCCAAATTGTAATTGACTTCTTTTTGTGCTTACTATTTTTATTAGTATGCATGCTAGGAGGGGATTAAGATATCTTTTAGTTAGGAACCAAAGGATAACCTTAAACTGTTTTACCTTTTAGGGTGCATACATTAGGCTGGACGTAGGCGAGTCCTCCATTGCTGAGATCCCGTTTGACATACTTGATCATAATAACCCGGTCGGAGCCATCATTGGCCCTTCTCACCTGGACTTCTTAAGAAACCTCGAGCTGGGTAGGCAGAATTATAAGAGCCTACTGGCTGCGTTGGCTGAGAGATGGTGGGACACCACCAACACTTTCCACTTCTCTTGGGGTGAGATGACGATGACCCCGACCGACTTTTCATTGATTTCTGGGATTCCTTTTGGTACTCAGCCGATCGAGCTATATGACGATTGGAGGACTGCGGTCACCCCCGACCGAATGACGGAGCTGATAGGGATTGACCTTCCCCGGATTGTTAGACCTAGCTATTCTACTCCCGATCTGAGTGTTTCGAGGCACTGGTTATCTCTCTAGGCCCCTGACATTTATGCCAGACATAGACAGGGAGAGCTAACGGCTACTCAGGTAGCTAGATTCACTCTGTTGCTATTGTTTGCGTCGTCTTTCTGGTTTAACAGAAAAGAGAAGTTTAATCCCTCTATTCTGAAGAGTTTGGAGGACTTGGCTCATCTTACTGAGTACGACTGGGCCGGTGCTATTCTGAGCCGCATGTATGATAATATGTGCGATCTGAGTCGAGGCCACTGTAAGCTCAGCGGGACCTACTATTTCTGGGAGGTAATGTAAAGAGCATATCCTCATTCTGTGCTGTCTTTTCCTTTTCTTCCCCCCCCCCTTTTTTATTATTGATCCATTCCTTCGTTTTTGCAGACTTGGGCTTTTGAGTATTTTCCCTACCTCCGCCCAGAGCTGACTCATACTGATCTTGGGCTAGGGTTGGTACCTTTGGCTTGGAGATGGTACCGAGCTAATCACCAGTCTGTTCTACGCCAGAAGTCTTTAGGGGATTTGCGGAGCTTCTTCGATACTTGTACCATAGAGCAGGCGAGTGCCCTCTTAATTTCCCTTGGTCGTGTGAAAAATAAAAGATTTATTAACACATTTGCTTCCCTTACACAGGCTGAGGTAGGGGCGATGAATACCCGACTCCAACGTTGGATTGAGGCTGATCCCCATTTTAGGCGATCAGAGGCTCTGTCTCGGCGGCGGTTTGTCTTATCGCATCCCGTTCTGAGACGTTATTACCTGGGTGAGCGAGTGCACTTCCAGGTTAGGGGCTGCCGCTCCGTTCCTCTTCCTCCTCCTGAGGACATGCGAGCGGGCAAACAGATGGTTCTTACAGATGCCCATACTGAAGGTATCCCACATATGGAATTGATCCGGGGTGGAGATTATGACGAATTCTACCAGGTGTTTCTGATGCGGCCCATCGGCTCTAGGCTTGACAGTCTCCCGAGGTCGACCCCTTTCCAGCCGCTCGGCACCCGTTCCTCTCGGGCTTCAGGCTCCTCGGCCAGGACTCCAAGGAGGAGGCCTACGTCCCATCCTTCTTCTTCTACTCCGGATGAAGGTCCGTCTCGAGCTGGCCCCAGCCATGCGGCTGGTGCCTTCAGGATTCCCCAGGCTATTTCAGAGGCTACCAGGCCAGTCCATCCGGGTTTGGCCAATTTGCACCTTCCATACAGCATTTCCTATTACACTCCTGAGGGTACTTCAGCTCTTCGGGAGGTGTCCCTGGAGCGTGTGAATCGCCTGGCTCTTCCTCCTGATGACATTAATGAGGTAATGACTGATAAATCTCTCATAAAAAGGATTTATAAGTGATTTGTATGTATATTGACTTATATATATATTTTTCGTGTGACTTCCAGGTTCCTGACGGCTTGATCAGTCAGATGATGGAGCTAATCCTTGGAATGCAGGAGGAACTAACTTCAGCTTGGACACTGCAGGCTTTTGACGACCGGAGGAGGAGGAGGTCTCGCCGCTGATAGCTGCTAGACTTCCTTGCTTTCCTTTATTTTCTTACCTCTTTATTTTCCTGTATCGAATCTTGGCCTGTGTCTCTGTACTTAACTTCCTTTATTTTCTTTCCTCTTTATTTTCCTGTATCGAATCTTGGCCTGTGTCTCTGTACTTAACTTATTTGTACCTGCATTTGATTAATACTGAAAGTATGCACGTTTATTAGATTTGAACAGAAGAGAAATCCAATTTTAAAAAAAACACAC
Source organism: Jatropha curcas (assembly GCF_041381405.1). Lineage (NCBI taxonomy): Eukaryota > Viridiplantae > Streptophyta > Magnoliopsida > Malpighiales > Euphorbiaceae > Jatropha > Jatropha curcas. The sequence continues at coordinate 21,545,068 of NC_143160.1, read as the reverse complement.
CTTGCCCCCCCCCCCCCCTTTTTTTTTTTTTTTTTTTTTTTTTTTGGGACGCCCGCCTGGGATGGCCGGGTGTGCCCTGCCCTGTCTGGGCGGGCATGCCCGCCTGGGCTGGGCGGGCGTGCCCGTCCTGCGTGGGCGGGCATGCCCGCCTGGGCTGGGCGGGCGTGCCCGCCCTGCCTGGGCGGGCATGTCCGCCTGGGCTAGGCGGGCGTGCCCGCCCATTCCGGGCAGGCATGCCCGCCTAGGCTGGGCATGCCCGCCTAGGCTGGGCATGCCCGCCCACCCTAACCGGGCGGGCGTGCCTGCCCTCCAGGTGGGCATACCCGCCCTAGAGGGCGCGGGCAGCCGCCCTTGGGCACGACTTTCTAAATAAAAAAAGGTTGTTTTCAGCCTTTTTCTCCATTCTAACTCTCGAATTCAGTGCCTAAACAGCTATTTTGGTCAGTTTTCTCTCCCTTCTTTTTTTTTTTACTTATTATTATTTATTTATTTTATTTATTATTATATTTATTTTTTTTAATTAATAAAAATAGGATAAATAAATAAATAAAAAACATGAATCCCTTTTACAACCATAGCATGCATAGCTGGACCAGGAGTCTCTCCAAAGTTGAAAAGATCAATTTGGGGAGGTACGGAATTTCTCCTGTTATCACTCTTAGGGGCGTAGTAGTTGACTGGGACTTTTTGCGAGCCTGTATTAGATTTTGGGATCCTGAGGCTCACGTTTTTCGGTTTGGGGCTATGATGGAGGAAATGTGCCCTCTTTTTGAGGAATTTTGTGCGATTATAGGGTGTGATCCCAATGCTCCCTTGGTTAGGCACGAGGTGAAAGTTGGGTATGTTAAGTCATTTGAGAACTTGTTTCGGTTTAGCCGGTCACAAGCTAGGGCTATGATTGTGGATGATCAGAAGGCGATTCTGCTGCCCCTGATTGATGAATTTTCAGAGACTTGCTTGGACGACCCTGACCGGATGAGGCTGAGGATGCGGGCCCTGGTTTTCTACTTATTGGCTGGTTTCTTATTCAACCGGGACCCAGGTTTTGGAGACTTGCGGCTTTGTCCCATGGTTTGGCAAATGGAGGATATGGGTTGCATTGGCGGTGTTGTGCTGGCAGAGACCATTAGAAGCCTTGACAGAGCCGCTTTAGGGTTCGATGATTGGACTGTTTCCCCCATCATTCTCCAGGTATTTTTCTATTATCCTACCTCATTCTTCTTCTTCTTTTTAATTTGTTTCTTCGTAATAGAAAAGATCTATTACTCAGGTTTGGTTGAGGGATCATCTTCAAGTGGTGGCTGCTCCTACCTCCCTTCCTTACAATCCTTCCCAATATCGCATGCGAAAAATCTTGATCTCGCACCCTTCTATTGAAACATGGACTTTGTGGCTGGTTGAATTAGGTCCAAATGAGATATTGTGGTTCATCCCTTGGTACAATATCAGCCGCTTTATTCAGGTCAACTTCCGCCATTCTCGGGTTTACCTCCTAGGCCTTACCCACTGCACTTGGTACTGCGCTTCGCGCGTTTTGAGGCAGATGGGGATAGATCAGACTGTCCCCATTATGGATGACATTTCGGCTGATGCTGCCATTACTGCTGGTGTTACCCGAGCTATCCTTAAAGCTTGGGTTAGAGATCACCGCATGGTGAGACCTTTACCCGATCCTACCAGTGTTCAGACTTCTCCCGAGTACCGGGCCTGGTTCATCGCCGCTGTCTGGCCGATTGAAAGACCAAGGAGGACTGCACTGCTGAGTGTTCTTGAAGGTTGGGTTCAGGCTAATGTTGAAGAGGAGTTTGGGACAGGTGAGGAGATTGTGCTGGCCCCTCGGACAGGCAAGGCTAGGCAGAGTTCAGTAGAAGACTCAGAGGATGCCGCTCCGCGGAGGCGACGGGATACCTAGACTCTTATGAACTTTTGTGATCTTTTTCTTGTTTTGCCTTTCGTTTGGGACTTTGGATTTATCTTTGGATGTATGCTTTACACTTTCTTTAGTTATTTTGGACTCCCTTACTTGATTCTGGATTATTTGACTTTGTCATTAGGCGTTTGAACTTTCCAAGCATTTGCCAACTTTTATTTATTCAAGCTCTAATTTTTGCCTAAGCCGCCCTTTCGGGTTTTCAACTTAGCGGTTCTTTCTTTTCCTTTTTTTTTTATTTGGCAAAGAAGAATGAAATATGAAATGTTTTTTTTTTTATTAATGCTTAGACCGCGCCCAAAGAGGGCTGCCTACATATCTCCGATACATAATTTCTTTTTTTTTTCAAGGAGAATCAGGTCTAATGTAGCTCTTTCTACATTATGCAAATGATTACAACTACACAAAATATTTTCTTAACTGATCTAAATTACACGGATTTGTGAATTCCAAACCATCCAAATCAGTCAAGATGACGGCTCCGCCGGATAATATTTTCTTCAATACGTAGGGTCCAGCCCAATGAGGACGAAACTTCCCACGTGGGTCCAGGATTGGCTGTCTAATTTCTTTCAGGACCAAACAACCTTCTTCGAGTTTCCGGTCTTTAACCTTCTTGTTAAAATGCCGCGCCATTCTTCTTTGGTAAACTTGAGCTTGGTGGATCACTTGCAATCGCTTCTCATCCATTCCCAAGAGTTGTAAATGATAATTCTCAGCCCAATCTGCTTCGCTGATCTGGCTTTCCCGGATAATTCTTGCCGACTGAACTTCCAGCTCAATAGGCAGTACTGCTTCCATACCATATACCAAAGAATACGGAGTCGCCCCAGTAGGCGTTCTGATAGAAGTCCTGTATCCCCACAAAGCATTTGGTAATTGTTCATGCCATGCCCTATGTTTCTGAACTGTCTTTTGCAAAATGACTTTTATAGCCTTGTTCGCAGCTTCGACGGCCCCATTTGTTTGTGGGCGATAGGGTGAGGACTTATGATGTTGAATCTTCTTTTGCTTTAAGAGGTCAGCGAATTCGCCTTGAAAATGAGACCCGTTATCAGTAATGATCTCGAATGGTGTTCCGTACCGACAAAGGATGTTGGCACGTACAAACTGCGCTGCCTTCTTGGCGTTCAAAACTGAAAAGGAAGCTGCCTCAATCCATTTGGTGAAATAATCTACAGCGACCAGGATAAACTGATGGCCATTAGAGGCTTTCGGGTGGATTTTTCCAATTACATCTATGCCCCAAGTTGCAAAAGGCCACGGTGAAGCAATTGGATTTAAATTGACCGGAGGCCGTTTTTGCAGATTAGCGAAAATTTGGCACTCATGGCACTTCCGCGCGTGCCTCACACAATCCGCATTCATAGTTGACCAGTAATAACCTAGGTTCATGATTTTCCGAGCCAATGCTATCCCATGCATGTGTGACCCAGATTCCCCATTATGCACGGAATCCATAATGGTTTGAGCCTCCTCTTCACCAATGCACCTTAGGTGCAAGCCGTTCCAACTCCTTTTATACAGAATTCCCCCAGTAAGGAAGTATCCAGACGCTAACTGTCTTAACGTCCGTTGATCAGTTTTGGTGGATCCCTCCGGGTAGGCTTCGTTCTGAAGGTAATTTTGTATATCCCAAAACCAAGGCTTGTCATCTACCAAATGCATGATGTGTGCTGGCTGTTTCTGAAGCCTAACTGTCAGGGGCCGAATAACTTGGTCTCTCCCCACATTAACCATGGAGGCCAAAGTGGCCAGGGCATTAACGAATTGATTTTTGGCTCGCGGCAGGTAGTGGAAAGATAATTCCTCAAACTGTTGAGCCAATTCGTCTAAGCGTTGTAGGTAAGGAACCAAACGCTCTTCCTTGATTTTCCACTTCCTTAGAGCCTGGGAGACTATCAGGTTGGAATCTCCGAAAACCCTGAGGACTTTTATCTCTTTTTCCAAGGCTGCTTCTAACCCCTTGATGCAGGCTTCGTATTCGGCCTCATTATTGGTACAGTCGAAGTCTAGTTTAACTGCAATTGGGATGTATTCTCCACAAGGAGTTTTGAATACAACTCCAATCCCATTTCCATGGTAGTTCGAAGCTCCATCGAAGTACATCTCCCAGACCTGACTTTCCAAGTTTAACAGGTCTTCGTCGGGGAACTCTACCTCCGGCATTTGGTCTTCGACCGGTAATTCTGCTAATAGGTCAGCCAAGGCCCCGCCTTTTACTGCCTTACGTTGTACAAACTTTAAATCATAAGCCGCAAGCACTGACACCCACTTTGCCATCTTACAGTCAAGAACCGGCCTTTCCATAAGGAATTTCAAGGGGTTCGATTCAGAGATTACGTGTGTAGTGTAAGACGAGAGGTAGTGTTGCAGCTTGGTACAGGCCCAGACTAGAGCCAGACACAACTTCTCTATCTTGTTGTATTTCAACTCATATTCCAGCATCCTCTTGCTAAGGTAATACACGGCATTTTCTATCCTTGTATCTTCTGCTTGTTGAGCTAATATGGCACCCATTGCTTCTTCTGTCACAGACAGGTACAGTAGCAAAGGCTTTCCTAGCCTTGGTGGTTGTAAAACAGGCGGGGATAGCAGGTATTGCTTGACTTGGTCGAAAGCCGCCTGACAATCCTCATTCCATTTGACTGCTACTCCTTTCCTAAGTAGTTTGAAAATCGGACCACAAGTATCGGCCAACTGATAGATGAACCGGCTGATGTACTGTAGCCTTCCTAGGAGACCTCGGACTTCTTTTTCGGTCCTTGGTGCTGGCATTTCCTGAATAGCTCTAGCTTTCGAAGGATCAATCTCTATGCCCTTCCGACTAACCATGTGCCCCAGAAATACTCCGGATGTGGCTCCAAACAGACATTTTGCCGGGTTGAGCTTCAAATTATACTTTCGAAGTCTAAGGAAGAACTTCTCAAGTGCGGTCGTATGTTCTTCGGTTGTTTTTGACTTAACCACCATATCATCCACATACACTTCCACCTCTCCGTGAATCATGTCGTGAAAGATGGTTGTTGCCATTCTTTGATAGGTTGCCCCGGCATTTTTGAGCCCGAAGGGCATGACCCTATAGCAGTAGGTTCCCCATTCTGTGATGAATGTCGTCTTCTCTTTGTCTGGCAAATACATCATTATTTGATTGTACCCGACAACGAGATCAGTCAAGGAGACCATCTCGTGTCCAGCCATTCGGTCCACCAACAAGTCAATGTGCGACAGGGGGAAGTCGTCCTTCGGACATGCTTTATTCAAATCCCGATAATCCACACACATTCTGACTTTTCCATCCTTCCTAGGAACCGGCACAATGTTTGCTAACCATGTCGGGTAAGCAATGGGCTCTATAAACTTGTTCTCCAGTTGCTTGGCAACTTCCTCCTTGATTTTCAAGGACCATTCTGTCTTTAGCCTTCTAAGCTTCTGTTTCACTGGCTTAGCCTCAGGGTATACTGGAATCTTATGCACCACTATTGCTGGGTCGATTCCCGTGATGTCACTTGCCTTCCACATGAAACAATCGGCAAATTTCTTCAAACATTCACTGACCTGTTCCCTGTTCATACAATCAGATGCAATGTATGTATGTTCATTTTCTTCTTTGCCAATCATTATTTTTTTCTTTTTCATCTTTTATTTCATTTATTTGATTATTACTTTTGCTTGGAAATGCTTGGAAAGATAGACACGTAGGGTAATCAAGAATTTGCAAGCCTTTATTGATTATGACAGAATCGTCTTCAAAGATTACATCAAATCTGAAATCTGGATCCTCTAGATCCGACAGGGATGACTCAGAACTAGACTCTGACTCGATTTCAGACTCGGGGTCAGACTCAGACTCAATACAGGATTTGTTTACAGAGGGAGGTACTAGGTTTGACTCGGGAGGGGGTTTATCAGCAGCGCGCTCCTCCTCGGCGTACCAGTTGTCAAGAGGTCCTTCGCTCGGCTTGATTAGGTTGCACAAGTCTTGATTCCCATCACTTCCGGTGATAACTGCAACCTCATCAAAGAGATTAGGCTGCATGAAGTCTTCTGCCTCTAGCTCGGTTACTACCTCGGGCTTGTTGCCCCAAACATCCGAAAATATTTCTATCCCAGGCAGCATCTCCTTAACGGTTGGGCAGCAAAAGGGCTCCCGGAAGCCACAGTAAGGAACTGCTTCTCCAGGTTTGCAGAAGTAGCTGTTCAGAGTCAATAGGTAAGGCCGCATCTGTATACTTTTCTTCCTTCCTCTTCGGGTTTTCTCAGCACGCTCTTCGTCAGTGGGCTCATAACCCAGTCCATAAGTCCCTTCATTCACCGGGCATTCCCAAGCTTGTAATGCAGGATATGTTTTCCCAGATCTGGCCATAACCATTCCTGGCAGATAGGACATCTTAAGCATCAAGGGTACTATGCAGTTTATTTGCACCGTCCCAAAATCAAAGAGAATTCGAGAGTTTGCAGTCTTTCCTTCTATGAACTGCACAGTATCATATTGAAATCCCGAGAGGGGTAGGTTGGCAGTCTCAGGGTTGACCTCAAAGAGAGGCTGGCCCTTTGGCTTTTTGAGCTGACTGTAGTCATCCCCCCGAATGGTGATAACTTTGTCCTCATATGGAAACTTGACCTTTTGGTGCAAGGACGAGGGTATTGCCTTAGTGTGGTGTATCCATGGTCGGCCCAGAAGTAGGTTGAAGCTAGTCGGTACATCAATTACCTGGAAGGGGACTTCCATCACAGCTGGCCCAACTGTTAGCTTCAGCGTGGCAACCCCCAATACTTCCCTCCGGGTGCTGTCATAGGCCTTCACTATCTGGTCCGAGGGAGTGAAGTTAGTTTCCTCCAACCCTAGACAGCTGGCTACTCTCAGTGGGCAGACGTTCAGCGCCGACCCATTATCAATGAGAACCATGGGCACGGTTTTGTCTTGAGTCTGAACAGTGACATAAAGAGCATTGTTATGACTGCCTCCCTCCTTGGGCAAATCGTCATCAGAGAAACCGATGCTTTGTGTTTTAGATGATTGGGTGAGGGTGGATACTAGCACTTCAGGGCTAACTTCCACAGGCGTCTGAAGTTGACTCAAAGCCTTGCAAAGAGCTTGGCGATGAGGAAAGGATGATGCCAAAAGTTCCCAGATTGACACCCTAGCTTGTGTCTTTTTTAATTGTGACAGCACCGGGTCCTCCTTTGGCTCCTCTGCCCTCTGGTAGGGTTTATTTTGAATTTTGTCCAAAACTAACGGTTCATATTGTCTCCCGCTCCTAGTTATAGCATCAAGTTCTCCGGTTAGGTCATTCAAATCCAAGACACAGATGTTATTCATTTCTAGGAACAGTTCGAAAGGATCGATCAGTTCCTGATCAGCCATAATAGCATTTACCCCGTGATTTGGTAAGGGGTTAGTACTAATGTTTGGCTTACTTCTGGGAATAATTGAACCGTTGTCCACTAGGTCCTGGATGCGGTTCTTGAGCGTCCAGCACGCTTCAGTTTTGTGCCCATGCCCCTGATGATATTCACAGTATTCATCAGCCCTGTAATTCCTTAGTAATGGATTTGGTGGTGGCCTCGCTTCCAAAGGCTTTATGTAATTAGCTTTGACAGCCTCTCGGAATACCACAAGGATTGGCATCCCAAGATCAGTATAGGTTCTTCTGGATGATTGATTATTATTCCTCATGTTTCCCACACGTAAAGGATTCGTGGGGGTGATGCTAGCCACTTCGTGGACCTTGCTTGCTTGGCTAGGCTTCTTGTACTTTGAGGTTCCTGAGTCTTCTTTCAGTTGCCCCATTTGAATCAGATCTTCTACCTTCGTAGCAGTGGCGATGAGCGACTGGAACGTTGGTAGATACTGGGTTTGCAACCGTTGTTGGTAAACAGGCTGCAGGTTTTTTATTATTATATCGACCTGCTCCTGCTCAGCAGGCCGATTAATCATCTGGGCAGCCTTGGCCCTCCACCTCGTAAGGAACGAGGATAAAGGCTCATTATTCTTCTGCTTGGTGGTCTCTAACTCTCTTCGAGTAACATCCACCTCCATATTGTAGTGGTACTGTGAATTGAATGCATTACAGATATCCTCCCAGGTCTTCATCTTAGACCGATCAAGGCTAACAAACCATCTTAATGCAGCACCGGTAAGAGATTGTTGGAACAACTGAGCAAGGAGCTCACTGCTCAATCCGAATGGGTTTAGGGCACCCACATACATTTTCAGATGTGTTTTAGGACAAGTGGTTCCATCAAACTTGTCCATGTTGGGCATTTTGAATTTAGTTGGTAACCTGGCTTCGGGGAACAAAGACAAAGAGTCCATGTCCACAACTTCCTTGTGGGTCTTCAGGGCAGTGATAGACCTTTCCAGCAGTTCCAACTTTTCCCTCATCCTTTGAGCTTCTAGCTCGGAAGCAGTTTTGGAGGGCATGTCGCCCAGGTTCAGGGTAGGGTTTGTTGGCTCAGCAGCAGGACCCTGATCGGAGGTAGCAGGTCCACTTCCCCCGGCCGAAGCCCCATTTCCATTACCATTACCATTACCCAATTCAGCTATCAGGGCAATCCTTTGGGCGGCCAATGCCTCATTCATTCTGGCCTCCATTCTGGCCTCTAGTTGTTCAATGAGGGTTTGGATATCAGCAATCGATGCCATTGAAGTTGTGGGTGAAGCTGGTGTAGCTGGTGAAGCTGGTGAAGCTGGTGATAGTACTGTAGGTGTGGCTGGCACTGATGTGGGCACTTGGATCGTGGGCACCTGTAAGGATAAGGGTAGCTGGATTAGGTACAGTGGTTGGTGTATCAGGTAACTAATATGAGGTAGATTGACTCTTTGTCCAACTGTGCATGACTGAAAGTAAAAGGGTGTTTTTCTGCTCTCTTTGTGTTTATCCCATGCCTATGATATGTCGTGAATGCGCATAACAACACGCCATAAACCATTTAATGAATATGATTCACATCATTGGGTGCATACAGTCCTAAAGGGTAGGTTCTATAGGCTATGACTCAAATAGAGAATCGGTTTATAAGGGACCCTTGAACCTTGAGTATGGATATACCTAACCACATGTGAAACAAAGAGTTTCACGTGGGTCCAGCGGTACGCATACCCATGGGCCACCCCCAAAAGGATTAGGGGCGGTTTGCGGTAACAGGGAGGACGCTTTGGCTGTCCGTCGACATAATCAAAGAGACCTGCCGATCAGCGCTACTTGCTATCCAGACTCAGAAGTTTGAACAGAGAGAGAAGAAATTCATTTGAAATTCATTTTTTTTATGCAATGGAGAAAAAGATTCTCAATTGTGCAAATAGATCAACAAATTTAAATGTCTTAATCAAATTTGTCACTTAAGTTCAAATTTCCTCTCATAGAGTATTCTTAAAGAAAGAACACTCGATTTATGTCAAGGTACCCTGCAAAACAAAGCATAGTAAAGTAATGCCCTAAAGAAGGGCAGGTTAGTTTATTCAACAATTGTAGTCCACTATTATGCAAAAAGATTACATAAAATCCCCAGTGAAGTCGCCAAACTGTGAACCCCTACCCCGAATATCATAGCATATGAATGCATGTGACTAAAGGAAGAAATGCACGTGAATGTATGAGTCGCCACCTTGTTTAATTGTTTTAGGGTAAACTAGGAAAAAACCCTAAGTGACTCCAATTTTAATTAACCTAGTTACTAGATTAATTAGCCCAATGTCTAAGGCATGGTATGCTAACCCGAGATGGATCCCGACACTATGTCATGCTGATAAACTAACCAATGAATGAATGCTTTGCAAGGTAATTGGACCAATGAAAAATGTTTATGTGATTTCGACTTGCCGCCCGGGGTTAAATCCCGAACGTGCCTACGTACTTCCGTTTGAATAGAAGATCAAAGTCAACGTAGTTCGATAGGCCTCTTTTAGAGGGCTTTGAATGAGGATGCTTTATGCATGGGTGTGTGTATGCTTTGTGCATTTTGTTTAGGCATTTTGCCAAAGAATTGATTGATTTTTAGGCATTTGATGCCAAAATGTTGATTTTAATGGCTTTTAGCCAAAAAGATTGATTTAGGCAATCGTTGCCAAAAATGATTAACTTTAGACGATTGTCGCCAAAATGATTGATTTTAAGGCTTTTAGCCCAAAAGAGTGATTTAGGCAATTTGATTGCCAAAATGATGTTGATTGGGCGATTGTCGCCAAAATGATTGATTTAAGGCTTTTTGCCAAAATAAGTTGATTAATTTTAAGGCATTTTGCCAAAAGATCGATTTAATTGTAGGCAACTTGTTGCCAAAACGTGATCAATTAAGGCTTTTAGCCACAATTATTAATTAATTGGACTTAAGCAGGATTTGTTTGAAATAAAGGCAATTAAACCGTAGTTATTAATTAACTAGGCTTTTTAGCCAATATTGTCGGATTTAGCATTAATACCACGATTATTAATTAATCGGGCATTTAGCCTAAATTTATTTAATTGAGGCAATTTGTTTGCCTAATGATGGCATGGATGCATTTATGCAGTTGTAGAATTATTAGGAGTAGAAAAGAAGCATGCATGAAATGCTAAAATTAAATAGGCAGAGTTCAGTTCATGTACCTGATTTAATCGTCGACCGCTTCTTAACTCCAGGTTAAGCTCCTCGTTAAGGGAATTAATTTTAATTTAATTTTAAGTGACCAAGTATCACAACAATAAAATAAAACTAAAATTAAAAAATGCAAGAAAGCAGTAAAGAATCGCAAAAAGCGTAGAGAGAAGGAGCGTCCGTTAACACAGACTGAGTGTCTCAAAACGGAGCCCCAGAGCCATTTTTTATAAGAAAAAACATGATCTCGGGCGCCCCTGCCCGCCTTTGAGGGCGGGCATGCCCGCCTGGTCTGGGCGGGTGTGCCCGCCCAGGCCAGGCCGGCATGTGGGCGGGCATGCCCACCTGGCCTGGGCGGGCGTGTGTGCCTTTTCCCCTTTCTTTTTCTTTTTTCGTTCCGGAGGCTTTTCTGGGAGTTCCGGACCTCCAAAAAATATTCCGAGACCAGTTCCGTGATCCTCGTAATTTTTCGGACATTTCAAGTACCATATTGGCACACTTCCGGTGAACTTTTTGAATGACCTCCGGTCCGACCGGACTGTTTGCAGTCCGAAAAAATGGCTCTTCGAGCCTCAAAATTTGAGTATTCACAAGAATTGATCGTGGTCGGGAATATTTGTCTTATCAGTTCAGACAATTATGTGATGGAAAAGGATTAGAACATTAGTTGACTATTCCAAGGACACCACAACAAAATAGCATAACGAAAAGAAGAAATCAAATGCTTCTTGAAATGTTAAGTCAATGATGGCTCAAGCAAATTTGCCTATCGCCTTTTGGGGTGAAGCTTTGGTAACATGTGACATCCTATTGAATCGAGTTGAATTGTTGCTGTATGAATTATGCAACTTTTATTAAACATCGTATAATTTATAAATAATAATATCTCATAACTGTATGGCTCCATAAGGTTACAGTGATAAGAAGAGCTGTATGAACTGGATGAATACTGTATGGCTAGGCTGCTATATGCCGTATATAATCATATCCACTCAACGGCCTATAGCCGGAGTACCAAAGTGTATGGGGCGCAGATCTGCTATACTATGTCGCGACATAGTCTTATCTACGTGGTTTATACCTAACCTCAGTGGAGCTACAATAAACATATTAAATTATTCATAAAATGCATATTATTTACCTGTATGTTGTCTCAATTTGTACGTTTCTAACTTGTTTTCATGCTTTAAGAGGATTTCATAGACAACTACAAGTAATCTCTAATGAGTAATAATGCAAACAATTGATAACTTGTAAGCTGAAACAGGTTTGTTGGAAAACTGACCAGTAAATTCAACTTGAATTTGAACCTATTAACTGATGGAATTAAGAAGTGACATAGAAGAGTTATTTGTTCCTTTATGTTTTAGCTATCTATGAGCTTTGGAATCACCTAAATTGGACTTATAAATTGAAAGATATGACCAAAATAATACAAACTATGCAGGCTGGAAACCAAAAATCTGGGCGGACTGGAAGTTGCTACTTTAGCTCAATATTTGACTATTTTACCAACATATTTAAGAGATGTGATAGAAGACATATTTGGACCCTAATGTATTATCTAACCATAGAATTTAGAATTACCTAAATTGGACTTATAAATTGACAGATAGGACCAAAATGGTACAAACTGTGCAGGCCGAAAACCAAAAGCTGGGCAGACTGGAAGTTGCTACTTTAGCTCAATATTTGGCTACTTTACCAGATAGAGAATTCCTTTACGAAACCTTCTGTAATAGCCAGCTAAACCCAGAAGACTTTGGACTTCTGTGACATTAAAAGGACTTTCTGAAGAGGGCAAAAGTTCCTACATAGTTCACAGTAGGCAGAAGTAGAGGTCGGGGTAGAGCTGAGCCCTCCGGAGGGTAGAGATAGCAGTCAGGGTCTATACCATGCGAGCCAAGAAAGGTGAGGAACCTCCAGATGTCATAGTTGGTGAGATTTCTTTATGTGATCATACAGTTGATGCTTTAATTGATCTTGGATCATCACATTCATACATCTTATTAAGTTGAGATATCCACTGAGCTTTATTTGCTCAGCGAGTTACCTGTTTTAATTCGCAGGTTTTGAGTCTGGACCGTAGAGAGTTATCTTTACAACTGCTGCAGTTCATCTTTTGAAGACCCAGTCTTCAGGGTAGCTACTCATTTTGATAGTTTGGTTCTATGGCATGTACAGGGCACATGGTTGGGCCCATTTCATTTTGGAAAATAATGTAATGTCTTATAACTATTAAGTAAATATCTGTATATAAATTATGTATAAAGCAACAACATGACATAATATTTAGCATACAGAATGATATCAGCATGAAAGGACATAGGTTCAACTAGATTGCAGCGTCTCGGCTCGGTTTATTCGGGTTAACGGGTGGACCGGGAAGGGATGTTACATAACAGCCACCTATGTGCTCAACCGTGTACCCACCAAATCAGTCACTTCCACACCATATGAGTTATGGAGAGGTAGAGTACTTAACTTAAGCATCCTAAAACCTTGGGGATGCGCCGCCTATGTTCATGATACTTCTCATAAATATGGAAAATTAGGCCTGAGAAGTAGAAAGAGTATCTTTATGAGATATTCTGAACAATCAAAAGGATATATTTTCATAGGTAAGCATGAAAATGGAGGTATAACTGAATTTGAATCACGAGATGTCACGTTCTTAGAGAACGATTTTCCTAAGTAGAATGAATTACATTGTACTTTTTTTCTTTTTGAGACCTTAGATTAGGACTCCGTTGGATCACTTCCTTCGAGTGGGAGGATATTGGTTGATAATCCATATCCAGCAACAGGTCCGAATGAGAGTGATCTTGGTCCAAGAAGGAGTACAGATCTAAGTCCTAGCGGGATATTAGTGGATCCTAGTTTGAGTGGGAGTCTTATGAATCTTGATGAAAATGTTCCTCAAGAATCTCAATTAAGACGTAGTAATCGTGGAAACATTTCTTACCGACATTTTTAGGTCAAGGTATTAATGAAATTTTCATGATTACCCCACAAGATGATAAGGAACCAAAGAGGGTCAAGGAAGCATTCTCATGTCCAGCCAAGCATAAATGGATAAAAGCAATGGAAGAGGAGATGGAGTCTATGATCTCAAACTAGGTTTGGCAACTGGTAGATCTTTTGCAAGGGCGTAAAGCTATTGCAAACAAGTCGGTTCTCAAAATCAAGCGTAAAGCTGATGGCAGCATCGTGAGGTTTAAGGCCCAGCTTGTTGCAAAGGGGTATACCCAACAGGAAGTTATTAACTATGAAAAAACTTTTTCTCTTGTTGTGAGGTTTACTTCTATAAGGTTAATTTTGGCAATTTTGGTAAACCTTGATCTAGAATTACATCAAATGGATATAAAGACTGTTTTTCTCAATGGAGAATTGGATAAGGAAATCTATATGGTACAACTAATAATTTTCATTAACGAAGGCCAAGGATAGAAGGTTTGTAGATTAATGAGATCAATCTATGGTCTTAAGCAGTCTTCTAGAAATGGTATATTCGTTTTCATAGAACAATCGTGTCGAATGGTTTTTCTATAATCGATGAAGATCGTTGTGTTTACATAAAAAGATCAAATGCACTGCAAGAAAATAAGATTTTATCGACAAAAAAATTTGTCGGTATTTACAAACAAAATACCAGCAAAATACCGATAAAATTCAAACTATTGAAAATTAAAATTATTTGAAAATATTACAATAAAATTTTATAGCTATTTTGAAGCTAAATAGCAACAAAATAATTTTTGTCGCAAATTTGTTGGGATTATTTACCAACATATTTACGACAAAAGGAAGTGACAAATTGTAAATCATGAATTACTGATAAAAGTTTTTGTCAATATTTTTATTATCGTCAAAATTGCGTAAAAAGTTTTTGTCGGTAATTTTTTGGGGTGAAAAATAATGTTATGGTTCATGTCGCGTGAATTTCTTATTTTCCCCCTCTCTTTTCTCTTGTCCCCAATTTTCTCCAACTGTAACCTAGAGCAATAATTGGACGAAATTTGCTCACCGTCACTGCCGACTGAACCTTAACATCGTTGTTAAGACGCGGATGGATTGAGCTTAGAATCGTTTTGTTCTCTGTTCAGTTTTACAGGCACATTAACATTTTACACTTGATTTCTTGGTACTTTTTAAGCTTTTAATTTTCTAGTTTAATCTCTGCTGCTGCTTCTTTTATTATGCCATTTGCGTTCTACTATTTGTGTTGAAGATATTATCAATTATTATTTTTATTTTGTTTCATTTAAGTTGAGGTTCTGCTTCTTTGAGTGTGTGGTGTGGGGTTTGGAATGATTATTGGAGAGGTGTTTGTTTGTATGTTTTCACTTTTTTGCAGTTTTGTGTTTGGCGTTAATTTGATAGAATATATGAAAATCAAACTAAACTGATTTGGTTGGGATAATCTAATAGAACTATGTCTGGCCCTAGAACATAAACAGGTCTAAAGCATCTTGAAGAAGATGCTTTTGTTTCCTCTGTATAAGCATTTAAAATTCTCATAATTCATCCAATATTTGGCCTTTTGCCTTTTTTATTTTATCTTTTAACTTGTTTTGTAGTGCCGTTCCTGTCTGGACCAAAGTTTATGAAAAATCTTTATTGCTATTAACTGCAAATCTTTATCTAAGCTTTATTGGCTGAGATCAATCACACCTTCAATTGGAACTCTATCTAAGCTTTATTGGCTGGATCTAGCTGACAATAAGCTTGATGGACCCATCCCAGTCTCTACAGGAACTACACATCATCTTGATATGCTAGTTGACACAAAACACTTGTATGTCAAAGATTTTTTTATTGGAGTTTCTTTTGTTTTATGAAGTCATTTTATGAAGACAAATATGTGTAGAACTTACTAAAAGTCATTTTGGAGAGAACCAGATCTCTGGCCCAATCCCATCTCAACTTTTCAGCTCAAACATGACTCTCAAACATTTGTAAGTTTCTTTCCAATGTAGGGAAGAGTTAAAGTTGCAAAAGATATACACATATATCGCTAACAAAAAGAAGGAGAAAAATGTGTTACTTTCTATAATTGAAGGACTCTTTGAAAATTGAACTACAGAAAGGATAAAACAACAGCTGAAATTGCCAATTTTTGAGTTTTTCTTTTATAGATTTTCAGGATATCTATTTTTCTGGCCCCTTCTAGAATAATATGACATAAAGCATACCTGAATACTTGAGCATTGATTTCCATTGATGCTTCTTCTTTTCTTTTTAAATTTTGTATTTTTTGTTCTGTTTCTTCTTTCTGTTTGGGCAAGCTTTTTGCTCAGTGGTAGTGTTCCTTCTTCTGTTGGCCTTGTAAAGACATTGGAGGTTGTGTGAGTATCTGCATCACAAACTCGAGTGTTCTAAATGCTGGCATTTTTGTTAATCAAGTTTGCCTACAGACGCTTTGGTAGGAATTCAAGCTTTCATAATGATTTTATTGAACTCATTGATATGCTGAATTTGGATTTTTGCTTTGTTAAGAGTGTCTCTTGCTATTCATTTTCAGATATTTATCCAACAATCAATTGACAGGACCTTTTATCAACCTTACTGGGACGAATTTGCTCATTTACTTGTAAGATTTTATGTTGTCTATTAATAATAAAATGGCTCTGACCATAATAAAAACTTATGCATAATTGGATGTTCTGTGACTCCTAGTGTCATTTTTCATGTTATTGTTACTGTTGGTAGTGGACTAGTGGAGTGAGTTAGCAATTGTGATTTATATTTTAATCAGTTGTTAGCAAAAGTAATCATCTTTTTTCACATGGATAGTATTATTAATATTATTGTTATTAGTATAGTCCTTAAATGAAAAAGAAAGGAAGAAAGAACAGTTATGTCAAACTAATAACGTGCTTTTGTATTTGAATTTAGGTGTGGGTTGCCTACAAGGAATCAAGTTTTATTAGTGCAGTATTGTGGGTAATTTTATCGATATGTTTTGGCAGGTGATAAATCCCTCACTAATATGGCTCCCATTTGTATCACCCAACAAAATGTTCTGATGTTTTGCAATCAAGTATTGATATTTTGGTATTCCAATTTTTCAGTATTACTACTTGTATCTACATTGTTGAATAGCTATTTCAACTTACTTCTCAAGATCCTCTGCACCTAGTTTTATTGAATAAGGACAACAGGTGAGTTTGATATACATTTTCTGTAACCATATTTTAATTTGATTCTAACCTGTAGCGATTCATAGTTAAATACAGTACGCAAAGTTCATTTTTCTTGTTTAATTTTCCTTATTGATTCTATCAAAAAATTTTTTTTGTTTGATGATTTTACAGCCTAAATGGAATTGTTGTGTCTCAGATACATGATTGGATATAGCTTATGTGTAAAGCGAAAAATTGTCAGTTTCATGCATTATTGATAAAAAAACTTAAGTTAATTTTCTCCATTTTAATAAAAAATAATAAAATGTTAATTTTATTTTTAAAACTAAAAAAATATTTAAGAAGTCGAAAAATTAGATCAGTATGAAAATTTAAAATAGTTTGTTTTTATTTTGGTTTCTCCTCTTTAAGGATAATTATATATTGAGTGCTTGAGCTTTTCAAAAATTATTTAATCACTTTTAGACACTTTTCAAATGCTTATATGGATCTTCTTAATTATTTATCACTTTAGAATAAGCTATACTGTAGGTATTGATCCTAAATGAATATACTTTGTTGAATAAATTGCACTAATTTAAAGAATAGTCAATCGGGTTGAAATCAGTACAGATTGGTTAGGGATGTACCAACAACTTAAGGACGGATGGGCATTTTGATGCATCTACTGTTGCTGGATTCCGTGTTGATCCTACTACAGATGCAAAGGATGATCGAGATGAGGCCTTGATTAGTAGTCATCTTAATAAAATAGTATCTCTATTTAAACATTTAAAACACACAACTGAATGTAGAGAGACCTTTTTTGTTTTTGTTCCCTCGTGTTTGTAATTTTAGTACAGTATTGAACATGTTTGCTGAATTAAATTGTGATATATTAAAATATATTGCATGTGTATTATGGTATATGATGTTGAATTGGAATTATTAATAATTACAAGTTCTGGTCAATATTAAAGCAGGTTAATTTTGCAAATTTAGATAAATATTTTTAAATTTTTAAGAAATTAATGACAAAAATAGCATTAAATTAACAACAAAATAAATTCATTTTATTAAAATATACAGTAAATTTAACAACAAAAGAGCAATAATTCAATGACAAAATAAATTTATTTTATTAAGATGCATAACAACAATAATGACAAAACAGCGACAACATAATGACAAAATAGGATAAAATAACAATAAAATAGCGGCAAAATTAATGACAAAATTCCAATAAAATACCAACAAAATTTGTCTACTTTTATAAAATAATTACCGACAAAATAATTAATTTAGTGACAAAATTTACCGATAAAATATATTTTTGTCGTTAAAAAATAGCGACAAGTGTTTTACCAACAAAATTTTTTGTCGTTGTTTTGTTGGTAATCCAAAATTAGCATCAAAATATTAGGAATTAGCGACAATTTTTTTGTCGCTAATATATTTTTTTCTTCTAGTGATGAAACGTTTGTCATTATGCCATTATATGTTGATGACATATTAACAGCGGAATATGACCTAAAGTATCTGACTCATGTCAAAGTTTGGTTATTGTCCAACTTTGAAATGAAGGACATAGGCGAAGCTACGTATATCCTTGAAGTTAAGATTTTAGGGATCATTTGAGGAAATTGTTGTCTCTTTCACAAGAGGCATATGTTTTGAAGATCCTTGAATGATTTGATATGCATGACTGTAAACCAATAGATAATCCTATTGCCAAAGGTGATAACATAAGTCGGAGATTATGCCCTAAGACTCCAGAAGAATAAGATAAAATGAAGCAAGTTTCTTATGCAAACGTGGTTGGAAGTCTGATATATGCAATGATGTGTACAAGACCTGATATTTGTTTTGCCATTAGGATGGTAAGCAGATATCAATCTAATCCACGTCCAGCACATTAGAGAGCAGTTAAAAGGATATTAAGATATCTTAAAGGTACTGCAGACTATCCATTATGTTATCAAGGTAATAATTTGCAATTGAGAGGCTATACAGATGCCGATTGGGTAGGAGATGCGGATGAGAGAAAATCCACTTCTGGTTTTGTTTTCTTGCTTAACAACGGCGCCATATCTTGGAGTAGCAAAAAAACAATCATGTATAGCATTGTCCATAATGGAAGCTGAATTTGTAGCATTTTTGGCTGCAGTACAAGAAGCGGTTTGGTTGAAGAGATTTTTGGAACATTTGTGTATTGGTGCTATTAGTGAAACAGTTGTAATCAACTGTGACAATCAAGCAGCAATACTTACACTAAAGATTCAAAATTTCATTGCAAGCCAAGCATATTGATATAAAATACAATTTTGTGAGAGACATGGTTACACGTAGAAAGGCAAATATGAAATATAAAGCTACGCGTGAAATGGTGATAGACCCATTGATCAAACTTGTGCCTAGAGATGTATTCAGAGGACATATAAAATCTCAAGGACCGCATAGATGTTAAATTTGTTTTTTTTAGCTTTATGAAATTTTCACCTGGTTTATTAATGATTAGGCATGTTGATTGTTTTATACATACATGAGTATGAATGTTCTTTATACATTTACTGTTATTG
Organism: Jatropha curcas; assembly: GCF_041381405.1. Taxonomy (NCBI): domain Eukaryota; kingdom Viridiplantae; phylum Streptophyta; class Magnoliopsida; order Malpighiales; family Euphorbiaceae; genus Jatropha; species Jatropha curcas. The sequence goes on along the minus strand of NC_143160.1, from coordinate 21,525,854 downwards.
ATTTATTAAAAGCATGTCAGACAGATACATGATTGACCTCCTTATATGGGTAATCGTCTTTGTTCATCTATATGATAAACAAAGTTAAGACTGGTTTTAAGTAATTTGTCTAATTAACAATTAAAGCTTGTGCTTAAAAACAAACAAGTCGACTCATTAACGAGCAGAAGAAGACGAAGAAACTGCAGGGGATTGACCCTCTGGATTGGAAGCATCAACTGAAAGTCCTAGTGGAGCCAGTTGAGAGGAGCTCGTTTTTTCATTAACCTTCCGAAATATAATCAAATCCTAATTCTTTACTTTGAATAGTTAAAAAACTTATTCTCAATTTTACTTGTTTTTGACAGATTAATTAGTAAATCAATATCAATTTTTAAACTTTAAAAATTGCTTAAGTGATCGAATCAAAATTTAAAAAATAAAGGAATAAATTAAATTTTAAATTCGATGATATATAATTAATATAATTAGATTTCAAAAGTTATAATTGTTATTATCTCTTTTTTTTTTGAAAATGATAATTGTTATTATCATTGAATAATAGACTCTAACTCTAAATAATAACTTGAGTGATAAAATAATAATATAGAAAAATAAAGAGAAAAAAAAAAACCTATAAAAATGTAGAATACTAATCTATACTCTTAAATAATTCTTTCAAGTTAATTAATGGTTTAATATGGTTATCATTGGACTAAGATGTTGAATTCGCAGGAGCTTATGCGCAACTTAGATTAGTTTGGATATTTATGGAAGAATAAGTGAGAATTTTGTTAATTTATAGCTGGCTTAAATTATTCATTAAGAGTTTCTTTTTTTTTTTTTTTTGGTACCTGTGATTTTCGTGGTGTAGGATAATGCATAATTTGAATTCATTACGTTAGTTAAAAATGTCTGGATTTGGTCCCTTTACTGCAAGTCTTTTCTTTTTTTTTTTTTTTTTTTTTTTTTTTTTTTTTTTTATTGTGTAAACCAAACAAAATAAATAAACAAACAAATTCAAAATAAATTACTGAATGAGAAACTGAGTGTAGTTATGGATTACATGTATTGAATGACAGAACTCTTACTGGGTAGACTTGATCATGAATCATGAATGATCTTTGTTAGACTATTGAATATAGAAGAAAAAAAAGATTATTAAAATGTGCTTTTTACTAAAAGAAGTTATATGATTCGATAAAAAATACGAATAAGAGAGAACATTGTAGATTTACATTTATTTACCTTAAAATCTTTTCGTGTGCAACTTCTCCCACTTCATTCTATATTTTCTCAATTCCACTTCATTCTATATAGCAGAGAACGCAAACCCATCTGAAAACACATAACTCAACTCCTCGGGCTTTCCCTATTGCACAACTAATTCCTTAACATCTATTCATGGAAGGCTTTGTCAATTCAACTATATATAGATAGATTTTAGGTTAAAAAATTTAAAAGACAACGTTTTAGTTGAATTAAATTACGTTTTAACATATAAGGTTTTAGTGGAATTAGATTAGGTTTTAAAAGTTATTAATTATCATTACTATATATTAAATATTAAATTAAAAAAATAATTATGTTGGTCAATCAAAACACAAAAATAAGAAAAAACTCAAAATTTTCTTAAGAAAAAAAAAATAGAATACTAAACAAAGAGAATGATTAAAAGTTTATTTTTATTTCAGCTTTCATAAAATCGAATAACTAAAATTTTCTTCTAAAGAAAAAAAAAAAAAACCAGTTTGGCAATCTATTTTCCTAATATATATATATATATATATATATATATATATATATATATATATATATATATAGATCATGACATATTTGTAAACCTTCCTTTTGAATTATACTAATTAGTTGTCCATAGGTTAATTTACTATAGGGTATAGGTTGGCCATGTTGTTGTTTAATATGATTTCTAACCTTTTCTCCCAAGAAATAAGGTAATCCAGCTAAAAACTTTTCTTTCCAAAAGCTTTGATTAGAGTCTTCCCTTAACATTAATCTAGTGAGAAAAGTTGTTTTATAATGTTGAAAATCACCTAAATGTTTACATTTTAAATTACTAAGTAACTCTGCATTTTTATCTTTTACGTGAGATGGATCTCCTATAAAATGAAGTAAAATAGTGAGAATTAAGGATGACACTGCATCTTGAATTACTTCACCAGTTTCATCATATATAGGTTCACCTTCATCATCTATTTGAATTGAATTTAGGATTTCTAAATGTTGTTGGTCAGTGAGATGATAATCCCACCATCCTTTAAGTTGGCCGGTAAATCCAGCAATTAAGATTTCTGCTATAGCGTTATCAGAAATGATTGACTGTGTTTTATAAGCATTTGCAGCCATTGTCATTTGTTGTAAAATACTTAAGATATTATATTCACTTAAACCATCTATGTTCCATTCATAAATTGTTGAAGCATTATATTTAAATTGAGATATAGTATTAGGTTTATCAATAATTCTTAAGTCTGGTGCTCTATTTACTATTTCTCTATGATGATTTATGGGATTGATTTCAAATTGTTTAATATTTTCTGAGTCAGGTTCACTAACATCAGAGTTCGTGTTTTCTTCTATCATATTTACAGATGCTTGAGGAGTCTCAGGAGCTACTTGTTGAATAGACGCAGAACTAACCTGAATTCTACTTAATTGATCTTTTAATTTATTTACAAATTCTTTTTTACTTGACTGAGAAATTTGGTAAGGTTTAAACATGTGAGATTTTACTATTTCTTTACCTTTTATATTTTCCATAACTAAAGGTTTATCTTCAAGCATATGTTCTATACGTTTTAATTGTGAGTTTAAACAAATTAAACTTGCATTACTAAAATTATTTTGTTCAATTACCTTTTTATTTACATCATTATCTTGAGCAATTTTATAAGGTGCACAAATAATTTCATTATCTTGATATTTTAATTTACTAATTGTTTTAGGAGGAAAATCACTTTTTATGGTTTGTTCATTTACTATCCATTCTAGTCTTTTATCCCTAACAGTGATTGGATTTAAACTTTTATCAGATTGTTTAACTAGTTCATACCAATCAAAGAATTTAATATCAGTTTGGTTATGTATCTTATATTTTAAATATTCAAGTTTTAATTCTTCAAAAGTATAAGTTTTTAATATGGTTTTCATTTTTAATAAATTTTTTATTTTAGAAACTTCTTTTATTAGATCTTTTTCAATGTCATCTTTACTAAGAACATTTAATTCTCTATTTATTTCACTAACGTTTTCAGTGATAGCTGAAGCTGTTGGTGATTCTGGTGATGAGTTTACTAAGTTTGATTGTTGATTAACATAATTATCTACAGGGTTATAAACTGCCTGTGGAATAGAATTACTATAATCAACACCTTTCATTTTATTTGGAATGTCCGAGGTAGAATACCTAGGTTTGACTAAGGTTTGAATAATGGGTTTACTTTCAGGTTCTTTATATTTAGCATAAATCACAGAAGGTATGGATGAACTAGGTTTATCATTTTCATCCGTTTTATTCGTCAGGGTCATCTTCCTCCATTTATAAATCTCATCACACCATATTCAGTAAAAGAGGATTGTATTAAATTTAAATAAAAAATTGCAAAGCTCAATTGGAATTTACGGAAAAACCTAAAAAGAAACAATTAAATTTGTTAAAAGCTCATTCTATTAAAATGTTAGAAATAAATTCTTTAATCAAATCTAAAGAAGAAAACTTAAAAGATTTGAAAAATAATGCATGTTTAAATAGAATTAAAAACCAATTAAATTCTGATGATATCCAAAATAAAATCTCAACTCTAAAAAATTTTATGGAAAACAAATTATGTGCTGACCATCCACATGCTTTTTGGGATCGTAAACAACACATAGTGGACTTACCATATGAAAAAGATTTTGATGAAAAAACCATTAAAACTAAAGCTAGACCAATTCAGATGAGTCCTGAATTGATTGACCATTGTAAAAATGAAATTCAAGATTTACTTAATAAAAAATTAATTTCTAAATCTAGAAGCCCATGGTCTTGTGCAGCTTTTTATGTGAATAAAAACGCTGAAATAGAACGAGGTGCTCCCAGATTAGTAATAAATTATAAACCATTAAATACAGCTTTAAAATGGATTAGATATCCTATTCCAAATAAAAAAGATCTATTAAAGCAACTCTATAATGCAAATATTTTTAGTAAATTTGATATGAAATCTGGCTATTGGCAGATTCAAATTGACCCTAACGACAGATATAAAACAGCATTTACCGTTCCATTTGGTCAATACGAATGGAATGTAATGCCTTTTGGATTAAAAAATGCTCCTTCTGAATTTCAGAGGATCATGAATGATATTTTTAACCCATGTTATAAATTTTGTATTGTTTATATTGATGATGTGCTTATATTTAGTACAACTCTAGAAGATCATTTTAAACATTTAAAAACATTTTGTATGATCATCGAGAAAAATGGTTTAGCATTAAGTAAAGCTAAAATGGATTTGTTTAAAACTAAAATAAGATTTTTAGGACATCATATAGAACAAGGTAAGATTCAACCTATAGAAAGAGCACTTGTTTTTGGTGAAAAATTTCCTGATGAAATTTCTAATAAACCCCAATTACAACGTTTTCTTGGTTGTTTAAATTATGTAATTGATTTTTATCCAAATTTAAATTGCATGATAAAACCTTTACATAATAGACTTTGTAAAAATGCTGGTCCTTGGACAACTCAGCATACTCAACTAGTAAAAAAGATAAAATCATTAGTAAAAGAAATCCCTTACTTATATATTCCTGATCCTAATGCTTTTAAAATTGTTGAAACTGATGCTTCTAATATTGGTTATGGCGGCATTTTAAAACAAAAAATTAATAGTAAAGAAAGAATAATCCAATATACTTCAGGTCATTGGACTTCAACTCAATTAAATTATTCTACCATTAAAAAAGAAATTTTAAGTATTGTTATTTGTATAAATAAATTTCAATCTGATCTTTTAAATAAAAAATTTTTACTTCGTATTGATTGTAAATCTGCAAAAGAAGTTTTGCAGAAAGATGTCCAAAACCTTGCCTCTAAACAAATTTTTGCTCGATGGCAAGCGCTTTTAAGTATTTTTGAATTTGATATAGAATATATTAAAGGTAATGATAATAATATTCCAGACTTTCTAACTAGAGAATTCTTACAGAACGATGGGAAGAAAGAAGGATAAAGGGAAAGAAATTAAACAAGATTCAGGCTCCCCAACTAAAGCTCTTTCTGAGCAATCTGAAGATCTTAGTAAAACCTTAAACACTAAACCCAGTTCTTCTAAAGACCTTAAAAAATGGATTGAGGAACTTTCTCAATCTCCTGAAGTAATTAAAGCACTGCAGGGAATGGCATCCTCTTCCACAGAGGACCCAGGTATGTCTTCTAAATCTAAAGCGATCGTATCCGCTCATGATACGGCTACTCTGTCTCAAACGGTAGACAGTAAAGAGTTATCAAATCCGTTGATGGCTGTGGATTTGCCAAAAATCCAATATAAATCTACTGGTAATATACATAAATGGTTTGATAAAAATTTATTTGATTTTGAAATCGAAGTTGAGGATGGTTATAATCATACTAATCCTTGGCAAATTATAAAAAATTATTATCCTGAGAATTGGTTTTTTATGCCAACAGATTTGTCAAAACCTCAGGCCTATTATAATAATATATTATTAGATACTGAATCAGTAAACATCAAACATACTTTTGATAAAAATGGAATAATTTCTTATTCTTCTATAAAAATAAAACGCGTCATCCATCCTAAGGATTGGCCCGTATCTTCTTTAGTAACGCCAGTAAAATTTAAAGGATTACATAAATATAATATGAGTTATAATTATTTTGATTATAAAAAAGCGTGGGATACGATATTTTGTCTTCAAAATCCCACCACTACTCATTCATGGTTAATATATTTTGATCAAAATATACGCACTGATTTAAAAATCCCAAATTGGTTTAAACGATGGTGGCAATTTAAAGGAATTTCCGAGGAAATCATTCCTCATGATATCCATTATTTGTACCAGTTCTTTAAAACCCATTATAAACCTAAATCTGAAGAAGTTCATATTCCTTCTTTGATGTATTATTGTATGACCTTCTTCACTCCATGGGTATATCAATGGTATTTTGATTATCAGTATGTTCCAGGAAGCCAAATTCCCATGATAATAAAAAGACATAAAATAAAATGGTGGGGATCATTCAAGAATTCCACCACTGAACATAAAATTAGTCAATGGATCCGCAATAAATTATCCAGCCCATCTAAACCAGCTTTAACCTATGCCCATACATTAGCTATTCAGGATAACCCCCAGTTTGGTATCCAAAAAGCCCAATGTCAGGCCCGGTTAGCTGCAGCCAAAACAGCAGAAGAATATAGATTGATCTGTCAAGAGATGTCTGAACAACTCTCAACCAGTTCAAATCAGCCCATAAAACCATCCACCAGTAAAGCCCAAAGTGCATCCTCCAGTAAATCTTCAAACACTACACACCATAAAAGCAAGGGTAAAATCGTTTTACCATCATCCTCATCATCTAGTTCATCTAGTGAAGAAAGTGATGACAGCGATATCATAAAAATCCAAAGTAAAGCAGGTAAAAAAGAAAAAGAAAGAAAAAAGAAGTTAAAACAGAAAGAAAAAATAAAAAGAAAAGAAAAGCTAAAAAAGAAAAAGAAGGACACATCATCGTCCTCATCTTATTCTGAATCATTGTAAACAGGCAGAAGGAACCTTATTCCTTCACTCTTTGTAAAACACCCAATCAAAGCGACACACAAGTTTTTAGTAAAAAGCCAACTCAGCAACAGTAAAGGTCCTCTCGCCAACAGTAAAGGTCAACTTGGAACAGTAAAAGCAAACAGTAGAGATTCTTCGACAGAGACTACTGTTCACCAACAGTAAAAGCAAACAGTAGAGATTCTTCGACAGAGACTACTGTTCACCAACAGTAAAAGCAAACAGTAGAGATTCTCCGACAGAAACTACTGTTCACCAACAGTAAAATTAAATAGTAAAGATTCCAAAAATTTTATTTAAGGGAGCCTTTTCCCCTTGTGAAGGCATCGATTGTAAACCCATAATATAGTATATACTTCAATATAGGCGTAGTTATTCTCTCCCAAAACTATCTCCCTCCTTTCCCAGTTCGATTGTAAAGGATTCAAGGGTTGAAAGTCTTAAAATTCTTGTAAGTTAAAACTAGTTTAAGTTTATCATTTAAAGTTTAAATTTTGTATTTAAATATTGTAATACTATTTTGTTATTTCAATTATTTATTTTAGTAAATATAAATTGCTACTTATTAAAGCCCTGTTAAAGGCTTCATTCTCTTCTCCCTCCACACTCTGACTTAGTTCTGGGGATCCCAGGCTAAGGATGCAGGAACCCTCAACCTTAATTAAAATATAATTAATTAAAATTGGTTGAGTTAATTGATAAATATTAAATTGATTTGAGTTTTGATTGTTGTATAAGTATGCTCTGTGGTTGCACCTTAGCGTGATCTTCCACATCAGAAATATCATTCTTGTATGTTCATAAACATAGACTGTTCACTTACTGTTCAGATTAAAACATATACTGTGCATCTTTAAACAAATACTATTTAGATTATCAGTTACCAACAAAAGAGAAAAGGACCGTTTAATTCGTCAGACTCAGTTATCAAGTTGATTTTATAATTTATAAATTAATAAACATATCATACATATTAAAATCTATATAAGCATGAACTAAACAACGATCATTATCAATATACATATTAATCAAGATATCATTTATACAACAATCAAAACTCAAATCAATTTAATATTTATCAATTAACTCAACCAATTTTAATTAATTATATTTTAATTAAGGTTGAGGGTTCCTGCATCCTTAGCCTAGGATCCCCAGAACTAAGTCAGAGTGTGGAGGGAGAAGAGAATGAAGCCTTTAACAGGGCTTTAATAAGTAGCAATTTATATTTACTAAAATAAATAATTGAAATAACAAAATAGTATTACAATATTTAAATACAAAATTTAAACTTTAAATGATAAACTTAAACTAGTTTTAACTTACAAGAATTTTAAGACTTTCCACTTGTAATCCTTTACAATCGAACTGGGAAAGGAGGGAGATAGTTTAGGGAGAGAATAACTACTCCTATGTTGAAGTATATACTATATTATGAGTTTACAATCGATGCCTTCACAAGGGGAAAAGGCTCCCTTAAATAAAATTTTTGGAATCTTTACTATTTAATTTTACTGTTGGTGAACAGTAGTTTCTGTTGGAGAATCTCTACTGTTTGCTTTTACTGTTGGTGAACAGTAGTCTCTGTCGAAGAATCTCTACTGTTTGCTTTTACTGTTGGTGAACAGTAGTCTCTGTCGGAGAATCTCTACTGTTTGCTTTTACTGTTGGTGAACAGTAGTCTCTGTCGAAGAATCTCTACTGTTTGCTTTTACTGTTCCAAGTTGACCTTTACTGTTGGCGAGAGGACCTTTACTGTTGCTGAGTTGGCTTTTTACTAAAAACTTGTGTGTCGCTTTGATTGGGTGTTTTACAAAGAGTGAAGGAATAAGGTTCCTTCTGCCTGTTTACAATGATTCAGAATAAGATGAGGACGATGATGTGTCCTTCTTTTTCTTTTTTAGCTTTTCTTTTCTTTTTATTTTTTCTTTCTGTTTTAACTTCTTTTTTCTTTCTTTTTCTTTTTTACCTGCTTTACTTTGGATTTTTATGATATCGCTGTCATCACTTTCTTCACTAGATGAACTAGATGATGAGGATGATGGTAAAACGATTTTACCCTTGCTTTTATGGTGTGTAGTGTTTGAAGATTTACTGGAGGATGCACTTTGGGCTTTACTGGTGGATGGTTTTATGGGCTGATTTGAACTGGTTGAGAGTTGTTCAGACATCTCTTGACAGATCAATCTATATTCTTCTGCTGTTTTGGCTGCAGCTAACCGGGCCTGACATTGGGCTTTTTGGATACCAAACTGGGGGTTATCCTGAATAGCTAATGTATGGGCATAGGTTAAAGCTGGTTTAGATGGGCTGGATAATTTATTGCGGATCCATTGACTAATTTTATGTTCAGTGGTGGAATTCTTGAATGATCCCCACCATTTTATTTTATGTCTTTTTATTATCATGGGAATTTGGCTTCCTGGAACATACTGATAATCAAAATACCATTGATATACCCATGGAGTGAAGAAGGTCATACAATAATACATCAAAGAAGGAATATGAACTTCTTCAGATTTAGGTTTATAATGGGTTTTAAAGAACTGGTACAAATAATGGATATCATGAGGAATGATTTCCTCGGAAATTCCTTTAAATTGCCACCATCGTTTAAACCAATTTGGGATTTTTAAATCAGTGCGTATATTTTGATCAAAATATATTAACCATGAATGAGTAGTGGTGGGATTTTGAAGACAAAATATCGTATCCCACGCTTTTTTATAATCAAAATAATTATAACTCATATTATATTTATGTAATCCTTTAAATTTTACTGGCGTTACTAAAGAAGATACGGGCCAATCCTTAGGATGGATGACGCGTTTTATTTTTATAGAAGAATAAGAAATTATTCCATTTTTATCAAAAGTATGTTTGATGTTTACTGATTCAGTATCTAATAATATATTATTATAATAGGCCTGAGGTTTTGACAAATCTGTTGGCATAAAAAACCAATTCTCAGGATAATAATTTTTTATAATTTGCCAAGGATTAGTATGATTATAACCATCCTCAACTTCGATTTCAAAATCAAATAAATTTTTATCAAACCATTTATGTATATTACCAGTAGATTTATATTGGATTTTTGGCAAATCCACAGCCATCAACGGATTTGATAACTCTTTACTGTCTACCGTTTGAGACAGAGTAGCCGTATCATGAGCGGATACGATCGCTTTAGATTTAGAAGACATACCTGGGTCCTCTGTGGAAGAGGATGCCATTCCCTGCAGTGCTTTAATTACTTCAGGAGATTGAGAAAGTTCCTCAATCCATTTTTTAAGGTCTTTAGAAGAACTGGGTTTAGTGTTTAAGGTTTTACTAAGATCTTCAGATTGCTCAGAAAGAGCTTTAGTTGGGGAGCCTGAATCTTGTTTAATTTCTTTCCCTTTATCCTTCTTTCTTCCCATCGTTCTGTAAGAATTCTCTAGTTAGAAAGTCTGGAATATTATTATCATTACCTTTAATATATTCTATGTCAAATTCAAAAATACTTAAAAGCGCTTGCCATCGAGCAAAAATTTGTTTAGAGGCAAGGTTTTGGACATCTTTCTGCAAAACTTCTTTTGCAGATTTACAATCAATACGAAGTAAAAATTTTTGATTTAAAAGATTAGATTGAAATTTATTTATACAAATAACAATACTTAAAATTTCTTTTTTAATGGTAGAATAATTTAATTGAGTTGAAGTCCAATGACCTGAAGTATATTGGATTATTCTTTCTTTACTATTAATTTTTTGTTTTAAAATGCCGCCATAACCAATATTAGAAGCATCAGTTTCAACAATTTTAAAAGCATTAGGATCAGGAATATATAAGTAAGGGATTTCTTTTACTAATGATTTTATCTTTTTTACTAGTTGAGTCTGCTGAGTTGTCCAAGGACCAGCATTTTTACAAAGTCTATTATGTAAAGGTTTTATCATGCAATTTAAATTTGGATAAAAATCAATTACATAATTTAAACAACCAAGAAAACGTTGTAATTGGGGTTTATTACAAATTTCATCAGGAAATTTTTTCACCAAAAACAAGTGCTCTTTCTATAGGTTGAATCTTACCTTGTTCTATATGATGTCCTAAAAATCTTATTTTAGTTTTAAACAAATCCATTTTAGCTTTACTTAATGCTAAACCATTTTTCTCGATGATCATACAAAATGTTTTTAAATGTTTAAAATGATCTTCTAGAGTTGTACTAAATATAAGCACATCATCAATATAAACAATACAAAATTTATAACATGGGTTAAAAATATCATTCATGATCCTCTGAAATTCAGAAGGAGCATTTTTTAATCCAAAAGGCATTACATTCCATTCGTATTGACCAAATGGAACGGTAAATGCTGTTTTATATCTGTCGTTAGGGTCAATTTGAATCTGCCAATAGCCAGATTTCATATCAAATTTACTAAAAATATTTGCATTATAGAGTTGCTTTAATAGATCTTTTTTATTTGGAATAGGATATCTAATCCATTTTAAAGCTGTATTTAATGGTTTATAATTTATTACTAATCTGGGAGCACCTCGTTCTATTTCAGCGTTTTTATTCACATAAAAAGCTGCACAAGACCATGGGTTTCTAGATTTAGAAATTAATTTTTTATTAAGTAAATCTTGAATTTTATTTTTACAATGGTCAATCAATTCAGGACTCATCTGAATTGGTCTAGCTTTAGTTTTAATGGTTTTTTCATCAAAATCTTTTTCATATGGTAAGTCCACTATGTGTTGTTTACGATCCCAAAAAGCATGTGGATGGTCAGCACATAATTTGTTTTCCATAAAATTTTTTAGAGTTGAGATTTTATTTTGGATATCATCAAAATTTAATTGGTTTTTAATTCTATTTAAACATGCATTATTTTTCAAATCTTTTAAGTTTTCTTCTTTAGATTTGATTAAAGAATTTATTTCTAACATTTTAATAGAATGAGCTTTTAACAAATTTAATTGTTTCTTTTTAGGTTTTTCCGTAAATTCCAATTGAGCTTTGCAATTTTTTATTTTAAATTTAATACAATCCTCTTTTACTGAATATGGTGTGATGAGATTTATAAATGGAGTGCCTAATATTACCATATAATTTATCTGAGGTGAAAGTAAAAATACTGTGTTTATTTCTAAGGCTTGATCTACTATTATTGCATCTGTTTTTCCTATAATTTCAAGTTTAGATTTGTTGGCTGTACTTAATTTTTCACTAGTTTTTAACCAATATCTTTTAGGAACTAGATCAGATTTTATACAGTTTAAATCTGCACCTGTGTCAAAGAGTGCAATCGCATTTATCACAAAATCATTTATTTGAATGTTTATTTTTACTAAATATTTTCGTGAAGTGATTTCTTGTAATAAATTGAGAAAATTACAGTCTATATCTTCATCTAATTCATTTATTTTTAAACTACTCTCTGGTTCATCTTCTGCTGAGGAAGAACTAGAAATAAGTTGGGATTCTAGTATTTTTATTTTTTTAGAGTTTTGTTGAAGTTGGGTTTTTAATTCTTTTACTTCATTTTTTAGCATCTTAATTTCTTTATATAATTTTTTAGTAGATTCATTCTCATCGACCTTTTCAGGTTTATTTTTATTTAATATGGTAGTTAAATCATAAGTTTTAGACTGAATTTTAGGAGTAATATTTTTTATGTCATCTTCGTCTTCAAAACTTTTTATAAGTTTTTTAAGAAGTTTAGCTCTAGTTTCTTGATCTTCAATTCCATTAACTACTGTTAATAAATTACTTTGATCTTTAGTTAACATGTTTAAAGAAAATTTTGATGAACTGGAAGAACTTGTAGTAGTTCCTAATTCATCAATTTGATTTTCACTTTCATTAATCTCAGATTCCGAAGAATCCGAATCAATATATAATTCATAAATTTTATTTAAAACATTATCTTCTAAATTTAATTCATGTAATCTTTTATTAAATTTACAAAATTTTGATGTATGCCCTTTTTTACCGCAATTGTAACAAGTCAAATTTTTATAAGAATTTTTAGTTATAGATTTAGAAGGTTGTTTATTTTTGTTTCTATAAGAAGATTTTGTTCTCTTTTTACTATAAAATTTATCTTGACTAGGTGTAGATCTATATTGTTTTTTAGAGTATTGATTTCTATAATATTTTTTAGGTTTATTAGTTTTAGAACATTGGCCCTCACATTTCTGTGGAGAAGTTATACTATAGTCAAATTGTTTACAAAAAGATCCTAATTCTTTTTTAGTTTTCTGCATTTCATATTTTATCTTTCTTTGAAGTTTTAGATCATGACATATTTGTAAACCTTCCTTTTGAATTATACTAATTAATTGTCCATAGGTTAATTTACTATAGGGTATAGGTTGGCCATGATGTTGTTTAATATGATTTCTAACCTTTTCTCCCAAGAAATAAGGTAATCCAGCTAAAACTTTTCTTTCCAAAAGCTTTGATTAGAGTCTTCCCTTAACATTAATCTAGTGAGAAAAGTCGTTTTATAATGTTGAAAATCACCTAAATGTTTACATTTTAAATTACTAAGTAACTCTGCATTTTTATCTTTTACGTGAGATGGATCTCCTATAAAATGAAGTGAAATAGTGAGAATTAAGGATGACACTGCATCTTGAATTACTTCACCATTTTCATCATATATAGGTTCACCTTCATCATCTATTTGAATTGAATTTAGGATTTCTAAATGTTGTTGGTCAGTGAGATGATAATCCCACCATCCTTTAAGTTGGCCGGTAAATCCAGCAATTAAGATTTCTGCTATAGCCTTATCAGAAATGATTGACTGTGTTTTATAAGCATTTGCAGCCATTGTCATTTGTTGTAAAATACTTAAGATATTATATTCACTTAAACCATCTATGTTCCATTCATAAATTGTTGAAGCATTATATTTAAATTGAGATATAGTATTAGGTTTATCAACAATTCCTAAGTCTGGTGCTCTATTTACTATTTCTCTATGATGATTTATGGGATTGATTTCAAATTGTTTAATATTTTCTGAGTCAAGTTCACTAACATCAGAGTTGGTGTTTTCTTCTATCATATTTACAGATGCTTGAGGAGTCTCAGGAGCTATTTGTTGAATAGTCGCAGAACTAACCTGAATTCTACTTAATTGATCTTTTAATTTATTTACAAATTCTTTTTTACTTGACTGAGAAATTTGGTAAGGTTTAAACATGTGAGATTTTACTATTTCTTTACCTTTTATATTTTCCATAACTAAAGGTTTATCTTCGAGCATATGTTCTATACGTTTTAATTGTGAGTTTAAACAAATTAAACTTGCATTACTAAAATTATTTTGTTCAATTACCTTTTTATTTACATCATTATCTTGAGCAATTTTATAAGGTGCACAAATAATTTCATTATCTTGATATTTTAATTTACTAATTGTTTTAGGAGGAAAATCACTTTTTATGGTTTGTTCATTTACTATCCATTCTGGTCTTTTATCCCTAACAGTGATTGGATTTAAACTTTTATCAGATTGTTTAACTAGTTCATACCAATCAAAGAATTTAATATCAGTTTGGTTATGTATCTTATATTCTAAATATTCAAGTTTTAATTCTTCAAAAGTATAAGTTTTTAATATGGTTTTCATTTTTAATAAATTTTTTATTTTAGAAACTTCTTTTATTAGATCTTTTTCAATATCATCTTTACTAAGAACATTTAATTCTCTATTTATTTCACTAACGTTTTCAGTGATAGCTGAAGCTGTTGGTGATTCTGGTGATGAGTTTACTAAGTTTGATTGTTGATTAACATAATTATCTACAGGGTTATAAACTGCCTGTGGAATAGAATTACTATAATCAACACCTTTCATTTTATTTGGAATGTCCGAGGTAGAATACCTAGGTTTGACTAAGGTTTGAATAATGGGTTTACTTTCAGGTTCTTTATATTTAGCATAAATCACAGAAGGTATGGATGAACTAGGTTTATCATTTTCATCCGTTGTAATGGAGGAAGATGACCCTGCATACCTCATACTTCATCATCTTCAAATAGATGATGAAGGTGAACCTATATATGATGAAAATGGTGAAGTAATTCAAGATGCAGTGTCATCCTTAATTCTCACTATTTCACTTCATTTTATAGGAGATCCATCTCACGTAAAAGATAAAAATGCAGAGTTACTTAGTAATTTAAAATGTAAACATTTAGGTGATTTTCAACATTATAAAACGACTTTTCTCACTAGATTAATGTTAAGGGAAGACTCTAATCAAAGCTTTTGGAAAGAAAAGTTTTTAGCTGGATTACCTTATTTCTTGGGAGAAAAGGTTAGAAATCATATTAAACAACAACATGGCCAACCTATACCCTATAGTAAATTAACCTATGGACAATTAATTAGTATAATTCAAAAGGAAGGTTTACAAATATGTCATGATCTAAAACTTCAAAGAAAGATAAAATATGAAATGCAGAAAACTAAAAAATAATTAGGATCTTTTTGTAAACAATTTGACTATAGTATAACTTCTCCACAGAAATGTGAGGGCCAATGTTCTAAAACTAATAAACCTAAAAAATATTATAGAAATCAATACTCTAAAAAACAATATAGATCTACACCTTGTCAAGATAAATTTTATAGTAAAAAGAGAACAAAATCTTCTTATAGAAATAAAAATAAACAACCTTCTAAATCTATAACTAAAAATTCTTATAAAAATTTGACTTGTTACAATTGCGGTAAAAAAGGGCATACATCAAAATTTTGTAAATTTAATAAAAGATTACATGAATTAAATTTAGAAGATAATGTTTTAAATAAAATTTATGAATTATATATTGATTCGGATTCTTCGGAATCTGATATTAATGAAAGTGAAAATCAAATTGATGAATTAGGAACTACTACAAGTTCTTCCAGTTCATCAAAATTTTCTTTAAACATGTTAACTAAAGATCAAAGTAATTTATTAACAGTAGTTAATGGAATTGAAGATCAAGAAACTAGAGCTAAACTTCTTAAAAAACTTATAAAAAGTTTTGAAGACGAAGATGACATAAAAAATATTACTCCTAAAATTCAGTCTAAAACTTATGATTTAACTACCATATTAAATAAAAATAAACCTGAAAAGGTCGATGAGAATGAATCTACTAAAAAATTATATAAAGAAATTAAGATGCTAAAAAATGAAGTAAAAGAATTAAAAACCCAACTTCAACAAAACTCTAAAAAAATAAAAATACTAGAATCCCAACTCATTATCAATATATATATTAATCAAGATATCATTTATACAACAATCAAAACTCAAATCAATTTAATATTTATCAATTAACTCAACCAATTTTAATTAATTATATTTTAATTAAGGTTTAGGGTTCCTGCAACCTTAGCCTGGGATCCCCAGAACTAAGTCAGAGTGTGGAGGGAGAAAAGAATGAAGCCTTTAACAGGGCTTTAATAAGTAGCAATTTATATTTACTAAGATAAATAATTGAAATAACAAAATAGTATTACAATATTTAAATACAAAAATTAAACTTTAAATGATAAACTTAAACTAGTTTTAACTTACTAGAATTTTAAGACTTTCAACACTTGAATCCTTTACAATCGAACTGGGGAAAGGAGGGAGATAGTTTAGGGAGAGAATAACTACGCCTATGTTGAAGTATATACTATATTATGAGTTTACAATCGATGCCTTCACAAGGGGAAAAGGCTCCCTTAAATAAAAATTTTGGAATCTTTACTATTTACTTTTACTATTGGTGAACAGTAGTTTCTGTCAAAGAATCTCTACTGTTTGCTTTTACTGTTGGTGAACAGTAGTCTCTGTCGAAGAATCTCTACTGTTTGCTTTTACTGTTGGTGAACAGTAGTCTCTGTCGGAGAATCTCTACTGTTTACTTTTACTGTGCCAAGTTGACCTTTACTGTTGGCGAGTGGACCTTTACTGTTGCTGAGTGGACTTTTACTGTTGCTGAGTTGATTTTGGCTGTGCCGAGCTGTCTTTTACTTTTGCTAAGTTGGCCTTTTACTAAAAACTTGTGTGCCGCTTTGATTGGGTGTTTTACAAAGAGTGAAGGAATAAGGTTCCTTCTGCCTGTTTACAATGATTCAGAATAAGATGAGGACGATGATGTGTCCTTCTTTTTCTTTTTTAACTTTTCTTTTCTTTTTATTCTTTCTTTCTGTTTTAACTTCTTTTTTCTTTCTTTTTCTTTTTTACCTGCTTTACTTTGGATTTTTATGATATCGCTGTCATCACTTTCGTCACTAGATGAACTAGATGATGAGGATGATGGTAAAACGATTTTACCCTTGCCTTTATGGTGTGTAGTGTTTGAAGATTTACTGGAGGATGCACTTTGGGCTTTACTGGTGGATGGTTTTATGGGCTGATTTGAACTGGTTGAGAGTTGTTCAGACATCTCTTGACAGATCAATCTATATTCTTCTGCTGTTTTGGCTGCAGCTAACCGGGCCTGACATTGGGCTTTTTGGATACCAAACTGGGGGTTATCCTGAATAGCTAATGTATGGGCATAGGTTAAAGCAGGTTTAGATGGGCTGGATAATTTATTGCGGATCCATTGACTAATTTTATGTTCAGTGGTGGAATTCTTGAATGATCCCCACCATTTTATTTTATGTCTTTTTATTATCATGGGAATTTGGCTTCCTGGAACATACTGATAATCAAAATACCATTGATATACCCATGGAGTGAAGAAGGTCATACAATAATACATCAAAGAAGGAATATGAACTTCTTCAGATTTAGGTTTATAATGGGTTTTAAAGAACTGGTACAAATAATGGATATCATGAGGAATGATTTCCTCGGAAATTCCTTTAAATTGCCACCATCGTTTAAACCAATTTGGGATTTTTAAATCAGTGCGTATATTTTGATCAAAATATATTAACCATGAATGAGTAGTGGTGGGATTTTGAAGACAAAATATCGTATCCCACGCTCTTTTATAATCAAAATAATTATAACTCATATTATATTTATGTAATCCTTTAAATTTTACTGGCGTTACTAAAGAAGATACGGGCCAATCCTTAGGATGGATGACGCGTTTTATTTTTATAGAAGAATAAGAAATTATTCCATTTTTATCAAAAGTATGTTTGATGTTTACTGATTCAGTATCTAATAATATATTATTATAATAGGCCTGAGGTTTTGACAAATCTGTTGGCATAAAAAACCAATTCTCAGGATAATAATTTTTTATAATTTGCCAAGGATTAGTATGATTATAACCATCCTCAACTTCGATTTCAAAATCAAATAAATTTTTATCAAACCATTTATGTATATTACCAGTAGATTTATATTGGATTTTTGGCAAATCCACAACCATCAACGGATTTGATAACTCTTTACTGCCTACCGTTTGAGACAGAGTAGCCGTATCATGAGCGGATACGATCGCTTTAGATTTAGAAGACATACCTGGGTCCTCTGTAGAAGAGGATGTCATTCCCTGCAGTGCTTTAATTACTTCAGGAGATTGAGAAAGTTCCTCAATCCATTTTTAAGGTCTTTAGGAGAAGTGGGTTTAGTGTTTAAGGTTTTACTAAGATCTTCAGAGTGCTCAGAAAGAGCTTTAGTTGGGGAGCCGGAATCTTGTTTAATTTCTTTCCCTTTATCCTTCTTTCTTCCCATTGTTCTGTAAGAATTCTCTAGTTAGAAAGTCTGGAATATTATTATCATTGCCTTTAATATACTCTATGTCAAATTGAAAAATACTTAAAAGCGCTTGCCATTGAGCAAAAATTTGTTTAGAGGCAAGGTTTTGGACATCTTTTTGCAAAACTTCTTTGGCAGATTTACAATCAATACAAAGTAAAAATTTTTGATTTAAAAGATCAGATTGAAATTTATTGATACAAATAACAACACTTAAAATTTCCTTTTTAATGGTAGAATAATTTAATTGAGTTGAAGTCCAATGACCTGAAGTATATTGGATTATTCTTTTTTTACCATTAATTTTTTTGTTTTAAAATGCCTCCATAACCAATATTAGAAGCATCAGTTTCAACAATTTTAAAAGCATTAGGATCAGGAATATATAAGTAAGGAATTTCTTTTACTAATGATTTTATCTTTTTTACGAGTTGAGTGTGCTGAGTTGTCCAAGGACCAGCATTTTTACAAAGTCTATTATGTAAAGGTTTTATCATGCAATTTAAATTTGGATAAAAATCAATTACATAATTTAAACAACCAAGAAAACGTTGTAATTGGGGTTTATTAGAAATTTCATCAGGAAATTTTTCACCAAAAACAAGTGCTCTTTCTATAGGTTGAATCTTACCTTGTTCTATATAATGACCTAAAAATCTTATTTTAGTTTTAAACAAATCCATTTTAGCTTTACTTAATGCTAAACCATTTTTCTCGATGATCATACAAAATGTTTTTAAATGTTTAAAATGATCTTCTAGAGTTGTACTAAATATAAGCACATCATCAATATAAACAATACAAAATTTATAATATGGGTTAAAAATATCATTCATGATCCTCTGAAATTCAGAAGGAGCATTTTTTAATCCAAAAGGCATTACATTCCATTCGTATTGACCAAATGGAACGGTAAATGCTGTTTTATATCTGTCGTTAGGGTCAATTTGAATCTGCCAATAGCCAGATTTCATATCAAATTTACTAAAAATATTTGCATTATAGAGTTGCTTTAATAGATCTTTTTTTATTTGGAATAGGATACCTAATCCATTTTAAAGCTGTATTTAATGGTTTATAATTTATTACTAATCTGGGAGCACCTCGTTCTATTTCAGCGTTTTTATTCACATAAAAAGCTGCACAAGACCATGGGCTTCTAGATTTAGAAATTAATTTTTTATTAAGTAAATCTTGAATTTCATTTTTACAATGGTCAATCAATTCAGGACTCATCTGAATTGGTCTAGCTTTAGTTTTTATGGTTTTTTCATCAAAATCTTTTTCATATGGTAAGTCCACTATGTGTTGTTTACGATCCCAAAAAGCATTTGGATGGTCAGCACATAATTTGTTTTCCATAAAATTTTTTAGAGTTGAGATTTTATTTTGGATATCATCAGAATTTAATTGGTTTTTAATTCTATTTAAACATGCATTATTTTTCAAATCTTTTAAGTTTTCTTCTTTAGATTTGATTAAAGAATTTATTTCTAACATTTTAATAGAATGAGCTTTTAACAAATTTAATTGTTTCTTTTTAGGTTTTTCCGTAAATTCCAATTGAGCTTTGCAATTTTTTACTTTAAATTTAATACAATCCTCTTTTACTGAATATGGTGTGATGAGATTTATAAATGGAGTGCCTAATATTACCATATAATTTATCTGAGGTGAAAGTAAAAATACTGTGTTTATTTCTAAGGCTTGATCTATGATTATTGCATCTGTTTTTCCTATAATTTCAAGTTTGGATTTGTTGGCTGTACTTAATTTTTCACTAGTTTTTAACTAATATCTTTTAGGAACTAGATCAGATTTTATACAGTTTAAATCTGCACCTGTGTCAAAGAGTGCAATTGCATCTATCACTAAATCATTTATTTGAATGTTTATTTTTACTAAATATTTTCGTGAAGTAATTTCTTGTAATAAATTGAAAAAATTACAATCTACATCTTCATCTAATTCATTTATTTTTAAATTATTATCTGGTTCGTCTTCTTCTGAAGAAGAACTGGAAATAAGTTGGGATTCTAGTATTTTTATTTTTTTAGAATTTTGTTGAAGTTGGGTTTTTAATTCTTTTACTTCATTTTTTAGCATCTTAATTTCTTTATATAATTCTTTAGTAGAGTCATCCGCATCGACCTTTTTAGGTTTATTTTTATTTAAAATGGTAGTTAAATCATAAGTATTAGACTGAATTTTAGGAGTAATATTTTTTATATCATCTTCGTCTTCAAAACTTTTTATAAGTTTTTTAAGAAGTTTAGCTCTAGTTTCTTGATCTTCAATTCCATTAACTACTGTTAATAAATTACTTTGATCTTTAGATAACATGTTTAAAGAAAATTTTGATGAACTGGAAGAACTTGTAGTAGTTCCTAATTCATCAATTTGATTTTCACTTTCATTAATCTCAGATTCCGAAGAATCCGAATCAATATATAATTCATAAATTTTATTTAAAACATTATCTTCTAAATTTAATTCATGTAATCTTTTATTAAATTTACAAAATTTTGATGTATGCCCTTTTTTACCACAATTGTAACAAATTAAATTTTTATAAGAAGTTTTAGTTGTAGATTTAGAAGGTTGTTTATTTTTGTTTTTATAAGAAGATTTTGTTCTCTTTTTACTATAAAATTTATCTTGACTAGGTGTAGACCTATATTGTTTTTGAGAATATTTATTTCTATAACATTTTTTAGGTTTATTTGTTTTAGAACATTGGCCCTCACATTTCTGTGGAGAAGTTATACTATAGTCAAATTGTTTACAAAAAGATCCTAATTCTTTTTTAGTTTTCTGCATTTCATATTTTATCTTTCTTTGAAGTTTTAGATCATGACATATTTGTAAACCTTCCTTTTGAATTATACTAATTAATTGTCCATAGGTTAATTTACTATAGGGTATAGGTTGACCATGTTGTTGTTTAATATGATTTCTAACCTTTTCTCCCAAGAAATAAGGTAACCCAGCTAAAAACTTTTCTTTCCAAAAGCTTTGATTAGAGTCTTCCCTTAACATTAATCTAGTGAGAAAAGTCGTTTTATAATTTTGAAAATCACCTAAGTGTTTACATTTTAAATTACTAAGTAATTCTGCATTTTTATCTTTTAAGTGTGATGGATCTCCTATAAAATGAAGTGAAATAGTGAGAATTAAAGATGACACTGCATCTTGAATTACTTCACCATTTTCATCATATATAGGTTCACCTTCATCATCTATTTGAATTGAATTTAGGATTTCTAAATGTTGTTGGTCAGTGAGATGATAATCCCACCATCCTTTAAGTTGACCGGTAAATCCAGCAATTAAGATTTCTGCTATAGCTTTATCAGAAATGATTGACTGTGTTTTATAAGCATTTGCTGCCATTGTCATTTATTGTAAAATACTTAAGATATTATATTCATTTAAACCATCTATGTTCCATTCATAAATTGTTGAAGCATTATATTTAAATTGAGATATAGTATTAGGTTTATCAACAATTCCTAGGTCTGGTGCTCTATTTACTATTTCTCTATGATGATTTATAGGATTGATTTCAAATTGTTTAATATTTTCTGAGTCAGGTTCACTAACATCAGAATTGGTGTTTTCTTCTATCATATTTACAGATGCTTGAGGAGTCTCAGGAGCTACTTGTTGAATAGTCGCAGAACTAACCTGAAGTCTACTCAATTGATCTTTTAATTTATTTACAAATTCTTTTTTACTTGACTGAGAAATTTGATAAGGTTTAAACATGTGAGATTTTACTATTTCTTTACCTTTTATATTTTCCATAACTAAAGGTTTATCTTCGAGCATATGTTCTATACGTTTTAATTGTGAGTTTAAACAAATTAAACTTGCATTACTAAAGTTATTTTGTTCAATTACTTTTTTATTTACATCATTATCTTGAGCAATTTTATAAGGTGCACAAATAATTTCATTTTCTTGATATTTTAATTTACTAATTGTTTTAGGAGGAAAATCACTTTTTATGGTTTGTTCATTTACTATCCATTCTGGTCTTTTATCCCTAACAGTGATTGGATTTAAACTTTTATCAGATTGTTTAACTAGTTCATACCAATCAAAGAATTTAATATCAGTTTGGTTATGTATCTTATATTATAAATATTCAAGTTTTAATTCTTCAAAAGTATAAGTTTTTAATATGGTTTTCATTTTTAATAAATTTTTTATTTTAGAAACTTCTTTTATTAGATCTTTTTCAATATCATCTTTACTAAGAACATTTAATTCTCTATTTATTTCACTAACGTTTTCAGTGATAGCTGAAGCTGTTGGTGATTCTGGTGATGAGTTTACTAAGTTTGATTGTTGATTAACATAATTATCTACAGGGTTATAAACTGCCTGTGGAATAGAATTACTATAATCAACACCTTTCATTTTATTTGGAATGTCCGAGGTAGAATACCTAGGTTTGACTAAGGTTTGAATAATGGGTTTACTTTCAGGTTCTTTATATTTAGCATAAATCACAGAAGGTATGGAGGAACTAGGTTTATCATTTTCATCTGTTGTAACAGAGGAAGATGACCCTGTATGCCTCATACTTTGACTGCGATTAAATTTTAAAGTTACTTTACCATCTTCAAATTGTTCAATTTTTTGCAAATTGACGTTTGGTTTTATTTGAAGAAACAAAAATAAACAACCTTCTAAATCTACAACTAAGAATTCTTATAAAAATTTGACTTGTTATAATTGTGGTAAAAAAGGGCATACATCAAAATTTTGTAAATTTAATAAAAGATTACATGAATTAAATTTAGAAGATAATGTTTTAAATAAAATTTATGAATTATATATTGATTCGGATTCTTCGGAATCTGAGATTAATGAAAGTGAAAATCAAATTGATGAATTAGGAACTACTACAAGTTCTTCCAGTTCATCAAAATTTTCTTTAAACATGTTAACTAAAGATCAAAGTAATTTATTAACAGTAGTTAATGGAATTGAAGATCAAGAAACTAGAGCTAAACTTCTTAAAAAACTTATAAAAAGTTTTGAAGACGAAGATGACATAAAAAATATTACTCCTAAAATTCAGTCTAAAACTTATGATTTAACTACCATATTAAATAAAAATAAACCTGAAAAGGTCGATGAGAATGAATCTACTAAAAAATTATATAAAGAAATTAAGATGCTAAAAAATGAAGTAAAAGAATTAAAAACCCAACTTCAACAAAACTCTAAAAAAATAAAAATACTAGAATCCCAACTTATTTCTAGTTCTTCCTCAGCAGAAGATGAACCAGAGAGTAGTTTAAAAATAAATGAATTAGATGAAGATATAGACTGTAATTTTCTCAATTTATTACAAGAAATCACTTCACGAAAATATTTAGTAAAAATAAACATTCAAATAAATGATTTTGTGATAAATGCGATTGCACTCTTTGACACAGGTGCAGATTTAAACTGTATAAAATTTGATCTAGTTCCTAAAAGATATTGGTTAAAAACTAGTGAAAAATTAAGTACAGCCAACAAATCTAAACTTGAAATTATAGGAAAAACAGATGCAATAATAATAGATCAAGCCTTAGAAATAAACACAGTATTTTTACTTTCACCTCAGATAAATTATATGGTAATATTAGGCACTCCATTTATAAATCTCATCACACCATATTCAGTAAAAGAGGATTGTATTAAATTTAAAATAAAAAATTGCAAAGCTCAATTGGAATTTACGGAAAAACCTAAAAAGAAACAATTAAATTTGTTAAAAGCTCATTCTATTAAAATGTTAGAAATAAATTCTTTAATCAAATCTAAAGAAGAAAACTTAAAAGATTTGAAAAATAATGCATGTTTAAATAGAATTAAAAACCAATTAAATTCTGATGATATCCAAAATAAAATCTCAACTCTAAAAAATTTTATGGAAAACAAATTATGTGCTAACCATCCACATGCTTTTTGGGATCGTAAACAACACATAGTGGACTTACCATATGAAAAAGATTTTGATGAAAAAACCATTAAAACTAAAGCTAGACCAATTCAGATGAGTCCTGAATTGATTGACCATTGTAAAAATGAAATTCAAGATTTACTTAATAAAAAATTAATTTCTAAATCTAGAAGCCCATGGTCTTGTGCAGCTTTTTATGTGAATAAAAACGCTGAAATAGAACGAGGTGCTCCCAGATTAGTAATAAATTATAAACCATTAAATACAGCTTTAAAATGGATTAGATATCCTATTCCAAATAAAAAAGATCTATTAAAGCATCTCTATAATGCAAATATTTTTAGTAAATTTGATATGAAATCTGGCTATTGGCAGATTCAAATTGACCCTAACGACAGATATAAAACAGCATTTACCGTTCCATTTGGTCAATACGAATGGAATGTAATGCCTTTTGGATTAAAAAATGCTCCTTCTGAATTTCAGAGGATCATGAATGATATTTTTAACCCATGTTATAAATTTTGTATTGTTTATATTGATGATGTGCTTATATTTAGTACAACTCTAGAAGATCATTTTAAACATTTAAAAACATTTTGTATGATCATCGAGAAAAATGGTTTAGCATTAAGTAAAGCTGAAATGGATTTGTTTAAAACTAAAATAAGATTTTTAGGCCATTATATAGAACAAGGTAAGATTCAACCTATAGAAAGAGCACTTGTTTTTGGTGAAAAATTTCCTGATGAAATTTCTAATAAACCCCAATTACAACGTTTTCTTGGTTGTTTAAATTATGTAATTGATTTTTATCCAAATTTATATTGCATGATAAAACCCTTACATAATAGACTTTGTAAAAATGCTGGTCCTTGGACAACTCAGCACACTCAACTCGTAAAAAAGATAAAATCATTAGTAAAAGAAATTCCTTACTTATATATTCCTGATCCTAATGCTTTTAAAATTGTTGAAACTGATGCTTCTAATATTGGTTATGGAGGCATTTTAAAACAAAAAATTAATGGTAAAGAAAGAATAATCCAATATACTTCCGGCCATTGGACTTCAACTCAATTAAACTATTCTACCATTAAAAAGGAAATTTTAAGTGTTGTTATTTGTATCAATAAATTTCAATCTGATCTTTTAAATCAAAAATTTTTACTTCGCATTGATTGTAAATCTGCAAAAGAAGTTTTGCAGAAAGATGTCCAAAACCTTGCCTCTAAACAAATTTTTGCTCGATGGCAAGCGCTTTTAAGTATTTTTCAATTTGACATAGAATATATTAAAGGTAATGATAATAATATTCCAGACTTTCTAACTAGAGAATTCTTACAGAACAATGGGAAGAAAGAAGGATAAAGGGAAAGAAATTAAACAAGATTCAGGCTCCCCAACTAAAGCTCTTTCTGAGCAATCTGAAGATCTTAGTAAAACCTTAAACACTAAACCCACTTCTTCTAAAGACCTTAAAAAATGGATTGAGGAACTTTCTCAATCTCCTGAAGTAATTAAAGCACTGCAGGGAATGGCATCCTCTTCCACAGAGGACCCAGGTATGTCTTCTAAATCTAAAGCGATCGTATCCGCTCATGATACGGCTACTCTGTCTCAAACGGTAGACAGTAAAGAGTTATCAAATCCGTTGATGGCTGTGGATTTGCCAAAAATCCAATATAAATCTACTGGTAATATACATAAATGGTTTGATAAAAATTTATTTGATTTTGAAATCGAAGTTGAGGATGGTTATAATCATACTAATCCTTGGCAAATTATAAAAAATTATTATCCTGAGAATTGGTTTTTTATGCCAACAGATTTGTCAAAACCTCAGGCCTATTATAATAATATATTATTAGATACTGAATCAGTAAACATCAAACATACTTTTGGTAAAAATGGAATAATTTCTTACTCTTCTATAAAAATAAAACGCGTCATCCATCCTAAGGATTGGCCCGTATCTTCTTTAGTAACGCCAGTAAAATTTAAAGGATTACATAAATATAATATGAGTTATAATTATTTTGATTATAAAAAAGCGTGGGATACGATATTTTGTCTTCAAAATCCCACCACTACTCATTCATGGTTAATATATTTTGATCAAAATATACGCACTGATTTAAAAATCCCAAATTGGTTTAAACGATGGTGGCAGTTTAAAGGAATTTCCGTGGAAATCATTCCTCATGATATCCATTATTTGTACCAGTTTTTTAAAACCCATTATAAACCTAAGCCTGAAGAAGTTCATATTCCTTCTTTGATGTATTATTGTATGACCTTCTTTACTCCATGGGTATATCAATGGTATTTTGATTATCAGTATGTTCCAGGAAGTCAAATTCCCATGATAATAAAAAGACATAAAATAAAATGGTGGGGATCATTCAAGAATTCCACCACTGAACATAAAATTAGTCAATGGATCCGCAATAAATTATCCAGCCCATCTAAACCAGCTTTAACTTATGCCCATACATTAGCTATTCAGGATAACCCCCAGTTTGGTATCCAAAAAGCCCAATGTCAGGCCCGGTTAGCTGCAGCCAAAACACCAGAAGAATATAGATTGATCTGTCAAGAGATATCTGAACAACTCTCAACCAGTTCAAATCAGCCCATAAAACCATCCACCAGTAAAGCCCAAAGTGCATCCTCCAGTAAATCTTCAAACACTACACACCATAAAAGCAAGGGTAAAATCGTTTTACCATCATCCTCATCATCCAGTTCATCTAGTGAAGAAAGTGATGACAGCGATATCATAAAACTCCAAAGTAAAGCAGGTAAAAAAGAAAAAGAAAGAAAAAAGAAGTTAAAACAGAAAGAGAAAATAAAAAGAAAAGAAAAGCTAAAAAAGAAAAAGAAGGACACATCATCGTCCTCATCTTATTCTGAATCATTGTAAACAGGCAGAAGGAACCTTATTCCTTCACTCTTTGTAAAACACCCAATCAAAGCGGCACACAAGTTTTTAGTAAAAGGCCAAAGTAAAGGACAGCTCGGCACAAGCCAAAATCAACTCAGCAACAGTAAAAATCCACTCAGCAACAGTAAAGGTCCACTCGCCAACAGTAAAGGTCAACTTGGCACAGTAAAAGCAAACAGTAGAGATTCTTCGACAGAGACTACTGTTCACCAACAGTAAAAGCAAACAGTAGAGATTCTTCGACAGAGACTACTGTTCACCAACAGTAAAAGTAAATAGTAAAGATTCTAAAATTTTTATTTAAGGGAGCCTTTTCCCCTTGTGAAGGCATCGATTGTAAACCCATAATATAGTATATACTTCAATATAGGCGTAGTTATTCTCTCCCAAAACTATCTCCCTCCTTTCCCAGTTCGATTGTAAAGGATTCAAGGGTTGAAAGTCTTAAAATTCTTGTAAGTTAAAACTAGTTTAAGTTTATCATTTAAAGTTTAAATTTTGTATTTAAATATTGTAATACTATTTTGTTATTTCAATTATTTATTTTAGTAAATATAAATTGCTACTTATTAAAGCCCTGTTAAAGGCTTCATTCTCTTCTCCCTCCACACTCTGACTTAGTTCTGGGGATCCCAGGCTAAGGATGCAGGAACCCTCAACCTTAATTAAAATATAATTAATTAAAATTGGTTGAGTTAATTGATAAATATTAAATTGATTTGAGTTTTGATTGTTGTATAAGTATGCTCTGTGGTTGCACCTTAGCGTGATCTTCCACATCAGAAATATCATTCTTGTATGTTCATAAACATAGACTGTTCACTTACTGTTCAGATTAAAACATATACTGTGCATCTTTAAACAAATACTATTCAAATTAAAAATCTTTGGTATATCAGCTGGAAACACATAACCTCCTGGTGTTTATCATTGCACTTGATAAACAAGGGAAACCTTGTGCTACAACGCTACGTACCAAGATAATAGTAATGATTTATATGATTATAAATCCTATTGATAATAGTATATTATTTGACATATATATTAATGATATTTTGATTAATATGTATATTGATAATGATCGTTGTTTAGTTCATGCTTATATAGGTTTTAATATGTATGATATGTTTATTAATTTATAAATTATAAAATCAACTTGATAACTGAGTCTGACGAATTAAACGGTCCTTATCTCTTTTGTTGGTATCAGAGCCTAACGATTTAGATCTGCTAATCGGTATACATATAAAGACTCCAATTTATAATATATCATAGGTTGTCTTGCTATGGTTCAACTGAACTATACATCTAGGTTCCATTTGAGATATCAGATACAGTAAGTGGCCTATTTTGAACCCGTGTGTAAGTCCCGATTGGTAGGGCAATTGAAGGGTATAACCTGGCCGAATTCTTGAGATATCATAACCGGATTCCTTTGGTGTTTAGTATAACCGAACCATTGTCATTAAAATCTATGCTATCTAATAAAATGGATCCTTTATTATGTAGATCGGCTAGTAGTAATAGATCTGAAGACTCAGATAACTCAGAAATTAAAAGGGTAATAAATAGAAATGAATTAATTTTACAGGATTTTAGTAAAGCTATTGATGAATGGGAAATACCTAAAGTTGATAAAGAACAAATTTATAAAATTTCTAAATTTAATTTATTTAAAACTGATTATGTTATTAAAACCGAAGAAAGAGATTTTCAATTAAGTAAACCTTTTGAGCGTATAACTCTTTTGTCTTCTAAAACTTTGCAACATCATAAAAGTAAAAAATATAAATATATTCATATAGGATTAATTCAAGTTGGAATAAAACCTTTAACCAGAGAAGGATTAAATACTAGTATTCTTGCAGTAGTAAGAGATGCTAGATTTTTAAATTTTCAAGATTCTTTATTAGGATCAGTTGAGACTAGCTTAAGCGAAGGACCGATCTCTTTTGAGGTCTATCCAGATATGACTGTCTCATTAAATGATTTAAATATTTTAGAAAGTATAGTTTTGGAAATTAAAACTCATAATTATAAAATGAAGCAAGGATCAATTCCTATAGCTTTAATTTATAAAATTCATTATAAGGCAATGAATTCAGCTTTTGGTACTAAATATAAATTACAACCTAAAATTGGTGAAACCAGATTTCTTCAAACAGACCTGACTAAAACAAACACAGTAATTCCTAAAACCATCCAATGGAAAGATATAACACTTCCAGATGAATGGATTTTAGAGGGGATTGTACCTCCTCCAGTTATTGATCAAATAAAACCAAATGTCAATTTGCAAAAAATTGAACAATTTGAAGATGGTAAAGTAACTTTAAAATTTAATCGCAGTCAAAGTATGAGGCATACAGGGTCATCTTCCTCTGTTACAACAGATGAAAATGATAAACCTAGTTCCTCCATACCTTCTGTGATTTATGCTAAATATAAAGAACCTGAAAGTAAACCCATTATTCAAACCTTAGTCAAACCTAGGTATTCTACCTCGGACATTCCAAATAAAATGAAAGGTGTTGATTATAGTAATTCTATTCCACAGGCAGTTTATAACCCTGTAGATAATTATGTTAATCAACAATCAAACTTAGTAAACTCATCACCAGAATCACCAACAGCTTCAGCTATCACTGAAAACGTTAGTGAAATAAATAGAGAATTAAATGTTCTTAGTAAAGATGACATTGAAAAAGATCTAATAAAAGAAGTTTCTAAAATAAAAAATTTATTAAAAATGAAAACCATATTAAAAACTTATACTTTTGAAGAATTAAAACTTGAATATTTAAAATATAAGATACATAACCAAACTGATATTAAATTCTTTGATTGGTATGAACTAGTTAAACAATCTGATAAAAGTTTAAATCCAATCACTGTTAGGGATAAAAGACCAGAATGGATAGTAAATGAACAAACCATAAAAAGTGATTTTCCTCCTAAAACAATTAGTAAATTAAAATATCAAGATAATGAAATTATTTGCGCACCTTATAAAATTGCTCAAGATAATGATGTAAATAAAAAGGTAATTGAACAAAATAATTTTAGTAATGCAAGTTTAATTTGTTTAAACTCACAATTAAAACGTATAGAACATATGCTCGAAGATAAACCTTTAGTTATGGAAAATATAAAAGGTAAAGAAATAGTAAAATCTCACATGTTTAAACCTTACCAAATTTCTCAGTCAAGTAAAAAAGAATTTGTAAATAAATTAAAAGATCAATTAAGTAGAATTCAGGTTAGTTCTGCGACTATTCAACAAATAGCTCCTGAGACTCCTCAAGCATCTGTAAATATGATAGAAGAAAACACCAACTCTGATGTTAGTGAACCTGACTCAGAAAATATTAAACAATTTGAAATCAATCCCATAAATCATCATAGAGAAATAGTAAATAGAGCACCAGACTTAGGAATTGTTGATAAACCTAATACTATATCTCAATTTAAATATAATGCTTCAACAATTTATGAATGGAACATAGATGGTTTAAGTGAATATAATATCTTAAGTATTTTACAACAAATGACAATGGCTGCAAATGCTTATAAAACACAGTCAATCATTTCTGATAAGGCTATAACAGAAATCTTAATTGCTGGATTTACCGGCCAACTTAAAGGATGGTGGGATTATCATCTCACTGACCAACAACATTTAGAAATCCTAAATTCAATTCAAATAGATGATGAAGGTGAACCTATATATGATGAAAATGGTGAAGTAATTCAAGATGCAGTGTCATCCTTAATTCTCACTATTTCACTTCATTTTATAGGAGATCCATCTCACGTAAAAGATAAAAATGCAGAGTTACTTAGTAATTTAAAATGTAAACATTTAGGTGATTTTCAACATTATAAAACGACTTTTCTCACTAGATTAATGTTAAGGGAAGACTCTAATCAAAGCTTTTGGAAAGAAAAGTTTTTAGCTGGATTACCTTATTTCTTGGGAGAAAAGGTTAGAAATCATATTAAACAACAACATGGCCAACCTATACCCTATAGTAAATTAACCTATGGACAATTAATTAGTATAATTCAAAAGGAAGGTTTACAAATATGTCATGATCTAAAACTTCAAAGAAAGATAAAATATGAAATGCAGAAAACTAAAAAAGAATTAGGATCTTTTTGTAAACAATTTGACTATAGTATAACTTCTCCACAGAAATGTGAGGGCCAATGTTCTAAAACTAATAAACCTAAAAAATATTATAGAAATCAATACTCTAAAAAACAATATAGATCTACACCTAGTCAAGATAAATTTTATAGTAAAAAGAGAACAAAATCTTCTTATAGAAACAAAAATAAACAACCTTCTAAATCTATAACTAAAAATTCTTATAAAAATTTGACTTGTTACAATTGCGGTAAAAAAGGGCATACATTAAAATTTTGTAAATTTAATAGAAGATTACATGAATTAAATTTAGAAGATAATGTTTTAAATAAAATTTATGAATTATATATTGATTCGGATTCTTCGGAATCTGATATTAATGAAAGTGAAAATCAAATTGATGAATTAGGAACTACTACAAGTTCTTCCAGTTCATCAAAATTTTCTTAAAACATGTTAACTAAAGATCAAAGTAATTTATTAACAGTAGTTAATGGAATTGAAGATCAAGAAACTAGAGCTAAACTTCTTAAAAAACTTATAAAAAGTTTTGAAGACGAAGATGACATAAAAAATATTACTCCTAAAATTCAGTCTAAAACTTATGATTTAACTACCATATTAAATAAAAATAAACCTGAAAAGGTCGATGAGAATGAATCTACTAAAAAATTATATAAAGAAATTAAGATGCTAAAAAATGAAGTAAAAGAATTAAAAACCCAACTTCAACAAAACTCTAAAAAAATAAAAATACTAGAATCCCAACTTATTTCTAGTTCTTCCTCAGCAGAAGATGAACCAGAGAGTAGTTTAAAAATAAATGAATTAGATGAAGATATAGACTGTAATTTTCTCAATTTATTACAAGAAATCACTTCACGAAAATATTTAGTAAAAATAAACATTCAAATAAATGATTTTGTGATAAATGCGATTGCACTCTTTGACACAGGTGCAGATTTAAACTGTATAAAATCTGATCTAGTTCCTAAAAGATATTGGTTAAAAACTAGTGAAAAATTAAGTACAGCCAACAAATCTAAACTTGAAATTATAGGAAAAGCAGATGCAATAATAATAGATCAAGCCTTAGAAATAAACACAGTATTTTTACTTTCACCTCAGATAAATTATATGGTAATATTAGGCACTCCATTTATAAATCTCATCACACCATATTCAGTAAAAGAGGATTGTATTAAATTTAAAATAAAAAATTGCAAAGCTCAATTGGAATTTACGGAAAAACCTAAAAAGAAACAATTAAATTTGTTAAAAGCTCATTCTATTAAAATGTTAGAAATAAATTCTTTAATCAAATCTAAAGAAGAAAACTTAAAAGATTTGAAAAATAATGCATGTTTAAATAGAATTAAAAACCAATTAAATTCTGATGATATCCAAAATAAAATCTCAACTCTAAAAAATTTTATGGAAAACAAATTATGTGCTGACCATCCACATACTTTTTGGGATCGTAAACAACACATAGTAGACTTACCATATGAAAAAGATTTTGATGAAAAAACCATTAAAACTAAAGCTAGACCAATTCAGATGAGTCCTGAATTGATTGACCATTGTAAAAATGAAATTCAAGATTTACTTAATAAAAAATTAATTTCTAAATCTAGAAGCCCATGGTCTTGTGCAGCTTTTTATGTGAATAAAAACGCTGAAATAGAACGAGGTGCTCCCAGATTAGTAATAAATTATAAACCATTAAATACAGCTTTAAAATGGATTAGATATCCTATTCCAAATAAAAAAGATCTATTAAAGCAACTCTATAATGCAAATATTTTTAGTAAATTTGATATGAAATCTGGCTATTGGCAGATTCAAATTGACCCTAACGACAGATATAAAACAGCATTTACCGTTCCATTTGGTCAATACGAATGGAATGTAATGCCTTTTGGATTAAAAAATGCTCCTTCTGAATTTCAGAGGATCATGAATGATATTTTTAACCCATGTTATAAATTTTGTATTGTTTATATTGATGATGTGCTTATATTTAGTACAACTCTAGAAGATCATTTTAAACATTTAAAAACATTTTGTATGATCATCGAGAAAAATGATTTAGCATTAAGTAAAGCTAAAATGGATTTGTTTAAAACTAAAATAAGATTTTTAGGACATCATATAGAACAAGGTAAGATTCAACCTATAGAAAGAGCACTTGTTTTTGGTGAAAAATTTCCTGATGAAATTTCTAATAAACCCCAATTACAACGTTTTCTTGGTTGTTTAAATTATGTAATTGATTTTTATCCAAATTTAAATTGCATGATAAAACCTTTACATAATAGACTTTGTAAAAATGCTGGTCCTTGGACAACTCAGCATACTCAACTAGTAAAAAAGATAAAATCATTAGTAAAAGAAATCCCTTACTTATATATTCCTGATCCTAATGCTTTTAAAATTGTTGAAACTGATGCTTCTAATATTGGTTATGGCGGCATTTTAAAACAAAAAATTAATAGTAAAGAAAGAATAATCCAATATACTTCAGGTCATTGGACTTCAACTCAATTAAATTATTCTACCATTAAAAAAGAAATTTTAAGTATTGTTATTTGTATAAATAAATTTCAATCTGATCTTTTAAATCAAAAATTTTTACTTCGTATTGATTGTAAATCTGCAAAAGAAGTTTTGCAGAAAGATGTCCAAAACCTTGCCTCTAAACAAATTTTTGCTCGATGGCAAGCGCTTTTAAGTATTTTTCAATTTGACATAGAATATATTAAAGGTAATGATAATAATATTCCAGACTTTCTAACTAGAGAATTCTTACAGAATGATGGGAAGAAAGAAGGATAAAGGGAAAGAAATTAAACAAGATTCAGGCTCCCCAACTAAAGCTCTTTCTGAGCAATCTGAAGATCTTAGTAAAACCTTAAACACTAAACCCACTTCTTCTAAAGACCTTAAAAAATGGATTGAGGAACTTTCTCAATCTCCTGAAGTAATTAAAGCACTGCAGGGAATGGCATCCTCTTCCACAGAGGACCCAGGTATGTCTTCTAAATCTAAAGCGATCGTATCCGCTCATGATACGGCTACTCTGTCTCAAACGGTAGACAGTAAAGAGTTATCAAATCCGTTGATGGCTGTGGATTTGCCAAAAATCCAATATAAATCTACTGGTAATATACATAAATGGTTTGATAAAAATTTATTTGATTTTGAAATCGAAGTTGAGGATGGTTATAATCATACTAATCCTTGGCAAATTATAAAAAATTGTTATCCTGAGAATTGGTTTTTTATGCCAACAGATTTGTCAAAACCTCAGGCCTATTATAATAATATATTATTAGATACTGAATCAGTAAACATCAAACATACTTTTGATAAAAATGGAATAATTTCTTATTCTTCTATAAAAATAAAACGCGTCATCCATCCTAAGGATTGGCCCGTATCTTCTTTAGTAACGCCAGTAAAATTTAAAGGATTACATAAATATAATATGAGTTATAATTATTTTGATTATAAAAAAGCGTGGGATACGATATTTTGTCTTCAAAATCCCACCACTACTCATTCATGGTTAATATAATTTGATCAAAATATACGCACTGATTTAAAAATCCCAAATTGGTTTAAACGATGGTGGCAATTTAAAGGAATATCCGAGGAAATCATTCCTCATGATATCCATTATTTGTACCAGTTCTTTAAAACCCATTATAAACCTAAACCTGAAGAAGTTCATATTCCTTCTTTGATGTATTATTGTATGACTTTCTTCACTCCATGGGTATATTAATGGTATTTTGATTATCAGTATGTTCCAGGAAGCCAAATTCCCATGATAATAAAAAGACATAAAATAAAATGGTGGGGATCATTCAAGAATTCCACCACTGAACATAAAATTAGTCAATGGATCCGCAATAAATTATCCAGCCCATCTAAACCAGCTTTAACCTATGCCCATACATTAGCTATTCAGGATAATCCCCAGTTTGGTATCCAAAAAGCCCAATGTCAGGCCCGGTTAGCTGCAGCCAAAACAGCAGAAGAATATAGATTGATCTGTCAAGAGATGTCTGAACAACTCTCAACCAGTTCAAATCAGCCCATAAAACCATCCACCAGTAAAGCCCAAAGTGCATCCTCCAGTAAATCTTCAAACACTACACACCATAAAAGCAAGGGTAAAATCGTTTTACCATCATCCTCATCATCTAGTTCATCTAGTGAAGAAAGTGATGACAGCGATATCATAAAAATCCAAAGTAAAGCAGGTAAAAAAGAAAAAGAAAGAAAAAAGAAGTTAAAACTAGTTTAAGTTTATCATTTAAAGTTTAATTTTTGTATTTAAATATTGTAATACTATTTTGTTATTTCAATTATTTATCTTAGTAAATATAAATTGCTACTTATTAAAGCCCTGTTAAAGGCTTCATTCTTTTCTCCCTCCACACTCTGACTTAGTTCTGGGGATCCCAGGCTAAGGTTGCAGGAACCCTAAACCTTAATTAAAATATAATTAATTAAAATTGGTTGAGTTAATTGATAAATATTAAATTGATTTGAGTTTTGATTGTTGTATAAATGATATCTTGATTAATATGTATATTGATAATGATCGTTGTTTAGTTCATGCTTATATAGATTTTAATATGTATGATATGTTTATTAATTTATAAATTATAAAATCAACTTGATAACTGAGTCTGACGAATTAAACGGTCCTTTTCTCTTTTGTTGGAGTCTTTATATGTATACTAGTTAGCAGTTCTAAATCGTAGGCTCTGATACCAACAAAAGGACCGTTTATAATATATCATAGATTGTCTTGATATGGTTCCATTGAACTATACACCTAAGATCCATTTGAGATATCAGATACAGTAAGTGGCCTCTTTTTGAACCCATGTGTAAGTCCCGATTGGTAGGGCAGTTGAAGGGTATAACCTGGCCGAGTTCTTGAGATATCATAACCGGACTTAGATAGGTGTAGTATAACCGGACCACTGTCATTAAAATCTATGCTATCTAATAAAATGGATCCTTTATTATGTAGATCGGCTAGTAGTAATAGATCTGAAGACTCAGATAACTCAGAAATTAAAAGGGTAATAAATAGAAATGAATTAATTTTACAGGATTTTAGTAAAGCTATTGATGAATGGGAAATTCCTAAAGTTGATAAAGAACAAATTTATAAAATTTCTAAATTTAATTTATTTAAAACTGATTATGTTATTAAAACCGAAGAAAGAGATTTCCAATTAAGTAAACCTTTTGAAAGGATAACTCTTTTGTCTTCTAAAACTCTACAACATCATAAAAGTAAAAAATATAAATATATTCATATAGGATTAATTCAAGTAGGAATAAAACCTTTAACCAGAGAAGGATTAAATACTAGTATTCTTGCAGTAGTAAGAGATGCTAGATTTTTAAATTTTCAAGATTCTTTATTAGGATCAGTTGAGACTAGCTTAAGTGAAGGACCGATCTCTTTTGAGGTCTATCCAGATATGACTGTCTCATTAAATGATTTAAATATTTTAGAAAGTATAGTGTTGGAAATTAAAACTCATAATTATAAAATGAAGCAAGGATCAATTCCTATAGCTTTAATTTATAAAATTCATTATAAGGCAATGAATTCAGCTTTTGGTACTAAATATAAATTACAACCTAAAATTGGTGAAACCAGATTTCTTCAAACAGATTTGACTAAAACCAATACGGTGATACCTAAAACGATTCAATGGAAAGATATAACACTTCCAGATGAATGGATTTTAGAGGGGATTGTACCTCCTCCAGTTATTGATCAAATAAAACCAAACGTCAATTTGCAAAAAATTGAACAATTTGAAGATGGTAAAGTAACTTTAAAATTTAATCGCAGTCAAAGTATGAGGTATACAGGGTCGTCTTCCTCTGTTACAACAGATGAAAATGATAAACCTAGTTCCTCCATACCTTCTGTGATTTATGCTAAATACAAAGATAATGAATCTAAACCAATCATTCAGACCATAGTAAAACCAAGATATTCGACTTCAGATATTACAAATAAAATGAAAGGTGTTGATTATAGTAATTCTATACCACAGGCAGTTTATAATCCTGTAGATAATTATGTAAATCAACAGTCAACCTTAGTCAATTCACCTGAATCACCAACAGCTTCAGCTATCACTGAAAATGTTAGTGATATAAATAGAGAATTAAATGTTCTTAGTAAAATAGATATTGAGAAAAAGTTTGATAAAAGAAATATCTAAAACTAAAAATTTACTTAAAATGAAAAAGATATTAAAATTTTACACTTTTGAAGAATTAAAATATGACTATTTAGAATATAAAATAAATAATCAAACTAAAATTAATTTCTTTGATTGGTATAAATTAATTAAAGAAAATAAATCTGAAAAAGATTTAAACCCTATAACAATTAGAGATAGAAGACCTGAATGGATAGTAATTGAACAAACCATAAAAAGTGATTTTCCTCCTAAAACAATTAGTAAATTAAAATATCAAGACAATGAAATTATTTGTGCACCTTATAAAATTGCTCAAGATAATGATGTAAATAAAAAAGTAATTGAACAAAATAACTTTAGTAATGCAAGTTTAATTTGTTTAAACTCACAATTAAAACGTATAGAACATATGCTCGAAGATAAACCTTTAATTATGGAAAATAAAAAAGGTAAAGAAATAGTAAAATCTCACATGTTTAAACCTTATCAAATTTCTCAGTCAAGTAAAAAAGAATTTGTAAATAAATTAAAAGATCAATTGAGTAGACTTCAGGTTAGTTCTGCGACTATTCAACAAGTAGCTCCTGAGACTCCTCAAGCATCTGTAAATATGATAGAAGAAAACACCAATTCTGATGTTAGTGAACCTGACTCAGAAAATATTAAACAATTTGAAATCAATCCTATAAATCATCATAGAGAAATAGTAAATAGAGCACCAGACTTAGGAATTGTTGATAAACCGAATACTATATCTCAATTTAAATATAATGCTTCAACAATTTATGAATGGAACATAGATGGTTTAAGCGAATATAATATCTTAAGTATTTTACAACAAATGACAATGGCTGCAAATGCTTATAAAACACAGTCAATCATTTCTGATAAGGCTATAGCAGAAATCTTAATTGCTGGATTTACCGGCCAACTTAAAGGATGGTGGGATTATCATCTCACTGACCAACAACATTTAGAAATCCTAAATTCAATTCAAATAGATGATGAAGGTGAACCTATATATGATGAAAATGGTGAAGTAATTCAAGATGCAGTGTCATCCTTAATTCTCACTATTTCACTTCATTTTATAGGAGATCCATCTCACGTAAAAGATAAAAATGCAGAGTTACTTAGTAATTTAAAATGTAAACATTTAGGTGATTTTCAACATTATAAAACGACTTTTCTCACTAGATTAATGTTAAGGGAAGACTCTAATCAAAGCTTTTGGAAAGAAAAGTTTTTAGCTGGATTACCTTATTTCTTGGGAGAAAAGGTTAGAAATCATATTAAACAACAACATGGCCAACCTATACCCTATAGTAAATTAACCTATGGACAATTAATTAGTATAATTCAAAAGGAAGGTTTACAAATATGTCATGATCTAAAACTTCAAAGAAAGATAAAATATGAAATGCAGAAAACTAAAAAAGAATTAGGATCTTTTTGTAAACAATTTGACTATAGTATAACTTCTCCACAGAAATGTGAGGGCCAATGTTCTAAAACTAATAAACCTAAAAAATATTATAGAAATCAATACTCTAAAAAACAATATAGATCTACACCTAGTCAAGATAAATTTTATAGTAAAAAGAGAACAAAATCTTCTTATAGAAACAAAAATAAACAACCTTCTAAATCTAGAACTAAAAATTCTTATAAAAATTTGACTTGTTACAATTGCGGTAAAAAAGGGCATACATCAAAATTTTGTAAATTTAATAAAAGATTACATGAATTAAATTTAGAAGATAATGTTTTAAATAAAATTTATGAATTATATATTGATTCGGATTCTTCGGAATCTGATATTAATGAAAGTGAAAATCAAATTGATGAATTAGGAACTACTACAAGTTCTTCCAGTTCATCAAAATTTTCTTTAAACATGTTAACTAAAGATCAAAGTAATTTATTAACAGTAGTTAATGGAATTGAAGATCAAGAAACTAGAGCTAAACTTCTTAAAAAACTTATAAAAAGTTTTGAAGACGAAGATGACATAAAAAATATTACTCCTAAAATTCAGTCTAAAACTTATGATTTAACTACCATATTAAATAAAAATAAACCTGAAAAGGTCGATGAGAATGAATCTACTAAAAAATTATATAAAGAAATTAAGATGCTAAAAAATGAAGTAAAAGAATTAAAAACCCAACTTCAACAAAACTCTAAAAAAATAAAAATACTAGAATCCCAACTTATTTCTAGTTCTTCCTCAGCAGAAGATGAACCAGAGAGTAGTTTAAAAATAAATGAATTAGATGAAGATATAGACTGTAATTTTCTC
This sequence comes from Jatropha curcas, assembly GCF_041381405.1. Classification (NCBI taxonomy): domain Eukaryota; kingdom Viridiplantae; phylum Streptophyta; class Magnoliopsida; order Malpighiales; family Euphorbiaceae; genus Jatropha; species Jatropha curcas. The sequence goes on along the minus strand of NC_143160.1, from coordinate 21,485,725 downwards.
AATTTATTACAAGAAATCACTTCACGAAAATATTTAGTAAAAATAAACATTCAAATAAATGATTTTGTGATAAATGCGATTGCACTCTTTGACACAGGTGCAGATTTAAACTGTATAAAATCTGATCTAGTTCCTAAAAGATATTGGTTAAAAACTAGTGAAAAATTAAGTACAGCCAACAAATCTAAACTTGAAATTATAGGAAAAACAGATGCAATAATAATAGATCAAGCCTTAGAAATAAACACAGTATTTTTACTTTCACCTCAGATAAATTATATGGTAATATTAGGCACTTCATTTATAAATCTCATCACACCATATTCAGTAAAAGAGGATTGTATTAAATTTAAAATAAAAAATTGCAAAGCTCAATTGGAATTTACGGAAAAACCTAAAAAGAAACAATTAAATTTGTTAAAAGCTCATTCTATTAAAATGTTAGAAATAAATTCTTTAATCAAATCTAAAGAAGAAAACTTAAAAGATTTGAAAAATAATGCATGTTTAAATAGAATTAAAAACCAATTAAATTCTGATGATATCCAAAATAAAATCTCAACTCTAAAAAATTTTATGGAAAACAAATTATGTGCTGACCATCCACATGCTTTTTGGGATCGTAAACAACACATAGTGGACTTACCATATGAAAAAGATTTTGATGAAAAAACCATTAAAACTAAAGCTAGGCCAATTCAGATGAGTCCTGAATTGATTGACCATTGTAAAAATGAAATTCAAGATTTACTTAATAAAAAATTAATTTCTAAATCTAGAAGCCCATGGTCTTGTGCAGCTTTTTATGTGAATAAAAACGCTGAAATAGAACGAGGTGCTCCCAGATTAGTAATAAATTATAAACCATTAAATACAGCTTTAAAATGGATTAGATATCCTATTCCAAATAAAAAAGATCTATTAAAGCAACTCTATAATGCAAATATTTTTAGTAAATTTGATATGAAATCTGGCTATTGGCAGATTCAAATTGACCCTAACGACAGATATAAAACAGCATTTACCGTTCCATTTGGTCAATACGAATGGAATGTAATGCCTTTTGGATTAAAAAATGCTCCTTCTGAATTTCAGAGGATCATGAATGATATTTTTAACCCATGTTATAAATTTTGTATTGTTTATATTGATGATGTGCTTATATTTAGTACAACTCTAGAAGATCATTTTAAACATTTAAAAACATTTTGTATGATCATCGAGAAAAATGGTTTAGCATTAAGTAAAGCTAAAATGGATTTGTTTAAAACTAAAATAAGATTTTTAGGCCATTATATAGAACAAGGTAAGATTCAACCTATAGAAAGAGCACTTGTTTTTGGTGAAAAATTTCCTGATGAAATTTCTAATAAACCCCAATTACAACGTTTTCTTGGTTGTTTAAATTATGTAATTGATTTTTATCCAAATTTAAATTGCATGATAAAACCTTTACATAATAGACTTTGTAAAAATGCTGGTCCTTGGACAACTCAGCACACTCAACTAGTAAAAAAGATAAAATCATTAGTAAAAGAAATCCCTTACTTATATATTCCTGATCCTAATGCTTTTAAAATTGTTGAAACTGATGCTTCTAATATTGGTTATGGAGGCATTTTAAAACAAAAAATTAATGGTAAAGAAAGAATAATCCAATATACTTCAGGCCATTGGACTTCAACTCAATTAAACTATTCTACCATTAAAAAGGAAATTTTAAGTGTTGTTATTTGTATCAATAAATTTCAATCTGATCTTTTAAATCAAAAATTTTTACTTCGTATTGATTGTAAATCTGCAAAAGAAGTTTTGCAGAAAGATGTCCAAAACCTTGCCTCTAAACAAATTTTTGCTCGATGGCAAGCGCTTTTAAGTATTTTTCAATTTGACATAGAATATATTAAAGGTAATGATAATAATATTCCAGACTTTCTAACTAGAGAATTCTTACAGAACAATGGGAAGAAAGAAGGATAAAGGGAAAGAAATTAAACAAGATTCAGGCTCCCCAACTAAAGCTCTTTCTGAGCAATCTGAAGATCTTAGTAAAACCTTAAACACTAAACCCACTTCTTCTAAAGACCTTAAAAAATGGATTGAGGAACTTTCTCAATCTCCTGAAGTAATTAAAGCACTGCAGGGAATGGCATCCTCTTCCACAGAGGACCCAGGTATGTCTTCTAAATCTAAAGCGATCGTATCCGCTCATGATACGGCTACTCTGTCTCAAACGGTAGACAGTAAAGAGTTATCAAATCCGTTGATGGCTGTGGATTTGCCAAAAATCCAATATAAATCTACTGGTAATATACATAAATGGTTTGATAAAAATTTATTTGATTTTGAAATCGAAGTTGAGGATGGTTATAATCATACTAATCCTTGGCAAATTATAAAAAATTATTATCCTGAGAATTGGTTTTTTATGCCAACAGATTTGTCAAAACCTCAGGCCTATTATAATAATATATTATTAGATACTGAATCAGTAAACATCAAACATACTTTTGATAAAAATGGAATAATTTCTTATTCTTCTATAAAAATAAAACGCGTCATCCATCCTAAGGATTGGCCCGTATCTTCTTTAGTAACGCCAGTAAAATTTAAAGGATTACATAAATATAATATGAGTTATAATTATTTTGATTATAAAAAAGCGTGGGATACGATATTTTGTCTTCAAAATCCCACCACTACTCATTCATGGTTAATATAATTTGATCAAAATATACGCACTGATTTAAAAATCCCAAATTGGTTTAAACGATGGTGGCAATTTAAAGGAATATCCGAGGAAATCATTCCTCATGATATCCATTATTTGTACCAGTTCTTTAAAACCCATTATAAACCTAAACCTGAAGAAGTTCATATTCCTTCTTTGATGTATTATTGTATGACTTTCTTCACTCCATGGGTATATCAATGGTATTTTGATTATCAGTATGTTCCAGGAAGCCAAATTCCCATGATAATAAAAAGACATAAAATAAAATGGTGGGGATCATTCAAGAATTCCACCACTGAACATAAAATTAGTCAATGGATCCGCAATAAATTATCCAGCCCATCTAAACCAGCTTTAACCTATGCCCATACATTAGCTATTCAGGATAATCCCCAGTTTGGTATCCAAAAAGCCCAATGTCAGGCCCGGTTAGCTGCAGCCAAAACAGCAGAAGAATATAGATTGATCTGTCAAGAGATGTCTGAACAACTCTCAACCAGTTCAAATCAGCCCATAAAACCATCCACCAGTAAAGCCCAAAGTGCATCCTCCAGTAAATCTTCAAACACTACACACCATAAAAGCAAGGGTAAAATCGTTTTACCATCATCCTCATCATCTAGTTCATCTAGTGAAGAAAGTGATGACAGCGATATCATAAAAATCCAAAGTAAAGCAGGTAAAAAAGAAAAAGAAAGAAAAAAGAAGTTAAAACAGAAAGAAAAAATAAAAAGAAAAGAAAAGCTAAAAAAGAAAAAGAAGGACACATCATCGTCCTCATCTTATTCTGAATCATTGTAAACAGGCAGAAGGAACCTTATTCCTTCACTCTTTGTAAAACACCCAATCAAAGCGACACACAAGTTTTTAGTAAAAAGCCAACTCAGCAACAGTAAAGGTCCTCTCGCCAACAGTAAAGGTCAACTTGGAACAGTAAAAGCAAACAGTAGAGATTCTTCGACAGAGACTACTGTTCACCAACAGTAAAAGCAAACAGTAGAGATTCTCCGACAGAGACTACTGTTCACCAACAGTAAAAGCAAACAGTAGAGATTCTTCGACAGAGACTACTGTTCACCAACAGTAAAAGCAAACAGTAGAGATTCTCCGACAGAAACTACTGTTCACCAACAGTAAAATTAAATAGTAAAGATTCCAAAAATTTTATTTAAGGGAGCCTTTTCCCCTTGTGAAGGCATCGATTGTAAACTCATAATATAGTATATACTTCAACATAGGAGTAGTTATTCTCTCCCTAAACTATCTCCCTCCTTTCCCAGTTCGATTGTAAAGGATTACAAGTGGAAAGTCTTAAAATTCTTGTAAGTTAAAACTAGTTTAAGTTTATCATTTAAAGTTTAAATTTTGTATTTAAATATTGTAATACTATTTTGTTATTTCAATTATTTATTTTAGTAAATATAAATTGCTACTTATTAAAGCCCTGTTAAAGGCTTCATTCTCTTCTCCCTCCACACTCTGACTTAGTTCTGGGGATCCCAGGCTAAGGATGCAGGAACCCTCAACCTTAATTAAAATATAATTAATTAAAATTGGTTGAGTTAATTGATAAATATTAAATTGATTTGAGTTTTGATTGTTGTATAAGTATGCTCTGTGGTTGCACCTTAGCGTGATCTTCCACATCAGAAATATCATTCTTGTATGTTCATAAACATAGACTGTTCACTTACTGTTCAGATTAAAACATATACTGTGCATCTTTAAACAAATACTATTCAAATTAAAAATCTTTGGTATATCAGCTGGAAACACATAACCTCCTGGTGTTTATCATTGCACTTGATAAACAAGGGAAACCTTGTGCTACAACGCTACGTACCAAGATAATAGTAATGATTTATATGATTATAAATCCTATTGATAATAGTATATTATTTGACATATATATTAATGATATTTTGATTAATATGTATATTGATAATGATCGTTGTTTAGTTCATGCTTATATAGGTTTTAATATGTATGATATGTTTATTAATTTATAAATTATAAACTCAACTTGATAACTGAGTCTGACGAATTAAACGGTCCTTTTCTCTCTTTTGTTGGTATCAGAGCCTAACGATTTAGATCTGCTAATCGGTATACATATAAAGACTCCAATTTATAATATATCATAGGTTGTCTTGATATGGTTCAACTGAACTATACATCTAGGTTCCATTTGAGATATCAGATACAGTGAGTGGCCTATTTTGAACCCGTGTGTAAGTCCCGATTGGTAGGGCAATTGAAGGGTATAACCTGGCCGAATTCTTGAGATATCATAACCGGATTCCTTTGGTGTTTAGTATAACCGAACCATTGTCATTAAAATCTATGCTATCTTATAAAATGGATTCTTTTATATGTAGCTCGATTAGTAGTAATAAATCGAATGTTTTTGAATCTTCAAAATTTCAAAGGATTATTAATAGAAATGAATTAATTTCTAAGGATGATTATAAATTACTCAGACTCAGATATCAAGTTGATTTTATAGTTTATAAATTAATAAACATATCATACATATTAAAACCTATATAAGCATGAACTAAACAACGATCATTATCAATATACATATTAATTAAAATATCATTAATATATATGTCTAATAATATACTATTATCAATAGGATTTATAATCATATAAATCATTACTATTATCTTGGTACGTAGCGTTGTAGCACAAGGTTTCCCTTGTTTATCAAGTGCAATGATAAACACCAGGAGGTTATGTGTTTCCAGCTGATATACCAAAGATTTTTAATTTGAATAGTATTTGTTTAAAGATTCACAGTATATGTTTTAATCTGAACAGTAAGTGAACAGTCTATGTTTATGAACATACAAGAATGATATTTCTGATGTGGAAGATCACGCTAAGGTGCAACCACAGAGCATACTTATACAACAATCAAAACTCAAATCAATTTAATATTTATCAATTAACTCAACCAATTTTAATTAATTATATTTTAATTAAGGTTGAGGGTTCCTGCATCCTTAGCCTGGGATCCCCAGAACTAAGTCAGAGTGTGGAGGGAGAAGAGAATGAAGCCTTTAACAGGGCTTTAATAAGTAGCAATTTATATTTACTAAAATAAATAATTGAAATAACAAAATAGTATTACAATATTTAAATACAAAATTTAAACTTTAAATGATAAACTTAAACTAGTTTTAACTTACAAGAATTTTAAGACTTTCCACTTGTAATCCTTTACAATCGAACTGGGAAAGGAGGGAGATAGTTTAGGGAGAGAATAACTACTCCTATGTTGAAGTATATACTATATTATGAGTTTACAATCGATGCCTTCACAAGGGGAAAAGGCTCCCTTAAATAAAATTTTTGGAATCTTTACTATTTAATTTTACTGTTGGTGAACAGTAGTTTCTGTCGGAGAATCTCTACTGTTTGCTTTTACTGTTGGTGAACAGTAGTCTCTGTCGAAGAATCTCTACTGTTTGCTTTTACTGTTGGTGAACAGTAGTCTCTGTCGGAGAATCTCTACTGTTTGCTTTTACTGTTGGTGAACAGTAGTCTCTGTCGAAGAATCTCCACTGTTTGCTTTTACTGTTCCAAGTTGACCTTTACTGTTGGCGAGAGGACCTTTACTGTTGCTGAGTTGGCTTTTTACTAAAAACTTGTGTGTCGCTTTGATTGGGTGTTTTACAAAGAGTGAAGGAATAAGGTTCCTTCTGCCTGTTTACAATGATTCAGAATAAGATGAGGACGATGATGTGTCCTTCTTTTTCTTTTTTAGCTTTTCTTTTCTTTTTATTTTTTCTTTCTGTTTTAACTTCTTTTTTCTTTCTTTTTCTTTTTTACCTGCTTTACTTTGGATTTTTATGATATCGCTGTCATCACTTTCTTCACTAGATGAACTAGATGATGAGGATGATGGTAAAACGATTTTACCCTTGCTTTTATGGTGTGTAGTGTTTGAAGATTTACTGGAGGATGCACTTTGGGCTTTACTGGTGGATGGTTTTATGGGCTGATTTGAACTGGTTGAGAGTTGTTCAGACATCTCTTGACAGATCAATCTATATTCTTCTGCTGTTTTGGCTGCAGCTAACCGGGCCTGACATTGGGCTTTTTGGATACCAAACTGGGGATTATCCTGAATAGCTAATGTATGGGCATAGGTTAAAGCTGGTTTAGATGGGCTGGATAATTTATTGCGGATCCATTGACTAATTTTATGTTCAGTGGTGGAATTCTTGAATGATCCCCACCATTTTATTTTATGTCTTTTTATTATCATGGGAATTTGGCTTCCTGGAACATACTGATAATCAAAATACCATTGATATACCCATGGAGTGAAGAAAGTCATACAATAATACATCAAAGAAGGAATATGAACTTCTTCAGGTTTAGGTTTATAATGGGTTTTAAAGAACTGGTACAAATAATGGATATCATGAGGAATGATTTCCTCGGATATTCCTTTAAATTGCCACCATCGTTTAAACCAATTTGGGATTTTTAAATTAGTGCGTATATTTTGATCAAAATATATTAACCATGAATGAGTAGTGGTGGGATTTTGAAGACAAAATATCGTATCCCACGCTTTTTTATAATCAAAATAATTATAACTCATATTATATTTATGTAATCCTTTAAATTTTACTGGCGTTACTAAAGAAGATACGGGCCAATCCTTAGGATGGATGACGCGTTTTATTTTTATAGAAGAATAAGAAATTATTCCATTTTTATCAAAAGTATGTTTGATGTTTACTGATTCAGTATCTAATAATATATTATTATAATAGGCCTGAGGTTTTGACAAATCTGTTGGCATAAAAAACCAATTCTCAGGATAATAATTTTTTATAATTTGCCAAGGATTAGTATGATTATAACCATCCTCAACTTCGATTTCAAAATCAAATAAATTTTTATCAAACCATTTATGTATATTACCAGTAGATTTATATTGGATTTTTGGCAAATCCACAGCCATCAACGGATTTGATAACTCTTTACTGTCTACCGTTTGAGACAGAGTAGCCGTATCATGAGCGGATACGATCGCTTTAGATTTAGAAGACATACCTGGGTCCTCTGTGGAAGAGGATGCCATTCCCTGCAGTGCTTTAATTACTTCAGGAGATTGAGAAAGTTCCTCAATCCATTTTTTAAGGTCTTTAGAAGAAGTGGGTTTAGTGTTTAAGGTTTTACTAAGATCTTCAGATTGCTCAGAAAGAGCTTTAGTTGGGGAGCCTGAATCTTGTTTAATTTCTTTCCCTTTATCCTTCTTTCTTCCCATCGTTCTGTAAGAATTCTCTAGTTAGAAAGTCTGGAATATTATTATCATTACCTTTAATATATTCTATGTCAAATTCAAAAATACTTAAAAGCGCTTGCCATCGAGCAAAAATTTGTTTAGAGGCAAGGTTTTGGACATCTTTCTGCAAAACTTCTTTTGCAGATTTACAATCAATACGAAGTAAAAATTTTTGATTTAAAAGATCAGATTGAAATTTATTTATACAAATAACAATACTTAAAATTTCTTTTTTAATGGTAGAATAATTTAATTGAGTTGAAGTCCAATGACCTGAAGTATATTGGATTATTCTTTCTTTACTATTAATTTTTTGTTTTAAAATGCCGCCATAACCAATATTAGAAGCATCAGTTTCAACAATTTTAAAAGCATTAGGATCAGGAATATATAAGTAAGGGATTTCTTTTACTAATGATTTTATCTTTTTTACTAGTTGAGTATGCTGAGTTGTCCAAGGACCAGCATTTTTACAAAGTCTATTATGTAAAGGTTTTATCATGCAATTTAAATTTGGATAAAAATCAATTACATAATTTAAACAACCAAGAAAACGTTGTAATTGGGGTTTATTAGAAATTTCATCAGGAAATGTTTCACCAAAAACAAGTGCTCTTTCTATAGGTTGAATCTTACCTTGTTCTATATGATGTCCTAAAAATCTTATTTTAGTTTTAAACAAATCCATTTTAGCTTTACTTAATGCTAAACCATTTTTCTCGATGATCATACAAAATGTTTTTAAATGTTTAAAATGATCTTCTAGAGTTGTACTAAATATAAGCACATCATCAATATAAACAATACAAAATTTATAACATGGGTTAAAAATATCATTCATGATCCTCTGAAATTCAGAAGGAGCATTTTTTAATCCAAAAGGCATTACATTCCATTCGTATTGACCAAATGGAACGGTAAATGCTGTTTTATATCTGTCGTTAGGGTCAATTTGAATCTGCCAATAGCCAGATTTCATATCAAATTTACTAAAAATATTTGCATTATAGAGTTGCTTTAATAGATCTTTTTTATTTGGAATAGGATATCTAATCCATTTTAAAGCTGTATTTAATGGTTTATAATTTATTACTAATCTGGGAGCACCTCGTTCTATTTCAGCGTTTTTATTCACATAAAAAGCTGCACAAGACCATGGGCTTCTAGATTTAGAAATTAATTTTTTATTAAGTAAATCTTGAATTTCATTTTTACAATGGTCAATCAATTCAGGACTCATCTGAATTGGTCTAGCTTTAGTTTTAATGGTTTTTTCATCAAAATCTTTTTCATATGGTAAGTCCACTATGTGTTGTTTACGATCCCAAAAAGCATGTGGATGGTCAGCACATAATTTGTTTTCCATAATATTTTTTAGAGTTGAGATTTTATTTTGGATATCATCAGAATTTAATTGGTTTTTAATTCTATTTAAACATGCATTATTTTTCAAATCTTTTAAGTTTTCTTCTTTAGATTTGATTAAAGAATTTATTTCTAACATTTTAATAGAATGAGCTTTTAACAAATTTAATTGTTTCTTTTTAGGTTTTTCCGTAAATTCCAATTGAGCTTTGCAATTTTTTATTTTAAATTTAATACAATCCTCTTTTACTGAATATGGTGTGATGAGATTTATAAATGGAGTGCCTAATATTACCATATAATTTATCTGAGGTGAAAGTAAAAATACTGTGTTTATTTCTAAGGCTTGATCTACTATTATTGCATCTGTTTTTCCTATAATTTCAAGTTTAGATTTGTTGGCTGTACTTAATTTTTCACTAGTTTTTAACCAATATCTTTTAGGAACTAGATCAGATTTTATACAGTTTAAATCTGCACCTGTGTCAAAGAGTGCAATCGCATTTATCACAAAATCATTTATTTGAATGTTTATTTTTACTAAATATTTTCGTGAAGTGATTTCTTGTAATAAATTGAGAAAATTACAGTCTATATCTTCATCTAATTCATTTATTTTTAAACTACTCTCTGGTTCATCTTCTGCTGAGGAAGAACTAGAAATAAGTTGGGATTCTAGTATTTTTATTTTTTTAGAGTTTTGTTGAAGTTGGGTTTTTAATTCTTTTACTTCATTTTTTAGCATCTTAATTTCTTTATATAATTTTTTAGTAGATTCATTCTCATCGACCTTTTCAGGTTTATTTTTATTTAATATGGTAGTTAAATCATAAGTTTTAGACTGAATTTTAGGAGTAATATTTTTTATGTCATCTTCGTCTTCAAAACTTTTTATAAGTTTTTTAAGAAGTTTAGCTCTAGTTTCTTGATCTTCAATTCCATTAACTACTGTTAATAAATTACTTTGATCTTTAGTTAACATGTTTTAAGAAAATTTTGATGAACTGGAAGAACTTGTAGTAGTTCCTAATTCATCAATTTGATTTTCACTTTCATTAATATCAGATTCCGAAGAATCCGAATCAATATATAATTCATAAATTTTATTTAAAACATTATCTTCTAAATTTAATTCATGTAATCTTTTATTAAATTTACAAAATTTTGATGTATGCCCTTTTTTACCGCAATTGTAACAAGTCAAATTTTTATAAGAATTTTTAGTTATAGATTTAGAAGGTTGTTTATTTTTGTTTCTATAAGAAGATTTTGTTCTCTTTTTACTATAAAATTTATCTTGACTAGGTGTAGATCTATATTGTTTTTTAGAGTATTGATTTCTATAATATTTTTTAGGTTTATTAGTTTTAGAACATTGGCCCTCACATTTCTGTGGAGAAGTTATACTATAGTCAAATTGTTTACAAAAAGATCCTAATTCTTTTTTAGTTTTCTGCATTTCATTTTTTATCTTTCTTTGAAGTTTTAGATCATGACATATTTGTAAACCTTCCTTTTGAATTATACTAATTAATTGTCCATAGGTTAATTTACTATAGGGTATAGGTCGGCCATGTTGTTGTTTAATATGATTTCTAACCTTTTCTCCCAAGAAATAAGGTAATCCAGCTAAAAACTTTTCTTTCCAAAAGCTTTGATTAGAGTCTTCCCTTAACATTAATCTAGTGAGAAAAGTCGTTTTATAATGTTGAAAATCACCTAAATGTTTACATTTTAAATTACTAAGTAACTCTGCATTTTTATCTTTTACGTGAGATGGATCTCCTATAAAATGAAGTGAAATAGTGAGAATTAAGGATGACACTGCATCTTGAATTACTTCACCATTTTCATCATATATAGGTTCACCTTCATCATCTATTTGAATTGAATTTAGGATTTCTAAATGTTGTTGGTCAGTGAGATGATAATCCCACCATCCTTTAAGTTGGCCGGTAAATCCAACAATTAAGATTTCTGCTATAGCCTTATCAGAAATGATTGACTGTGTTTTATAAGCATTTGCAGCCATTGTCATTTGTTGTAAAATACTTAAGATATTATATTCACTTAAACCATCTATGTTCCATTCATAAATTGTTGAAGCATTATATTTAAATTGAGATATAGTATTAGGTTTATCAACAATTCCTAAGTCTGGTGCTCTATTTACTATTTCTCTATGATGATTTATGGGATTGATTTCAAATTGTTTAATATTTTCTGAGTCAGGTTCACTAACATCAGAGTTGGTGTTTTCTTCTATCATATTTACAGATGCTTGAGGAGTCTCAGGAGCTATTTGTTGAATAGTCGCAAAACTAACCTGAATTCTACTTAATTGATCTTTTAATTTATTTACAAATTCTTTTTTACTTGACTGAGAAATTTGGTAAGGTTTAAACATGTGAGATTTTACTATTTCTTTACCTTTTATATTTTCCATAACTAAAGGTTTATCTTCGAGCATATGTTCTATACGTTTTAATTGTGAGTTTAAACAAATTAAACTTGCATTACTAAAATTATTTTGTTCAATTACCTTTTTATTTACATCATTATCTTGAGCAATTTTATAAGGTGCACAAATAATTTCATTATCTTGATATTTTAATTTACTAATTGTTTTAGGAGGAAAATCACTTTTTATGGTTTGTTCATTTACTATCCATTCTGGTCTTTTATCCCTAACAGTGATTGGATTTAAACTTTTATCAGATTATTTAACTAGTTCATACCAATCAAAGAATTTAATATCAGTTTGGTTATGTATCTTATATTCTAAATATTCAAGTTTTAATTCTTCAAAAGTATAAGTTTTTAATATGGTTTTCATTTTTAATAAATTTTTTATTTTAGAAACTTCTTTTATTAGATCTTTTTCAATATCATCTTTACTAAGAACATTTAATTCTCTATTTATTTCACTAACGTTTTCAGTGATAGCTGAAGCTGTTGGTGATTCTGGTGATGAGTTTACTAAGTTTGATTGTTGATTAACATAATTATCTACAGGGTTATAAACTGCCTGTGGAATAGAATTACTATAATCAACACCTTTCATTTTATTTGGAATGTCCGAGGTAGAATACCTAGGTTTGACTAAGGTTTGAATAATGGGTTTACTTTCAGGTTCTTTATATTTAGCATAAATCACAGAAGGTATGGATGAACTAGGTTTATCATTTTCATCCGTTGTAATGGAGGAAGATGACCCTGCATACCTCATACTTTGACTGCGATTAAATTTTAAAGTTACTTTACCATCTTCAAATTGTTCAATTTTTTGCAAATTGACATTTGGTTTTATTTGATCAATAACTGGAGGAGGTACAATCCCCTCTAAAATCCATTCATCTGGAAGTGTTATATCTTTCCATTGGATGGTTTTAGGAATTACTGTGTTTGTTTTAGTCAGGTCTGTTTGAAGAAATCTGGTTTCACCAATTTTAGGTTGTAATTTATATTTAGTACCAAAAGCTGAATTCATTGCCTTATAATGAATTTTATAAATTAAAGCTATAGGAATTGATCCTTGCTTCATTTTATAATTATGAGTTTTAATTTCCAAAACTATACTTTCTAAAATATTTAAATCATTTAATGAGACAGTCATATCTGGATAGACCTCAAAAGAGATCGGTCCTTCGCTTAAGCTAGTCTCAACTGATCCTAATAAAGAATCTTGAAAATTTAAAAATCTAGCATCTCTTACTACTGCAAGAATACTAGTATTTAATCCTTCTCTGGTTAAAGGTTTTATTCCAACTTGAATTAATCCTATATGAATATATTTATATTTTTTACTTTTATGATGTTGCAAAGTTTTAGAAGACAAAAGAGTTATACGCTCAAAAGGTTTACTTAATTGAAAATCTCTTTCTTCGGTTTTAATAACATAATCAGTTTTAAATAAATTAAATTTAGAAATTTTATAAATTTGTTCTTTATCAACTTTAGGTATTTCCCATTCATCAATAGCTTTACTAAAATCCTGTAAAATTAATTCATTTCTATTTATTACCCTTTTAATTTCTGAGTTATCTGAGTCTTCAGATCTATTACTACTAGCCGATCTACATAATAAAGGATCCATTTTATTAGATAGCATAGATTTTAATGACAATGGTTCGGTTATACTAAACACCAAAGGAATCCGGTTATGATATCTCAAGAATTCGGCCAGGTTATACCCTTCAATTGCCCTACCAATCGGGACTTACACACGGGTTCAAAATAGGCCACTTACTGTATCTGATATCTCAAATGGAACCTAGATGTATAGTTCAGTTGAACCATATCAAGACAACCTATGATATATTATAAATTGGAGTCTTTATATGTATACCGATTAGCAGATCTAAATCGTTAGGCTCTGATACCAACAAAAGAGAGAAAAGGGTTTAGTGTTTAAGGTTTTACTAAGATCTTCAGATTAGCAGAAAAGGACCGTTTAATTCGTCAGACTCAGTTATCAAGTTGAGTTTATAATTTATAAATTAATAAACATATCATACATATTAAAACCTATATAAGCATGAACTAAACAACGATCATTATCAATATACATATTAATCAAAATATCATTAATATATATGTCAAATAATATACTATTATCAATAGGATTTATAATCATATAAATCATTACTATTATCTTGGTACGTAGCGTTGTAGCACAAGGTTTCCCTTGTTTATCAAGTGCAATGATAAACACCAGGAGGTTATGTGTTTCCAGCTGATATACCAAAGATTTTTAATTTGAATAGTATTTGTTTAAAGATGCACAGTATATGTTTTAATCTGAACAGTAAGTGAACAGTCTATGTTTATGAACATACAAGAATGATATTTCTGATGTGGAAGATCACGCTAAGGTGCAACCACAGAGCATACTTATACAACAATCAAAACTCAAATCAATTTAATATTTATCAATTAACTCAACCAATTTTAATTAATTATATTTTAATTAAGGTTGAGGGTTCCTGCATCCTTAGCCTGGGATCCCCAGAACTAAGTCAGAGTGTGGAGGGAGAAGAGAATGAAGCCTTTAACAGGGCTTTAATAAGTAGCAATTTATATTTACTAAAATAAATAATTGAAATAACAAAATAGTATTACAATATTTAAATACAAAATTTAAACTTTAAATGATAAACTTAAACTAGTTTTAACTTACAAGAATTTTAAGACTTTCAACCCTTGAATCCTTTACAATCGAACTGGGAAAGGAGGGAGATAGTTTTGGGAGAGAATAACTACGCCTATATTGAAGTATATACTATATTATGGGTTTACAATCGATGCCTTCACAAGGGGAAAAGGCTCCCTTAAATAAAATTTTTGGAATCTTTACTATTTACTTTTACTGTTGGTGAACAGTAGTCTTTGTCGGAGAATCTCTATTGTTTGCTTTTACTGTTGGTGAACAGTAGTCTCTGTCGAAGAATCTCTACTGTTTGCTTTTACTGTTGGTGAACAGTAGTCTCTGTCGGAGAATCTCTACTGTTTGCTTTTACTGTTGGTGAACAGTAGTCTCTGTCGAAGAATCTTACTTGTTTGACCTTTACTGTTGGCGAGAGGAGCTTTACTGTTGCTGAGTGGACTTTACTGTTGCTGAGTTGGCTTTACTAAAGACTTGTGTGCCGCTTTGATTGGGTGTTTTACAAAGAGTGAAGGAATAAGGTTCCTTCTGCCTGTTTACAATGATTCAGAATAAGATGAGGACGATGATGTGTCCTTCTTTTTCTTTTTTAGCTTTTCTTTTCTTTTTATTTTTTCTTTCTGTTTTAACTTCTTTTTTCTTTCTTTTTCTTTTTTACCTGCTTTACTTTGGATTTTTATGATATCGCTGTCATCACTTTCGTCACTGGATGAACTAGATGATGGTAAAACGATTTTACCCTTGCTTTTATGGTGTGTAGTGTTTGAAGATTTACTGGAGGATGCACTTTGGGCTTTACTGGTGGATGGTTTTATGGGCTGATTTGAACTGGTTGAGAGTTGCTCAGACATCTCTTGACAGATCAATCTATATTCTTCTGCTGTTTTGGCTGCAGCTAACCGGGCCTGACATTGGGCTTTTTGGATACCAAACTGGGGGTTATCCTGAATAGCTAATGTATGGGCATAGGTTAAAGCTGGTTTAGATGGGCTGGATAATTTATTGCGGATCCATTGACTAATTTTATGTTCAGTGGTGGAATTCTTGAATGATCCCCACCATTTTATCTTATGTCTTTTTATTATCATGGGAATTTGGCTTCCTGGAACATACTGATAATCAAAATACCATTGATATACCCAGGGAGTAAAGAAGGTCATACAATAATACATCAAAGAAGGAATATGAACTTCTTCAGGTTTAGGTTTATAATGGGTTTTAAAGAACTGGTACAAATAATGGATATCATGAGGAATGATTTCCTCGGATATTCCTTTAAATTGCCACCATCGTTTAAACCAATTTGGGATTTTTAAATCAGTGCGTATATTTTGATCAAAATATATTAACCATGAATGAGTAGTGGTGGGATTTTGAAGACAAAATATCGTATCCCACGCTTTTTTATAATCAAAATAATTATAACTCATATTATATTTATGTAATCCTTTAAATTTTACTGGCGTTACTAAAGAAGATACGGGCCAATCCTTAGGATGGATGACGCGTTTTATTTTTATAGAAGAATAAGAAATTATTCCATTTTTATCAAAAGTATGTTTGATGTTTACTGATTCAGTATCTAATAATATATTATTATAATAGGCCTGAGGTTTTGACAAATCTGTTGGCATAAAAAACCAATTCTCAGGATAATAATTTTTTATAATTTGCCAAGGATTAGTATGATTATAACCATCCTCAACTTCGATTTCAAAATCAAATAAATTTTTATCAAACCATTTATGTATATTACCAGTAGATTTATATTGGATTTTTGGCAAATCCACAGCCATCAACGGATTTGATAACTCTTTACTGTCTACCGTTTGAGACAGAGTAGCCGTATCATGAGCGGATACGATCGCTTTAGATTGAGAAGACATACCTGGGTCCTCTGTGGAAGAGGATGCCATTCCCTGCAGTGCTTTAATTACTTCAGGAGATTGAGAAAGTTCCTCAATCCATTTTTTAAGGTCTTTAGAAGAAGTGGGTTTAGTGTTTAAGGTTTTACTAAGATCTTCAGATTGCTCAGAAAGAGCTTTAGTTGGGGAGCCTGAATCTTATTTAATTTCTTTCCCTTTATCCTTCTTTCTTCCCATCGTTCTGTAAGAATTCTCTAGTTAGAAAGTCTGGAATATTATTATCATTACCTTTAATATATTCTACGTCAAATTCAAAAATACTTAAAAGCGCTTGCCATCGAGCAAAAATTTGTTTAGAGGCAAGGTTTTGGACATCTTTCTGCAAAACTTCTTTTGCAGATTTACAATCAATACGAAGTAAAAATTTTTGATTTAAAAGATCAGATTGAAATTTATTTATACAAATAACAATACTTAAAATTTCTTTTTTAATGGTAGAATAATTTAATTGAGTTGAAGTCCAATGACCTGAAGTATATTGGATTATTCTTTCTTTACTATTAATTTTTTGTTTTAAAATGCCGCCATAACCAATATTAGAAGCATCAGTTTCAACAATTTTAAAAGCATTAGGATCAGGAATATATAAGTAAGGGATTTCTTTTACTAATGATTTTATCTTTTTTACTAGTTGAGTATGCTGAGTTGTCCAAGGACCAGGATTTTTACAAAGTCTATTATGTAAAGGTTTTATCATGCAATTTAAATTTGGATAAAAATCAATTACATAATTTAAACAACCAAGAAAACGTTGTAATTGGGGTTTATTAGAAATTTCATCAGGAAATTTTTCACCAAAAACAAGTGCTCTTTCTATAGGTTGAATCTTACCTTGTTCTATATGATGTCCTAAAAATCTTATTTTAGTTTTAAACAAATCCATTTTAGCTTTACTTAATGCTAAACCATTTTTCTCGATGATCATACAAAATGTTTTTAAATGTTTAAAATGATCTTCTAGAGTTGTACTAAATATAAGCACATCATCAATATAAACAATACAAAATTTATAACATGGGTTAAAAATATCATTCATGATCCTCTGAAATTCAGAAGGAGCATTTTTTAATCCAAAAGGCATTACATTCCATTCGTATTGACCAAATGGAACGGTAAATGCTGTTTTATATCTGTCGTTAGGGTCAATTTGAATCTGCCAATAGCCAGATTTCATATCAAATTTACTAAAAATATTTGCATTATAGAGTTGCTTTAATAGATCTTTTTTATTTGGAATAGGATATCTAATCCATTTTAAAGCTGTATTTAATGGTTTATAATTTATTACTAATCTGGGAGCACCTCGTTCTATTTCAGCGTTTTTATTCACATAAAAAGCTGCACAAGACCATGGGCTTCTAGATTTAGAAATTAATTTTTTATTAAGTAAATCTTGAATTTCATTTTTACAATGGTCAATCAATTCAGGACTCATCTGAATTGGTCTAGCTTTAGTTTTAATGGTTTTTTCATCAAAATCTTTTTCATATGGTAAGTCCACTATGTGTTGTTTACGATCCCAAAAAGCATGTGGATGGTCAGCACATAATTTGTTTTCCATAAAATTTTTTAGAGTTGAGATTTTATTTTGGATATCATCAGAATTTAATTGGTTTTTAATTCTATTTAAACATGCATTATTTTTCAAATCTTTTAAGTTTTCTTCTTTAGATTTGATTAAAGAATTTATTTCTAACATTTTAATAGAATGAGCTTTTAACAAATTTAATTGTTTCTTTTTAGGTTTTTCCGTAAATTCCAATTGAGCTTTGCAATTTTTTATTTTAAATTTAATACAATCCTCTTTAACTGAATATGGTGTGATGAGATTTATAAATGGAGTGCCTAATATTACCATATAATTTATCTGAGGTGAAAGTAAAAATACTGTGTTTATTTCTAAGACTTGATCTATGATTATCGCATCTGTTTTTCCTATAATTTCAAGTTTAGATTTGTTGGCTGTACTTAATTTTTCACTAGTTTTTAACCAATATCTTTTAGGAACTAGATCAGATTTTATACAGTTTAAATCTGCACCTGTGTCAAAGAGTGCAATCGCATTTATCACAAAATCATTTATTTGAATGTTTATTTTTACTAAATATTTTCGTGAAGTGATTTCTTGTAATAAATTGAGAAAAATACAGTCTATATCTTCATCTAATTCATTTATTTTTAAACTACTCTCTGGTTCATCTTCTGCTGAGGAAGAACTAGAAATAAGTTGGGATTCTAGTATTTTTATTTTTTTAGAGTTTTGTTGAAGTTGAGTTTTTAATTCTTTTACTTCATTTTTTAGCATCTTAATTTCTTTATATAATTTTTTAGTAGATTCATTCTCATCGACCTTTTCAGGTTTATTTTTATTTAATATGGTAGTTAAATCATAAGTTTTAGACTGAATTTTAGGAGTAATATTTTTTATGTCATCTTCGTCTTCAAAACTTTTTATAAGTTTTTTAAGAAGTTTAGCTCTAGTTTCTTGATCTTCAATTCCATTAACTACTGTTAATAAATTACTTTGATCTTTAGTTAACATGTTTAAAGAAAATTTTGATGAATTGGAAGAACTTGTAGTAGTTCCTAATTCATCAATTTGATTTTCACTTTCATTAATATCAGATTCCGAAGAATCCGAATCAATATATAATTCATAAATTTTATTTAAAACATTATCTTCTAAATTTAATTCATGTAATCTTTTATTAAATTTACAAAATTTTGATGTATGCCCTTTTTTACCGCAATTGTAACAAGTCAAATTTTTATAAGAATTTTTAGTTATAGATTTAGAAGGTTGTTTATTTTTGTTTCTATAAGAAGATTTTGTTCTCTTTTTACTATAAAATTTATCTTGACTAGGTGTAGATCTATATTGTTTTTTAGAGTATTGATTTCTATAATATTTTTTAGGTTTATTAGTTTTACAACATTGGCCCTCACATTTCTGTGGAGAAGTTATACTATAGTCAAATTGTTTACAAAAAGATCCTAATTCTTTTTTAGTTTTTTGCATTTCATATTTTATCTTTCTTTGAAGTTTTAGATCATGACATATTTGTAAACCTTCCTTTTGAATTATACTAATTAGTTGTCCATAGGTTAATTTACTATAGGGTATAGGTTGGCCATGTTGTTGTTTAATATGATTTCTAACCTTTTCTCCCAAGAAATAAGGTAATCCAGCTAAAAACTTTTCTTTCCAAAAGCTTTGATTAGAGTCTTCCCTTAACATTAATCTAGTGAGAAAAGTTGTTTTATAATGTTGAAAATCACCTAAATGTTTACATTTTAAATTACTAAGTAACTCTGCATTTTTATCTTTTACGTGAAATGGATCTCCTATAAAATGAAGTGAAATAGTGAGAATTGAAGATGACACTGCATCTTGAATTACTTCACCATTTTCATCATATATAGGTTCACCTTCATCATCTATTTGAATTGAAATTAGGATTTCCGAATGTTGTTGGTCAGTGAGATGATAATCCCACCATCCTTTAAGTTGGCCGGTAAATCCAGCAATTAAAATTTCTGCTATAGCCTTATCAGAAATGATTGACTGTGTTTTATAAGCATTTGCAGCCATTGTCATTTGTTGTAAAATACTTAAGATATTATATTCACTTAAACCATCTATGTTCCATTCATAAATTGTTGAAGCATTATATTTAAATTGAGATATAGTATTAGGTTTATCAACAATTCCTAAGTCTGGTGCTCTATTTACTATTTCTCTATGATGATTTATAGGATTGATTTCAAATTGTTTAATATTTTCTGAGTCAGGTTCACTAACATCAGAGTTGGTGTTTTCTTCTATCATATTTACAGATGCTTGAGGAGTCTCAGGAGCTATTTGTTGAATAGTCGCAGAACTAACCTGAATTCTACTTAATTGATCTTTTAATTTATTTACAAATTCTTTTTTACTTGACTGAGAAATTTGGTAAGGTTTAAACATGTGAGATTTTACTATTTCTTTACCTTTTATATTTTCCATAACTAAAGGTTTATCTTCGAGCATATGTTCTATACGTTTTAATTGTGAGTTTAAACAAATTAAACTTGCATTACTAAAATTATTTTGTTCAATTACCTTTTTATTTACATCATTATCTTGAGCAATTTTATAAGGTGCACAAATAATTTCATTATCTTGATATTTTAATTTACTAATTGTTTTAGGAGGAAAATCACTTTTTATGGTTTGTTCATTTACTATCCATTCTGGTCTTTTATCCCTAACAGTGATTGGATTTAAACTTTTATCAGATTGTTTAACTAGTTCATACAAATCAAAGAATTTAATATCAGTTTGGTTATGTATCTTATATTCTAAATATTCAAGTTTTAATTCTTCAAAAGTATAAGTTTTTAATATGGTTTTCATTTTTAATAAATTTTTTATTTTAGAAACTTCTTTTATTAGATCTTTTTCAATATCATCTTTACTAAGAACATTTAATTCTCTATTTATTTCACTAACGTTTTCAGTGATAGCTGAAGCTGTTGGTGATTCTGGTGATGAGTTTACTAAGTTTGATTGTTGATTAACATAATTATCTACAGGGTTATAAACTGCCTGTGGAATAGAATTACTATAATCAACACCTTTCATTTTATTTGGAATGTCCGAGGTAGAATACCTAGGTTTGACTAAGGTTTGAATAATGGGTTTACTTTCAGGTTCTTTATATTTAGCATAAATCACAGAAGGTATGGATGAACTAGGTTTATCATTTTCATCCGTTGTAATGGAGGAAGATGACCCTGCATACCTCATACTTTGACTGCGATTAAATTTTAAAGTTACTTTACCATCTTCAAATTGTTCAATTTTTTGCAAATTGACATTTGGTTTTATTTGATCAATAACTGGAGGAGGTACAATCCCCTCTAAAATCCATTCATCTGGAAGTGTTATATCTTTCCATTGGATGGTTTTAGGAATTACTGTGTTTGTTTTAGTCAGGTCTGTTTGAAGAAATCTGGTTTCACCAATTTTAGGTTGTAATTTATATTTAGTACCAAAAGCTGAATTCATTGCCTTATAATGAATTTTATAAATTAAAGCTATAGGAATTGATCCTTGCTTCATTTTATAATTATGAGTTTTAATTTCCAAAACTATACTTTCTAAAATATTTAAATCATTTAATGAGACAGTCATATCTGGATAGACCTCAAAAGAGATCGGTCCTTCGCTTAAGCTAGTCTCAACTGATCCTAATAAAGAATCTTGAAAATTTAAAAATCTAGCATCTCTTACTACTGCAAGAATACTAGTATTTAATCCTTCTCTGGTTAAAGGTTTTATTCCAACTTGAATTAATCCTATATGAATATATTTATATTTTTTACTTTTACGATGTTGCAAAGTTTTAGAAGACAAAAGAGTTATACGCTCAAAAGGTTTACTTAATTGAAAATCTCTTTCTTCGGTTTTAATAACATAATCAGTTTTAAATAAATTAAATTTAGAAATTTTATAAATTTGTTCTTTATCAACTTTAGGTATTTCCCATTCATCAATAGCTTTACTAAAATCCTGTAAAATTAATTCATTTCTATTTATTACCCTTTTAATTTCTGAGTTATCTGAGTCTTCAGATCTATTACTACTAGCCGATCTACATAATAAAGGATCCATTTTATTAGATAGCATAGATTTTAATGACAATGGTTCGGTTATACTAAACACCAAAGGAATCCGGTTATGATATCTCAAGAATTCGGCCAGGTTATACCCTTCAATTGCCCTACCAATCGGGACTTACACACGGGTTCAAAATAGGCCACTTACTGTATGATATCTCAAATGGAACCTAGATGTATAGTTCAGTTGAACCATATCAAGACAACCTATGATATATTATAAATTGGAGTCTTTATATGTATACCGTTTAGCAATTCTAAATCCTTAGGCTTTGATACCAACAAAAAATTGAACAATTTGAAGATGGTAAAGTAACTTTAAAATTTAATCGCAGTCAAAGTATGAGGTATGCAGGGTCATCTTCCTCCATTACAACGGATGAAAATGATAAACCTAGTTCATCCATACCTTCTGTGATTTATGCTAAATATAAAGAACCTGAAAGTAAACCCATTATTCAAACCTTAGTCAAACCTAGGTATTCTACCTCGGACATTCCAAATAAAATGAAAGGTGTTGATTATAGTAATTCTATTCCACAGGCAGTTTATAACCCTGTAGATAATTATGTTAATCAACAATCAAACTTAGTAAACTCATCACCAGAATCACCAACAGCTTCAGCTATCACTGAAAACGTTAGTGAAATAAATAGAGAATTAAATGTTCTTAGTAAAGATGATATTGAAAAAGATCTAATAAAAGAAGTTTCTAAAATAAAAAATTTATTAAAAATGAAAACCATATTAAAAACTTATACTTTTGAAGAATTAAAACTTGAATATTTAGAATATAAGATACATAACCAAACTGATATTAAATTCTTTGATTGGTATGAACTAGTTAAGCAATCTGATAAAAGTTTAAATCCAATCACTGTTAGGGATAAAAGACCAGAATGGATAGTAAATGAACAAACCATAAAAAGTGATTTTCCTCCTAAAACAATTAGTAAATTAAAATATCAAGATAATGAAATTATTTGTGCACCTTATAAAATTGCTCAAGATAATGATGTAAATAAAAAGGTAATTGAACAAAATAATTTTAGTAATGCAAGTTTAATTTGTTTAAACTCACAATTAAAACGTATAGAACATATGCTCGAAGATAAACCTTTAGTTATGGAAAATATAAAAGGTAAAGAAATAGTAAAATCTCACATGTTTAAACCTTACCAAATTTCTCAGTCAAGTAAAAAAGAATTTGTAAATAAATTAAAAGATCAATTAAGTAGAATTCAGGTTAGTTCTGCGACTATTCAACAAATAGCTCCTGAGACTCTTCAAGCATCTGTAAATATGATAGAAGAAAACACCAACTCTGATGTTAGTGAACCTGACTCAGAAAATATTAAACAATTTGAAATCAATCCCATAAATCATCATAGAGAAATAGTAAATAGAGCACCAGACTTAGGAATTGTTGATAAACCTAATACTATATCTCAATTTAAATATAATGCTTCAACAATTTATGAATGGAACATAGATGGTTTAAGTGAATATAATATCTTAAGTATTTTACAACAAATGACAATGGCTGCAAATGCTTATAAAACACAGTCAATCATTTCTGATAAGGCTATAGCAGAAATCTTAATTGCTGGATTTACTGGCCAACTTAAAGGATGGTGGGATTATCATCTCACTGACCAACAACATTTAGAAATCCTAAATTCAATTCAAATAGATGATGAAGGTGAACCTATATATGATGAAAATGGTGAAGTAATTCAAGATGCAGTGTCATCCTTAATTCTCACTATTTCACTTCATTTTATAGGAGATCCATCTCACGTAAAAGATAAAAATGCAGAGTTACTTAGTAATTTAAAATGTAAACATTTAGGTGATTTTCAACATTATAAAACGACTTTTCTCACTAGATTAATGTTAAGGGAAGACTCTAATCAAAGCTTTTGGAAAGAAAAGTTTTTAGCTGGATTACCTTATTTCTTGGGAGAAAAGGTTAGAAATCATATTAAATAACAACATGGCCAACCTATACCCTATAGTAAATTAACCTATGGACAATTAATTAGTATAATTCAAAAGGAAGGTTTACAAATATGTCATGATCTAAAATTTCAAAGAAAGATAAAATATAAAATGCAGAAAACTAAAAAAGAATTAGGATCTTTTTGTAAACAATTTGACTATAGTATAACTTCTCCACAGAAATGTGAGGGCCAATGTTCTAAAACTAATAAACCTAAAAAATATTATAGAAATCAATACTCTAAAAAACAATATAGATCTACACCTAGTCAAGATAAATTTTATAGTAAAAAGAGAACAAAATCTTCTTATAGAAACAAAAATAAACAACCTTCTAAATCTATAACTAAAAATTCTTATAAAAATTTGACTTGTTACAATTGCGGTAAAAAAGGGCATACATCAAAATTTTGTAAATTTAATAAAAGATTACATGAATTAAATTTAGAAGATAATGTTTTAAATAAAATTTATGAATTATATATTGATTCGGATTCTTCGGAATCTGATATTAATGAAAGTGAAAATCAAATTGATGAATTAGGAACTACTACAAGTTCTTCCAGTTCATCAAAATTTTCTTTAAACATGTTAACTAAAGATCAAAGTAATTTATTAACAGTAGTTAATGGAATTGAAGATCAAGAAACTAGAGCTAAACTTCTTAAAAAACTTATAAAAAGTTTTGAAGACGAAGATGACATAAAAAATATTACTCCTAAAATTCAGTCTAAAACTTATGATTTAACTACCATATTAAATAAAAATAAACCTGAAAAGGTCGATGAGAATGAATCTACTAAAAAATTATATAAAGAAATTAAGATGCTAAAAAATGAAGTAAAAGAATTAAAAACCCAACTTCAACAAAACTCTAAAAAAATAAAAATACTAGAATCCCAACTTATTTCTAGTTCTTCCTCAGCAGAAGATGAACCAGAGAGTAGTTTAAAAATAAATGAATTAGATGAAGATATAGACTGTAATTTTCTCAATTTATTACAAGAAATCACTTCACGAAAATATTTAGTAAAAATAAACATTCAAATAAATGATTTTGTGATAAATGCGATTGCACTCTTTGACACAGGTGCAGATTTAAACTGTATAAAATCTGATCTAGTTCCTAAAAGATATTGGTTAAAAACTAGTGAAAAATTAAGTACAGCCAACAAATCTAAACTTGAAATTATAGGAAAAACAGATGCGATAATCATAGATCAAGCCTTAGAAATAAACACAGTATTTTTACTTTCACCTCAGATAAATTATATGGTAATATTAGGCACTCCATTTATAAATCTCATCACACCATATTCAGTTAAAGAGGATTGTATTAAATTTAAAATAAAAAATTGCAAAGCTCAATTGGAATTTACGGAAAAACCTAAAAAGAAACAATTAAATTTGTTAAAAGCTCATTCTATTAAAATGTTAGAAATAAATTCTTTAATCAAATCTAAAGAAGAAAACTTAAAAGATTTGAAAAATAATGCATGTTTAAATAGAATTAAAAACCAATTAAATTCTGATGATATCCAAAATAAAATCTCAACTCTAAAAAATTTTATGGAAAACAAATTATGTGCTGACCATCCACATGCTTTTTGGGATCGTAAACAACACATAGTGGACTTACCATATGAAAAAGATTTTGATGAAAAAACCATTAAAACTAAAGCTAGACCAATTCAGATGAGTCCTGAATTGATTGACCATTGTAAAAATGAAATTCAAGATTTACTTAATAAAAAATTAATTTCTAAATCTAGAAGCCCATGGTCTTGTGCAGCTTTTTATGTGAATAAAAACGCTGAAATAGAACGAGGTGCTCCCAGATTAGTAATAAATTATAAACCATTAAATACAGCTTTAAAATGGATTAGATATCCTATTCCAAATAAAAAAGATCTATTAAAGCAACTCTATAATGCAAATATTTTTAGTAAATTTGATATGAAATCTGGCTATTGGCAGATTCAAATTGACCCTAACGACAGATATAAAACAGCATTTACCGTTCCATTTGGTCAATACGAATGGAATGTAATGCCTTTTGGATTAAAAAATGCTCCTTCTGAATTTCAGAGGATCATGAATGATATTTTTAACCCATGTTATAAATTTTGTATTGTTTATATTGATGATGTGCTTATATTTAGTACAACTCTAGAAGATCATTTTAAACATTTAAAAACATTTTGTATGATCATCGAGAAAAATGGTTTAGCATTAAGTAAAGCTAAAATGGATTTGTTTAAAACTAAAATAAGATTTTTAGGACATCATATAGAACAAGGTAAGATTCAACCTATAGAAAGAGCACTTGTTTTTGGTGAAAAATTTCCTGATGAAATTTCTAATAAACCCCAATTACAACGTTTTCTTGGTTGTTTAAATTATGTAATTGATTTTTATCCAAATTTAAATTGCATGATAAAACCTTTACATAATAGACTTTGTAAAAATGCTGGTCCTTGGACAACTCAGCATACTCAACTAGTAAAAAAGATAAAATCATTAGTAAAAGAAATCCCTTACTTATATATTCCTGATCCTAATGCTTTTAAAATTGTTGAAACTGATGCTTCTAATATTGGTTATGGCGGCATTTTAAAACAAAAAATTAATAGTAAAGAAAGAATAATCCAATATACTTCAGGTCATTGGACTTCAACTCAATTAAATTATTCTACCATTAAAAAAGAAATTTTAAGTATTGTTATTTGTATAAATAAATTTCAATCTGATCTTTTAAATCAAAAATTTTTACTTCGTATTGATTGTAAATCTGCAAAAGAAGTTTTGCAGAAAGATGTCCAAAACCTTGCCTCTAAACAAATTTTTGCTCGATGGCAAGCGCTTTTAAGTATTTTTGAATTTGACATAAAATATATTAAAGGTAATGATAATAATATTCAAGACTTTCTAACTAGAGAATTCTTACAGAACGATGGGAAGAAAGAAGGATAAAGGGAAAGAAATTAAATAAGATTCAGGCTCCCCAACTAAAGCTCTTTCTGAGCAATCTGAAGATCTTAGTAAAACCTTAAACACTAAACCCACTTCTTCTAAAGACCTTAAAAAATGGATTGAGGAACTTTCTCAATCTCCTGAAGTAATTAAAGCACTGCAGGGAATGGCATCCTCTTCCACAGAGGACCCAGGTATGTCTTCTAAATCTAAAGCGATCGTATCCGCTCATGATACGGCTACTCTGTCTCAAACGGTAGACAGTAAAGAGTTATCAAATCCGTTGATGGCTGTGGATTTGCCAAAAATCCAATATAAATCTACTGGTAATATACATAAATGGTTTGATAAAAATTTATTTGATTTTGAAATCGAAGTTGAGGATGGTTATAATCATACTAATCCTTGGCAAATTATAAAAAATTATTATCCTGAGAATTGGTTTTTTATGCCAACAGATTTGTCAAAACCTCAGGCCTATTATAATAATATATTATTAGATACTGAATCAATAAACATCAAACATACTTTTGATAAAAATGGAATAATTTCTTATTCTTCTATAAAAATAAAACGCGTCATCCATCCTAAGGATTGGCCTGTATCTTCTTTAGTAACGCCAGTAAAATTTAAAGGATTACATAAATATAATATGAGTTATAATTATTTTGATTATAAAAAAGCGTGGGATACGATATTTTGTCTTCAAAATCCCACCACTACTCATTCATGGTTAATATATTTTGATCAAAATATACGCACTGATTTAAAAATCCCAAATTGGTTTAAACGATGGTGGCAATTTAAAGGAATATCCGAGGAAATCATCCTCATGATATCCATTATTTGTACCAGTTCTTTAAAACCCATTATAAACCTAAACCTGAAGAAGTTCATATTCCTTCTTTGATGTATTATTGTATGACTTTCTTCACTCCATGGGTATATCAATGGTATTTTGATTATCAGTATGTTCCAGGAAGCCAAATTCCCATGATAATAAAAAGACATAAAATAAAATGGTGGGGATCATTCAAGAATTCCACCACTGAACATAAAATTAGTCAATGGATCCGCAATAAATTATCCAGCCCATCTAAACCAGCTTTAACCTATGCCCATACATTAGCTATTCAGGATAATC
Organism: Jatropha curcas; assembly: GCF_041381405.1. NCBI lineage: Eukaryota > Viridiplantae > Streptophyta > Magnoliopsida > Malpighiales > Euphorbiaceae > Jatropha > Jatropha curcas. The sequence goes on along the minus strand of NC_143160.1, from coordinate 21,457,450 downwards.
CCCAGTTTGGTATCCAAAAAGCCCAATGTCAGGCCCGGTTAGCTGCAGCCAAAACAGCAGAAGAATATAGATTGATCTGTCAAGAGATGTCTGAACAACTCTCAACCAGTTCAAATCAGCCCATAAAACCATCCACCAGTAAAGCCCAAAGTGCATCCTCCAGTAAATCTTCAAACACTACACACCATAAAAGCAAGGGTAAAATCGTTTTACCATCATCCTCATCATCTAGTTCATCTAGTGAAGAAAGTGATGACAGCGATATCATAAAAATCCAAAGTAAAGCAGGTAAAAAAGAAAAAGAAAGAAAAAAGAAGTTAAAACAGAAAGAAAAAATAAAAAGAAAAGAAAAGCTAAAAAAGAAAAAGAAGGACACATCATCGTCCTCATCTTATTCTGAATCATTGTCAACAGGCAGAAGGAACCTTATTCCTTCACTCTTTGTAAAACACCCAATCAAAGCGACACACAAGTTTTTAGTAAAAAGCCAACTCAGTAACAGTAAAGGTCCTCTCGCCAACAGTGAAGGTCAACTTGGAACAGTAAAAGCAAACAGTAGAGATTCTTCGACAGAGACTACTGTTCACCAACAGTAAAAGCAAACAGTAGAGATTCTCCGACAGAGACTACTGTTCACCAACAGTAAAAGCAAACAGTAGAGATTCTTCGACAGAGACTACTGTTCATCAACAGTAAAAGCAAACAGTAGAGATTCTCCGACAGAAACTACTGTTCACCAACAGTAAAATTAAATAGTAAAGATTCCAAAAATTTTATTTAAGGGAGCCTTTTCCCCTTGTGAAGGCATCGATTGTAAACTCATAATATAGTATATACTTCAACATAGGAGTAGTTATTCTCTCCCTAAACTATCTCCCTCCTTTCCCAGTTCGATTGTAAAGGATTACAAGTGGAAAGTCTTAAAATTCTTGTAAGTTAAAACTAGTTTAAGTTTATCATTTAAAGTTTAAATTTTGTATTTAAATATTGTAATACTACTTTGTTATTTCAATTATTTATTTTAGTAAATATAAATTGCTACTTATTAAAGCCCTGTTAAAGGCTTCATTCTCTTCTCCCTCCACACTCTGACTTAGTTCTGGGGATCCCAGGCTAAGGATGCAGGAACCCTCAACCTTAATTAAAATATAATTAATTAAAATTGGTTGAGTTAATTGATAAATATTAAATTGATTTGAGTTTTGATTGTTGTATAAGTATGCTCTGTGGTTGCACCTTAGTGTGATCTTCCACATCAGAAATATCATTCTTGTATGTTCATAAACATAGACTGTTCACTTACTGTTCAGATTAAAACATATATTGTGCATCTTTAAACAAATACTATTCAAATTAAAAATCTTTGGTATATCAGCTGGAAACACATAACCTCCTGGTGTTTATCATTGCACTTGATAAACAAGGGAAACCTTGTGCTACAACGCTACGTACCAAGATAATAGTAATGATTTATATGATTATAAATCCTATTGATAATAGTATATTATTAGACATATATATTAATGATATTTTAATTAATATGTATATTGATAATGATCGTTGTTTAGTTCATGCTTATATAGGTTTTAATATGTATGATATGTTTATTAATTTATAAACTATAAAATCAACTTGATATCTGAGTCTGAGTAATTAAACGGACACATAACCTCCTGGTGTTTATCATTGCACTTGATAAACAAGGGAAACCTTGTGCTACAACGCTACGTACCAAGATAATAGTAATGATTTATATGATTATAAATCCTATTGATAATAGTATATTATTAGACATATATATTAATGATATTTTAATTAATATGTATATTGATAATGATCGTTGTTTAGTTCATGCTTATATAGGTTTTAATATGTATGATATGTTTATTAATTTATAAACTATAAAATCAACTTGATATCTGAGTCTGAGTAATTAAACGGTCCTTTTGTTGGTATCAGAGCCTAACGATTTAGATCTGCTAATCGGTATACATATAAAGACTCCAATTTATAATATATCATAGGTTGTCTTGATATGGTTCAACTGAACTATACATCTAGGTTCCATTTGAGATATCAGATACAGTAAGTGGCCTATTTTGAACCCGTGTGTAAGTCCCGATTGGTAGGGCAATTGAAGGGTATAACCTGGCCGAATTCTTGAGATATCATAACCGGATTCCTTTGGTGTTTAGTATAACCGAACCATTGTCATTAAAATCTATGCTATCTAATAAAATGGATCCTTTATTATGTAGATTGGCTAGTAGTAATAGATCTGAAGACTCAGATAACTCAGAAATTAAAAGGGTAATAAATAGAAATGAATTAATTTTACAGGATTTTAGTAAAGCTATTGATGAATGGGAAATACCTAAAGTTGATAAAGAACAAATTTATAAAATTTCTAAATTTAATTTATTTAAAACTGATTATGTTATTAAAACCGAAGAAAGAGATTTTCAATTAAGTAAACCTTTTGAGCGTATAACTCTTTTGTCTTCTAAAACTTTGCAACATCATAAAAGTAAAAAATATAAATATATTCATATAGGATTAATTCAAGTTGGAATAAAACCTTTAACCAGAGAAGGATTAAATACTAGTATTCTTGCAGTAGTAAGAGATGCTAGATTTTTAAATTTTCAAGATTCTTTATTAGGATCAGTTGAGACTAGCTTAAGCGAAGGACCAATCTCCTTTGAGATCTATCCAGATATGACTGTCTCATTAAATGATTTAAACATTTTAGAAAGTATAGTGTTGGAAATTAAAACTCATAATTATAAAATGAAGCAAGGATCGATTCCTATAGCTTTAATTTATAAAATTCATTATAAGGCAATGAATTCAGCTTTTGGTACTAAATATAAATTACAACCTAAAATTGGTGAAACCAGATTTCTTCAAACAGACCTGACTAAAACAAACACAGTAATTCCTAAAACCATCCAATGGAAAGATATAACACTTCCAGATGAATGGATTTTAGAGGGGGTTGTAACTCCTCCAGTTATTGACCAAATAAAACCAAATGTCAATTTGCAAAAAATTGAACAATTTGAAGATGGTAAAGTAACTTTAAAATTTAATCGCAGTCAAAGTATGAGGCATACAGGGTCATCTTCCTCTGTTACAACAGATGAAAATGATAAACCTAGTTCATCCATACCTTCTGTAATTTATGCTAAATATAAAGAACCTGAAAGTAAACCCATTATTCAAACCATAGTAAAACCAAGGTATTCTACCTCGGACATTCCAAATAAAATGAAAGGTGTTGATTATAGTAATTCTATTCCACAGGCAGTTTATAACCCTGTAGATAATTATGTTAATCAACAATCAAACTTAGTAAACTCATCACCAGAATCACCAACAGCTTCAGCTATTACTGAAAACGTTAGTGAAATAAATAGAGAATTAAATGTTCTTAGTAAAGATGATATTGAAAAAGATCTAATAAAAGAAATTTCTAAAATAAAAAATTTATTAAAAATGAAAACCATATTAAAAACTTATACTTTTGAAGAATTAAAACTTGAATATTTAGAATATAAGATACATAACCAAACTGATATTAAATTCTTTGATTGGTATGAACTAGTTCAACAATCTGATAAAAGTTTAAATCCAATCACTGTTAGGGATAAAAGACCAGAATGGATAGTAAATGAACAAACCATAAAAAGTGATTTTCCTCCTAAAACAATTAGTAAATTAAAATATCAAGATAATGAAATTATTTGTGCACCTTATAAAATTGCTCAAGATAATGATGTAAATAAAAAGGTAATTGAATAAAATAATTTTAGTAATGCAAGTTTAATTTGTTTAAACTCACAATTAAAACGTATAGAACATATGCTCGAAGATAAACCTTTAGTTATGGAAAATATAAAAGGTAAAGAAATAGTAAAATCTCACATGTTTAAACCTTACTAAATTTCTCAGTCAAGTAAAAAAGAATTTGTAAATAAATTAAAAGATCAATTAAGTAGAATTCAGGTTAGTTCTGCGACTATTCAACAAGTAGCTCCTGAGACTCCTCAAGCATCTGTAAATATGATAGAAGAAAACACCAACTCTGATGTTAGTGAACCTGACTCAGAAAATATTAAACAATTTGAAATCAATCCGATAAATCATCATAGAGAAATAGTAAATAGGGCACCAGACTTAGGAATTGTTGATAAACCTAATACTATATCTCAATTTAAATATAATGCTTCAACAATTTATGAATGGAACATAGATGGTTTAAGTGAATATAATATCTTAAGTATTTTACAACAAATGACAATGGCTGCAAATGCTTATAAAACACAGTCAATCATTTCTGATAAGGCTATAGCAGAAATCTTAATTGCTGGATTTACCGGCCAACTTAAAGGATGGTGGGATTATCATCTCACTGACCAACAACATTTAGAAATCCTAAATTCAATTCAAATAGATGATGAAGGTGATCCTATATATGATGAAAATGGTGAAGTAATTCAAGATGCAGTGTCATCCTTAATTCTCACTATTTCACTTCATTTTATAGGAGATCCATCTCACGTAAAAGATAAAAATGCAGAGTTACTTAGTAATTTAAAATGTAAACATTTAGGTGATTTTCAACATTATAAAACGACTTTTCTCACTAGATTAATGTTAAGAGAAGACTCTAATCAAAGCTTTTGGAAAGAAAAGTTTTTAGCTGGATTACCTTATTTCTTGGGAGAAAAGGTTAGAAATCATATTAAACAACAACATGGCCAACCTATACCCTATAGTAAATTAACCTATGGACAATTAATTAGTATAATTCAAAAGGAAGGTTTACAAATATGTCATGATCTAAAACTTCAAAGAAAGATAAAATATGAAATGCAGAAAACTAAAAAAGAATTAGGATCTTTTTGTAAACAATTTGACTATAGTATAACTTCTCCACAGAAATGTGAGGGCCAATGTTCTAAAACTAATAAACCTAAAAAATATTATAGAAATCAATACTCTAAAAAACAATATAGATCTACACCTAGTCAAGATAAATTTTATAGTAAAAAGAGAACAAAATCTTCTTATAGAAACAAAAATAAACAACCTTCTAAATCTATAACTAAAAATTCTTATAAAAATTTGACTTGTTACAATTGCGGTAAAAAAGGGCATACATCAAAATTTTGTAAATTAAATAAAAGATTACATGAATTAAATTTAGAAGATAATGTTTTAAATAAAATTTATGAATTATATATTGATTCGGATTCTTCGGAATCTGATATTAATGAAAGTGAAAATCAAATTGATGAATTAGGAACTACTACAAGTTCTTCCAGTTCATCAAAATTTTCTTTAAACATGTTAACTAAAGATCAAAGTAATTTATTAACAGTAGTTAATGGAATTGAAGATCAAGAAACTAGAGCTAAACTTCTTAAAAAACTTATAAAAAGTTTTGAAGACGAAGATGACATAAAAAATATTACTCCTAAAATTCAGTCTAAAACTTATGATTTAACTACCATATTAAATAAAAATAAACCTGAAAAGGTCGATGAGAATGAATCTACTAAAAAATTATATAAAGAAATTAAGATGCTAAAAAATGAAGTAAAAGAATTAAAAACCCAACTTCAACAAAACTCTAAAAAAATAAAAATACTAGAATCCCAACTTATTTCTAGTTCTTCCTCAGCAGAAGATGAACCAGAGAGTAGTTTAAAAATAAACGAATTAGATGAAGATATAGACTGTAATTTTCTCAATTTATTACAAGAAATCACTTCACGAAAATATTTAGTAAAAATAAACATTCAAATAAATGATTTTGTGATAAATGCGATTGCACTCTTTGACACAGGTGCAGATTTAAACTGTATAAAATCTGATCTAGTTCCTAAAAGATATTGGTTAAAAACTAGTGAAAAATTAAGTACAGCCAACAAATCTAAACTTGAAATTATAGGAAAAACAGATGCAATAATAATAGATCAAGCCTTAGAAATAAACACAGTATTTTTACTTTCACCTCTGATAAATTATATGGTAATATTAGGCACTCCATTTATAAATCTCATCACACCATATTCAGTAAAAGAGGATTGTATTAAATTTAAAATAAAAAATTGCAAAGCTCAATTGGAATTTACGGAAAAACCTAAAAAGAAACAATTAAATTTGTTAAAAGCTCATTCTATTAAAATGTTAGAAATAAATTCTTTAATCAAATCTAAAGAAGAAAACTTAAAAGATTTGAAAAATAATGCATGTTTAAATAGAATTAAAAACCAATTAAATTCTGATGATATCCAAAATAAAATCTCAACTCTAAAAAATTTTATGGAAAACAAATTATGTGCTGACCATCCACATGCTTTTTGGGATCGTAAACAACACATAGTGGACTTACCATATGAAAAAGATTTTGATGAAAAAACCATTAAAACTAAAGCTAGACCAATTCAGATGAGTCCTGAATTGATTGACCATTGTAAAAATGAAATTCAAGATTTACTTAATAAAAAATTAATTTCTAATCTAGAAGCCCATGGTCTTGTGCAGCTTTTTATGTGAATAAAAACGCTGAAATAGAACGAGGTGCTCCCAGATTAGTAATAAATTATAAACCATTAAATACAGCTTTAAAATGGATTAGATATCCTATTCCAAATAAAAAAGATCTATTAAAGCAACTCTATAATGCAAATATTTTTAGTAAATTTGATATGAAATCTGGCTATTGGCAGATTCAAATTGACCCTAACGACAGATATAAAACAGCATTTACCGTTCCATTTGGTCAATACGAATGGAATGTAATGCCTTTTGGATTAAAAAATGCTCCTTCTGAATTTCAGAGGATCATGAATGATATTTTTAACCCATGTTATAAATTTTGTATTGTTTATATTGATGATGTGCTTATATTTAGTACAACTCTAGAAGATCATTTTAAACATTTAAAAACATTTTGTATGATCATCGAGAAAAATGGTTTAGCATTAAGTAAAGCTAAAATGGATTTGTTTAAAACTAAAATAAGATTTTTAGGACATCATATAGAACAAGGTAAGATTCAACCTATAGAAAGAGCACTTGTTTTTGGTGAAAAATTTCCTGATGAAATTTCTAATAAACCCCAATTACAACGTTTTCTTGGTTGTTTAAATTATGTAATTGATTTTTATCCAAATTTAAATTGCATGATAAAACCTTTACATAATAGACTTTGTAAAAATGCTGGTCCTTGGACAACTCAGCATACTCAACTAGTAAAAAAGATAAAATCATTAGTAAAAGAAATCCCTTACTTATATATTCCTGATCCTAATGCTTTTAAAATTGTTGAAACTGATGCTTCTAATATTGGTTATGGCGGCATTTTAAAACAAAAAATTAATAGTAAAGAAAGAATAATCCAATATACTTCAGGTCATTGGACTTCAACTCAATTAAATTATTCTACCATTAAAAAAGAAATTTTAAGTATTGTTATTTGTATAAATAAATTTCAATTTGATCTTTTAAATCAAAAATTTTTACTTCGTATTGATTGTAAATCTGCAAAAGAAGTTTTGCAGAAAGATGTCCAAAACCTTGCCTCTAAACAAATTTTTGCTCGATAGCAAGCCCTTTTAAGTATTTTTGAATTTGACATAGAATATATTAAAGGTAATGATAATAATATTCCAGACTTTCTAACTAGAGAATTCTTACAGAACGATGGGAAGAAAGAAGGATAAAGGGAAAGAAATTAAACAAGATTCAGGCTCCCCAACTAAAGCTCTTTCTGAGCAATCTGAAGATCTTAGTAAAACCTTAAACACTAAACCCACTTCTTCTAAAGACCTTAAAAAATGGATTGAGGAACTTTCTCAATCTCCTGAAGTAATTAAAGCACTGCAGGGAATGGCATCCTCTTCCACAAAGGACCCAGGTATGTCTTCTAAATCTAAAGCGATCGTATCCGCTCATGATACGGCTACTCTGTCTCAAACGGTAGACAGTAAAGAGTTATCAAATCCGTTGATGGCTGTGGATTTGCCAAAAATCCAATATAAATCTACTGGTAATATACATAAATGGTTTGATAAAAATTTATTTGATTTTGAAATCGAAGTTGAGGATGGTTATAATCATACTAATCCTTGGCAAATTATAAAAAATTATTATCCTGAGAATTGGTTTTTTATGCCAACAGATTTGTCAAAACCTCAGGCCTATTATAATAATATATTATTAGATGCTGAATCAGTAAACATCAAACATACTTTTGATAAAAATGGAATAATTTCTTATTCTTCTATAAAAATAAAACGCGTCATCCATCCTAAGGATTGGCCCGTATCTTCTTTAGTAACGCCAGTAAAATTTAAAGGATTACATAAATATAATATGAGTTATAATTATTTTGATTATAAAAAAGCGTGGGATACAATATTTTGTCTTCAAAATCCCACCACTACTCATTCATGGTTAATATATTTTGATCAAAATATACGCACTGATTTAAAAATCCCAAATTGGTTTAAACGATGGTGGCAATTTAAAGGAATATCCGAGGAAATCATTCCTCATGATATCCATTATTTGTACCAGTTCTTTAAAACCCATTATAAACCTAAGCCTGAAGAAGTTCATATTCCTTCTTTGATGTATTATTGTATGACTTTCTTCACTCCATGGGTATATCAATGGTATTTTGATTATCAGTATGTTCCAGGAAGCCAAATTCCCATGATAATAAAAAGACATAAAATAAAATGGTGGGGATCATTCAAGAATTCCACCACTGAACATAAAATTAGTCAATGGATCCGCAATAAATTATCCAGCCCATCTAAACCAGCTTTAACCTATGCCCATACATTAGCTATTCAGGATAACCCCCAGTTTGGTATCCAAAAAGCCCAATGTCAGGCCCGGTTAGCTGCAGCCAAAACAGCAGAAGAATATAGATTGATCTGTCAAGAGATGTCTGAACAACTCTCAACCAGTTCAAATCAGCCCATAAAACCATCCACCAGTAAAGCCCAAAGTGCATCCTCCAGTAAATCTTCAAACACTACACACCATAAAAGCAAGGGTAAAATCGTTTTACCATCATCCTCATCATCTAGTTCATCTAGTGAAGAAAGTGATGACAGCGATATCATAAAAATCCAAAGTAAAGCAGGTAAAAAAGAAAAAGAAAGAAAAAAGAAGTTAAAACAGAAAGAAAAAATAAAAAGAAAAGAAAAGCTAAGAAAGAAAAAGAAGGACACATCATCGTCCTCATCTTATTCTGAATCATTGTAAACAGGCAGAAGGAACCTTATTCCTTCACTCTTTGTAAAACACCCAATCAAAGCGACACACAAGTTTTTAGTAAAAAGCCAACTCAGCAACAGTAAAGGTCCTCTCGCCAACAGTAAAGGTCAACTTGGAACAGTAAAAGCAAACAGTAGAGATTCTTCGACAGAGACTACTGTTCACCAACAGTAAAAGCAAACAATAGAGATTCTCCGATAGAGACTACTGTTCACCAACAGTAAAAGCAAACAGTAGAGATTCTTCGACAGAGACTACTGTTCACCAACAGTAAAAGCAAACAGTAGAGATTCTCCGACAGAAACTACTGTTCACCAACAGTAAAATTAAATAGTAAAGATTCCAAAAATTTTATTTAAGGGAGCCTTTTCCCCTTGTGAAGGCATCGATTGTAAACTCATAATATAGTATATACTTCAACATAGGAGTAGTTATTCTCTCCCTAAACTATCTCCCTCCTTTCCTAGTTCGATTGTAAAGGATTACAAGTGGAAAGTCTTAAAATTCTTGTAAGTTAAAACTAGTTTAAGTTTATCATTTAAAGTTTAAATTTTGTATTTAAATATTGTAATACTATTTTGTTATTTCAATTATTTATTTTAGTAAATATAAATTGCTACTTATTAAAGCCCTGTTAAAGGCTTCATTCTCTTCTCCCTCCACACTCTGACTTAGTTCTGGGGATCCCAGGCTAAGGATGCAGGAACCCTCAACCTTAATTAAAATATAATTAATTAAAATTGGTTGAGTTAATTGATAAATATTAAATTGATTTGAGTTTTGATTGTTGTATAAGTATGCTCTGTGGTTGCACCTTAGTGTGATCTTCCACATCAGAAATATCATTCTTGTATGTTCATAAACATAGACTGTTCACTTACTGTTCAGATTAAAACATATACTGTGCATCTTTAAACAAATACTATTCAAATTAAAAATCTTTGGTATATCAGCTGGAAACACATAACCTCCTGGTGTTTATCATTGCACTTGATAAACAAGGGAAACCTTGTGCTACAACGCTACGTACCAAGATAATAGTAATGATTTATATGATTATAAATCCTATTGATAATAGTATATTATTAGACATATATATTAATGATATTTTAATTAATATGTATATTGATAATGATCGTTGTTTAGTTCATGCTTATATAGGTTTTAATATGTATGATATGTTTATTAATTTATAACCTATAAAATCAACTTGATATCTGAGTCTGAGTAATTAAACGGTCCTTTTGTTGGTATATATATATATATATATATATATATATATATATATATATATATATATATATATATATATATATATATATATATTAGGAAAATAGATTGCCAAACTGGTTTTTTTTTTTCTTTCGAAGAAAATTTTAGTTATTCGATGTATAAAAATTTTATCAGATGTTTTAAAACATTGGCCTAGGTGTCTTATAGCTTCGTGGTTTAAAATTAGCAAGTTCATCTTGGAGAACGATTGATCAAATCCTAGCAACGACTTTTTTTTTTTTTCGAAAATTTATATTAGTTAAAATATAAGTCTATAAATACATGAAAAAATTGGTATGCCGAGTCTTATTGTAATTAATTCATAATTTAAAATTAATTGTTTATTTATTTATTTATTTAATAAAATAGTATGAAAATAATTTTGGAGTTATATTTTTATTATAAAATTGCAAAGTACTTACAATATATAAATATGTCATATTTATAGTTAAATTAAATTCAAAGGCTTTGGAATTAAAATTTTGCATGTTACAATTGCATATTTAATATCAAGATAAAATTAGTTCTTGGTATAAATGTCACAATAAAATAAATTAAAGTGACAATTAGATGAATATTTCTAAATTCATAAGTAAATATTACAATATGTGTTCTTTTTAACTACAATTATAATAAATGTAATGGTAGATAAAAAGACATACTAACATTATGATGAATATCAAATAAATATAACAATAGACAAAAACATATAATACTCCCTCCGATCTTTTTGTATAGGAACAACTAATTTTTTCACTAAGATTAAGAAATTAGTTAAACCAATTTTTTTTGTCTTTTTTTCTTAATTTACCCATAATATCTCATTTATTCCTCCTCTAATATCAATGTATACCTTAAATTATGTTTCAATCTTTAATGAGACTTTAAAATATTTTGTTGGAATGAAGGGAATACAAATTATTGCAAAAATGAAGTTTATACTTTGACCTGTGGAGAGAAATTTATTTTTGTCCACTATTCGGAAAAGTTACGTGAAAATATGAAAATTTGTAATTATTTAATTTTCCAATTGCCTTTGGTTATTGAAAACATACTTTAAATATTCGGTAAAGTCCGTGAGAATTCCTTTCAATGTGGTCAACTTAAAAATTTTATGGGTATTTTCTATTCAAACTCCATGTTAATTAGTGCTCATATAACCTACACGAGCACTTTTTTTTTTCAATGCAAATTGATGTAAACAAACTATTCTCCAAAATTTATTCACATTAAATGCTCATATATACCTTTGTCTCCCACTATCTTGATAATCTCGAACACTAAAAGCTTTGCAAAGGACTAAAACAAAGATAAGATAGACTTTTTACGTTGGCTTGGTTCCCAAAGTTACCAAATTAGACAAAATTTTCTATATAAAAAGAACACTTAAATAGAAAATTTTCCTATATAAAAAGAACGGAGGGAGTAACACTTTTCAAAATGTTACTTTATCTATTTATGTAATGCCCCATTTTTTTTCTAAGTCTAAAATAGTAGTCTAACAGTTTGTGAATAGTACCACCGGTCTATCCGGTCCAAAAATTAGTATTATTTTGGTCCGAAGAAATTACTATTTATGTTTTATATTTTATTTAATATTTTTGGAGTATGCATACATGATTTTTATGGGTAGAAAGTAAGTAAAGAATATTTTTGGAGAATTTAGATAATTAGTGAACAGTAAATTATGGTGTTATATTAATTAAGAAAATTTGAAAGTTATTTTTATGGAGTAAATTTAAGAATTTTGTGGAGAAAATAAAATTTTGAAGGAATTTAATTGGAGAATATTTTTAGACATTAGGTGAGATTACTATTGACTTAATCTTAGCCATCCAATTATGGGAAAAGACCTAAACACCATTCAATCACATTATAAAGGTCAACTTTCAATTATTGAGCAACACTTTTCTTCTTCTTCTTCTTCTTCTTCTTCTTCATTTTTAACGCCAACTTACTCTGCTTCTTCTTTTTGTTTTTCTTCATCTTCTACTTGCTAAATCCACCAAATTTACCCCATCCAACTTGACTTAATCTTAGCCATCCAATTGTGGGAAAAGACCTAAACACCATTCAATCACATTATAAAGCTCAACTTTCAATTCTTGAGCAACACTTTTCTTCTTCTTCTTCTTCTTCATCTTCATTTTTAACGCCAACTTCCTCTGCTTCTTCTTTTTGTTTTTCTTCATCTTCTACTTGCTAAATCCACCGAATTTACCCCATCCAACTTGATTTAAGTAATAAATCCTAGAGATTAAAGCTTGAGAAGTGAATTTTGGTGACCAATTTCAAGAAATTTGGGGAATTACTACTTGAGCCAAAGGTTGGGGAAACCTTCTACTAAGGAGAATGGCAAAGTTAAGGCTCAGGAAACTTTAATCCAAGCTTGTTTTTAAGGTTAGTGTTCATAAACATACTTACCTTCAATTTTTGATTTTGTGCATTTATGCTATTATGTGTATATTTGGGGATTTTGTATGAAATGATTGAATTGTTGAACTTTGGTTGTATAAACATGCTCTTGGGTGATTTTTGATGAGTTTAGTATGTGGTAGAAATCTCTACCTTGTATCTTTTGTCTTTCATGTTCTTTTTCATAATTTAAGTAAGCTGAAATTTGGGAAATTGTGTTATTGCGTGTGATTGAGGACTATTTTTCGATTCTTTTTATTCTCCATATGTGTCTGAGCTCTTCATGATAGTTTTAGATCTACTTCTTAGCTTTCCAACCCATCCTCTTGTGTCCAATTTGGATACATATAGCTCAACTTATGGCTAAAACACCCAAACTGACTCTATTATGCTGGGCCATATGCATCTCTGAATTAAGTGCCCATTTTGACCACCATAATGGCAATATTATGTTCTGAGTTCTTTAGGAAAATTCTTTCCATGTATCTTAAGACTTCCCTGGATTTGGATTGGTTTAATTTGGGTGTTTTCTTATAGGTAGCATCATTAAAAATTTTTAAAATATCTAAAATTTTTACACAAATATCACAATTTTGTGGATATAAATTAATATTTTCAATATTATTAGTAACAAAAAAGCATAATAATTCTTTATAAGAAAAAGCCTCGTTTAATAATTCATATGTTGAATTCCAACAAGTTGGGACATCCCTTGGAAAACGTTTTGGCTTTTATTATTTTCCTTACAAAATTTAGCCCAACTTTTCATCACTTGGGGATGTCCCCATAAATATAAAATAGCTTTTTTAATTGGAGAAATAAAAGATTCAAGAATTTTTAAACCATCTTGTACACATAAATTTAAAACATGGCATGCACATCTTATATGAAAAAATTTTTCACCAATATTTGGTTCACAAATATTTTTAAGTTCAATAATTGATTTAGTATTAGCAGAAGCATTATCAAATGAAATTGAAAAAATTTTTTTTGTCAACTTATATTCATCTAAAATTGAAACAATTATTCTATAAATATTATTTGCAGTATGTTTATCATCAAAAGCACGAAATGCAATAATTCTTTTTTGAATTTTCCAATCATCATCAATCCAATGACATTTAATGCCCATGTAAGAATGCATTTGCCAATGATCACTCCAAATATCACAATAAATTGAAACACGAATTTTCATTTGAGAAAATAAAAGCTCTAACTCTTTTTTTTCCTTTATTATATAAAGAAATAATAGTTCGTTTTACAGTATTTCTTGGCACTCTTTTAGCAGAAGGATTTAAAACTTTTTGACAATAATTATTAAAACCTACTTTTTCACCAAAACTAAAAGATAAATGTTCCAAAGAAATCATTTTTGCTAATTCTTCTTTTTGTATTTTTTTCAGAATATTTAAATAAAGAAAGGTTAGAAGATGCGTACCCGGAAATTTGTGTTTGAGACCGATCAACTCCTATTTTTATTAGATGTTTTGTCTCCAAATGCTTCCAAAATGATCCATAGTCGCCCGCTTGTTTAAATTTATAAGATTTTCCACAATAATTGCAAATTACATCAAACATTTTCTCACCTTTGAATTTTTTCGTGAAATGAATGGCGAATATGTCAGAACTTTGTCTTGCTCTTCCAACAATTTGTGCACGTTGCTCTTGCTCTTGCTCTTCCTCTTCTTGTAATTGCTCATTATTAAATTTAGATTCTTGAGTTGGAATTTCCAAATTTTCATTTGGATATCCCTCAAAATTAAATTGGTTGGGAGTGAAATCAAAGATGTCGTTTGTAGGGATAGATGGATATTGTGTTTCTCCAATCTTTCCCTTGCCCTTACTAGAATTTGAGTTTCCTCCACTTGCCATTATATGATAATAAGATATAATTTGGAAAATTGAATAAAAAAATTTAGAGAGAATAATAAGAGAGATTGTAGAGTAGAGAAGAATAATATAGAGTAGAGTGTGGTATAGTGTAGAGAGAGTAGAGATTTTTTTGTGAGGAATTTGTAAATGAAATGAAATGAGGTATTTATAATAAATCCAAAAAATTATTTTTCCAAAAATACCCTTGAAACTAGCCGTTTATGGTTGTTGGGAGGGGTAATTAAGAGATTTTACAACAAAATTTTTAAAAACAATCTGACAGTTTCAAACGGCTAGAACCGCCGGTTTGAACCGGTTCAAACCGGTGGTTCCATTGGGTTCCGACCAGTTTGTAGAACCGCCG
Organism: Jatropha curcas; assembly: GCF_041381405.1. Classification (NCBI taxonomy): domain Eukaryota; kingdom Viridiplantae; phylum Streptophyta; class Magnoliopsida; order Malpighiales; family Euphorbiaceae; genus Jatropha; species Jatropha curcas. The sequence continues at coordinate 21,442,224 of NC_143160.1, read as the reverse complement.
GTTGGCGGTTCCAACAAAACTGGAATCGGAACCAGAACCGGATATTGGAATAGAAACCGAACCGAAAATATCCGGTTCTGGTTTCGATTCCGGTTACGGTTCGGGATCGGTTCGAACCACCGATTCCGGTTCCTGGAATCGTAATATGGCCACCCCTATATGTGCTTTGAATTGCATAAGGAAAATATGATTTAATTGAAAGGTTTTATTCATAATAAGTCTTATTATGACTTTAAGATAAGTTTTAAAAGAAAATGAGTTTAAGAGAAATTTTTCCTATGATAAGCAATTAACTCTTAAGTAAGAAATTTCATGATTTACTTAAGCTTAACTTAAGTGTAACACCTGCCGCTCGATCCCGAAAGACCCGACGGTGGATGCCACATTCGGTTCCGGAGGCACCGTCCTAACCTACATAGAAATCATACAATCATATTATGAATTAGAAGTGACTTAGTATTCACAAGTTTAGCAAGTAATAATATATTTTTTTGAAAATGCTTTGGGAGAGTCCTACAGAAAAACTGCAAGAGTTTCCCCTAAAAATAGAAGTTGCCAAACATATGACTACAAAGCACTCCCAAATTCAATCTCCGAACCCCATCAAACTCCAATAACAACACAATAGCACTTCTATAATTTCATAACTACATAAGTCCTCAATAACATTTTAATATTCATCAATTCAATACATTCATGTAAACATATTAACTTCTATTTATCTCCCAATATATGTATACCAACAGAATTTACAATAACATGCTTAAGTCATAAATTAAATAATATAGTCTCCAAAAAATGTACTATTTATACATGCCATAATTCTTAGTTACATAAAATACTAATCAACTACCAAAATATCTCTTCAGCTCTGATGCTACTCTTCAGGTCTTTAAGCAGCAAGCACAATCTCCAACCTGCGCGTGATAAAAATCAACGCGCTGAGTGGATGACTCAGTGGTGCTAAATAACCAACAAGTAAAATAACAAGAAATAGCCAAGGCAAATCTCGCAAGTGCTTTAATTATATAAATACCGAAATTGCATTAATGTAGTGAAAACACTGTGAAAGCAATAAGAAGATTATAAGTTTAAATATGTAGTCATTCTTTTATAGCAAAAATAAAATTTCACTCTTTTTAGTTAAGGCTCGTACTAATACAGAATGAATATAAGCAGATTTGATCTTGGCCTATGTTAGCGCCACCCCCATAACACAATCGTGGCCTATGAAAGCGCCACCCCCCTCACACAATCGTGACCTATGAAAGCGCCACCCCATCACACAAATAAGCGCGTCCACCTATTTATAAGGGCTGATAACCCTAGCATATGATCATAGCTTCGTATAACCAAATCAATCTCATCATACCACATTTCAATCATGCATAGTAGAGCCCAAATCAAAATCATTCTTTCACAAAGGACTTTATTACTTATTCAAAATTCTTAATCAAAACACTTCATTACTGAATACCCATCATTTCAAAATATCTCAACTTACAACTTACAAAAATTACCACATTCTTCAAAAGAAATATTTCAAATAGCTATATATACTTAATATAGTATAAAAGTACATATATCAAGAAATTTTCAGCATTTTCATAAACTTGACCTTTGCTGGGTTTTTAAAACATAACTTGAGTTATGGGTCTCCAAATTGACTGAAATTAGATTCATTAGAAAGATAAGAAAAACTGCTACAAATATTATGAAGGGACCATAGCCCAGATCCATCGATAAGATAGCAAACAAAAGCTCAAAACACAGACCAATAGATCAGACTTGATTCAGCAGAACCAAGTCAAATGTTTATTGAATTCCTATTTAACCAAACACTCAAATTAAACCAATCCAGAATAAGAGAAGTCTCAAGTCACAGGGAAACAACGTTTGTGAAGAACTCAGAACCTAATTTTGTCATTAAAGTGGTCAAAATGGGCACTCAATTGAGTGATGCATGTGGCCCGACACAGACAGAGTCAGTTTGGGTGTTTCAGCCATAAGTTGAGCTATGTATCTCCAAATTGGACACAAGAGGATGGGTTGGAAAGCTAAGAGGTAGACCTACACCTTTTATGAAGGACTCAGACACAAATGGAATTTAGAAAGGATCGAAAAATGGTCCTTCATCTCACTCAAAAACACGTTTTTCCCAAATTTAGCTTACTTTAACCATGCAAGGAACATGAACAACAAAGATACAAGGTAGAAATGTCTACCACACCATACATACTCATCAAACATCATCCAAGAGCATGTAATTGCAACCAAAATTCAACAAATCAATCATTTCATACAAAATCCCAAAAGATACACATGATAGCATAAAGGCACAAACTCAAAAATTTGAGTAAGGTAAGTGTGTTTATAAGCACTAACCTTCAAAACAAGCTTTAACAAGCTTGAATCAAAGCTTCTCAAGCTTTGGTCTTGCCCTTATCCTTGGTAGAAGGCTCTCCACCCTCTACATGTAAGAAACTCAAAATCAAACAAAGAAAACAAAGAAAAGAAGTAATTGGAGCATGATTAAGCATGTATATGCTAAAAGAAAACTCTAAACCCAAAAATAATTAACTTATCATAAAATCACTTACTTGACCCAAGTGGTAAAATCACCAAATTCCTTGAAATTAGTCACCAAATATTACTTCTCTTGCTTCACTCTCTAAGATTTCTTACTTAAATCAAGTTGGATGGGGTGAATTTGATGTGTTTACTAAGTAAGAATTGAAGAAGAAGAAGAAGAAGAAGAAGGAGACGTGTCGGGAAAGAAGAAGAAGGAAAAACAATAATTGATGGTTGCCTTTAATAAAGCAACTAAAGGGTGTTTTGGTCTTTTCTCCAAATTGGATGGCTAGGATTAAGTCACTAGTAATCTAAGTCACTACAAATATTCTCCAAATTAAATTCCTTCAAAATATTATTTATCTCCACAAAACTTTCTAATTTACTCCATAAAAAAAAATAATTCCTCAAATTTCCTTACTTAATATAACACCATAATTCACTATTCACAACTTCTCTAAATTCTCCAAAAATATTCATTACTTACTTTCTACCCATAAAAACCATGCATACATGCTCCAAAAATGTTAAATAAAATATAAAACATAAGTAATAATTTTTCCGGACCAAAAATAATACCAACTTTCGGAACGGTGGTACTATTCACAGGCCGGTAAACTACTATTGAAACACAGAAAAAACAGGGCGTTACATTAAGTTTTCATTATGATTTTAAGAAGACGAAAGGAAATGAAATTTTGAGAAATTTCCTATGTTAAGTAATTATGTTTAATTATGAAGTTTTCATGAGTTACTTAAGTTCTGAAGTAAGCTTATATTATGATTTCAAGAGGACTAAAGAATAAGACAAGTTTTATGAGAAGTGTTATAATTTAAGAATTAAAACAAGGATTTTGGGTTCTAATATACTTGGTGTGAATTTGGTGCATGATTTGATTTTATTATGAATAAGTTGGCGACCTAAGGCCAATATGAATAAAATGGCGACCTAAGGCCATCATAAATAAGTTGGCGACCTAAGGCCAATATGGATAAGATGGGGATCTAAGGCCATTATGAATAAGTTGGCGACCTAATATGAATAAGCTATGGAAACCTATCTGCTTCTCTTTTTCCTAAGTGTATGCGAGCCCTAGGAAAATATTTGTAAGGCAATTAAATGAATGGGATTCTATTATTTTAGTAAACCTTAGTTTGAAAATAAGTGATTATGTTATCAAATGAATTTTCAAAGCATGATATTTTGGTACATGGTTTTAAAATAAATAGTATGTGTATTGGTGTAATAAATGTTCAAGTAATGAATTTATGACTTGAAAGAATTAAATTATTTATGTTATTAAGTATAAATTTCTTTGATATTTCTTTTGCTATAAATGTAAACGTATGTTGAAGAGTTAATGATTTTATGATTGTAAATCTTTTGATAAAAATTTAGGTTTTAAGTGTGTTGCCATCACAACATTGGTAAGTTTGTCATTTATGAGCACCACTGAGTTTCATACTCAGCCTGTTGATTTTTATCACGCGCAGGTTGGAGACTAGAGTTGCTATTTGAAGATCAGAAGAGTAGTTTCAGGACAAAAGAGACTATTTTAGTAGTGGTAGAATTAGTTTGATGTAATTAAGAATTATGACATGTATAATTATTACATTTTTGGAGATTATGTTATTTGAATTATAACCTAAGCATGTAATTATAAATTATTTGGTTTATTTATTTGGAGATAAGCATGAGATTTTATTTAACGATTGGATATAAAATATTTTTAAGATAGTTGGCATGATTAAGAACATAAGGACTTGATATATATAATGAATGCATTTAATTGATGATCATTCAAATGCTATTGAGGAGTTACATTGTTTTAAAGTTATAGAAGTGTTGTTGTATTGTGTTGTTTATTTGGAGTTGTTGGGAGTTTGGAGCTGTAACTTGGGAGTGTTTTATATTTACATGTTTGGCGAGCTCAGTTTTTGAAAGGGAAACTCTTGCAGTTTTTCTGTAGGATTTTACCCAAACTATTTTTCAAAAAAAAAAAAAAAGAAGAAATTAAAATTTAAAATTTAATACTCGCTAAACTTGTGAATACTCAATTACTTCTAATTCATCATAGGAATAATATGATTTATATGTAAGTTAAGACAGTTTCTCAGACACTGAATGTGGAATTCACCAATGGGTCTCTCAGGACTAGGCGGCAGGTGTTACAATTTCAAGCAATGCTTGCAAAAAATGTTGTAATAAAAATGTTACTGTAAGTATTTTTTCTTGTAGAGGTTTAGAGATTTCTTCTACTAAATTTATGGCAGTTTTTGAATGGCTTCCTCATCAAATCAGCCTCTAACCCCTTCATACAGAACATTGCTCTTCCTCTCAGCTTTCTAGTAAGGCTAACCTTGCCTAAATCCAAGTTCTACAGCCCAAGTTATGGGCTAAAAATCCAAACTGGTTCTGACATAAAATCCAGCTTGAGTCTGACTTTGCAATCCGATTTTATTGCTGCTTTTAACTCACAAAATGTTCATGTTTTACTTTTAGCCCTTCATGGAAGTTGTAGATATATGTTTTATCTTTCCAATGGCTCTTTTAGCACGACATTTAGACATCTACAGCTCTAGAAAATCCTAAATTACATAGCATTTATTCACAAAATTCACATCAACTATACCTAATTGATAAACAAATACTAATAATTCAAGATTAGGTATAAAGTTGTAGCAAAAATACTAGGTAATATTAGACAAAGTTATATAATATATACTCTCATCACTGCAATATCTATTGAAAACAATTTCTACTTGGCGACTTCAATCTGCAATATAAATTGAATATTCTGCAATTTTCCGTGTTTAAAACAAGTAATAATGTATATAAATAAAAGTTCTTTTTTTTTTATATATTTGTTCATGCATGACTTCAACCATTTGCTGTGGCCTTCATGGCACCGGTACTCCTTTATATTATTTATTTATGTATTTGATTTGTGCATGTACGTGTTTGTTACTTATTACACTTATTCTTGCTATAATAATTAATATATTTATTTTGAAGATAATGTTTTTATTATCGATTTTTCTTAGTTTTAGAAATGGTTTTAAGAACCAAGATAATTTAATTAATATGTTACCTAAACAATAATTTTTGAATTTTCTTTACTGCGCTTAACTTTAGCCCTTTTTTTTCAGGTGCTAAATGCTTTGCATCTGGAAGGCCTGCCAAGAAATGGACCTATTGGGACAGAAGTTACTAGATTGCTTCGGTTACTATTAATAATTTCGTTAAAAAAATTTCATTAAAAAAATTTTGTTTTTATTACTTCAGTTACTGTTAAAAATTATTTTTCCTGTTAAAAACCATCTTATTATATTTCTTTTGTTCCTTTTGGTACTCAAATATGCATGTGCGCCTTAGGAAACTCGAGGACTCATTTTTGCCTTAATACACTTTGGCCTTTTTGATAACTATGCTTATATTCTAGTCAAGGATTTGGACTTTTGGTGGAGCTTCCAATGATACAGTTGTGAGCTACTTGGATTGATAACACTGATTTAGCTCAATCTTCTTTTGCCAATTTTTTTTTTTTTTTTTATATCGGTTGGTGTCTAACTCTTAAAACTGACTAGTAGCCAGACGTAGTTTCTACTCTTCACCTCGGGTCTATGCAAATGCCCTTTCCACGTGGACTGGGCAAATCTCCAATACACATGGTTTATAATCCATGAGCATTGGCAGATTTAAGCCAATCTTCTTTTGCCATTGATCACCAAGTAGTTTCAATAAATTTTGTAACATATCGCCATGAGAGTGGTTCTAGCTTGGTTGATGTGCAACCAGGCTGGCTGAATGTGCTTAGAATGATGCAGATTCTAGAAGCATGAGACCTGCTCCATGAACTGAGATTCATAATTGTTATTTCTGATATATCTACTCTGTATTGTCAAACCAATGTAGCGCAAGAGGTATTCGCTTAAGCGCTAAACCGCAGGGACAAGTAGAATATTCTAACGCTTTTAAATATCAAAAGCAATGCGCATTCGACGAAGCGAAGGCTTTTTGCAGTTAAGATTGCACTTCATAAGTTATTTATTCTTTATTATTAATGAACATTTGGTGCTTATTGCATTTACTAGTTGAAAAAAGAAAAAATTTAGATTCTAGCAGTAATATGACTAGTAAATACTAGAGCAACATCAAGGGAAAAAGTCTAAAAATTTGTTGGACAGGCAAGGCACTGTCGGAGAAGCCAAAGTAGAAATTCCATAAGCATTATTGCAGAAGGCATGCAAGTGCATTCCAGGAGAAGAAGGAACTATTTCAATGTCATCCATGACAATGTTGGTGCAACCTCTCTTTCTTCCGCAGTTCAAATCGATTGCTCTTTCAACTGAAGAAGACCCTCTAATATTCCGGTAAGTAACATCACTGATATATACATTTGATGACTCTGCCGAATACGGAAAACGACAAAAGTAATTCTGATCAATAATAATGGGGTTTTGGGAAGCTATTAGTATGATGTTGTCAAATGTTATCTTTCTGGCATATCCTGCTCCGCCCTGTGAAAAATAAAAAGATGTATCATTTTATAAATGTGATAGAAAATGTAGTTACGCTATGTTTGTTCTTTTGTTACCTGCCATGTCTTTATCCTGACACCATTTTGAGTTCCTTTGAAGGTACAATTTTGCACATGTACTTCTTCTACTGTTTCATAAGCTCCATTCTTTCCCAGGCTTCCAACACTGCACACAAGGCTCTGTTATCTAATGAAATATGCATATATAATATAGAAGTGCCATGGGAAAAGGAAGAAAGAAATACAAGCTCGGGTTATTATGGGGTTAGGATTAGGAGTGATCATTCGGTTAACCAAACCGAATTAGTTCATTTTTATTCCATCCAAATATGCATTCATGGTATCTAAATTTGAATCAAATGGTGTAATAACCAATCCAAATTAAATCAATCCGGTTCAATTTATATTCAACTTTTTCAAACCAAATTAGCTTTTGGGCTTAAAATATATTCAGTTAATTATATATAGTAAAAACCGAATTAAGTATCGAAAATCAAACGGTTTTATATGCTCAAACTGATTAGTAATCAAATTTCTAGAACAATTATCCAAAACCGCACAAATTGAATCGATTTATTCTGGTTCTCAATTAGAAATTGAAAATTGGTGCATTAGTTAGGATTATCTTGCTAATGGAAGCGGTATCATATAGTGATCTGAAAAATGGTTTAGTCAATAATTTATATACTATAGAGCAAACCTTATTCCATGGCCTGGTCCACAACTGATACCAGAAATGTTGATATAAGAAGAGAAACCATTGATTGCAATACAATCATCACCTGTTTGAGAAAAAAAAAAAAAGAAGAAGAAAATAATATAAATAAGAGATGCAATCAAATTATTTAGAAATAACACTCTTTTTTGGTTATTTTACATCTCGTAAAGGTTCAGAACCAATCAAATCCAGTACGATCTTGGTTCAAAGCCAGGAAGGCTAAAATTTTTTAAAAAAATTTGTAATTTTATTCACAAATACACAGGTTTTGTCCAGTCCAACAATCAGATAAAAATGAGCTTCTCAAGCAAATGAAAACAAATGATAGTTTCATCAGGAGATGGAAAATAAAGAAAATAAAAAATTTATTGACCGGTTCTAATAACGGAGTTTCGGATGTTAATATGAGTTGAAGCAGAGATATCGATCCCATCAGTGTTAGGACTGTCTTGAGGTGCCGTAATATAGAGGTGAAACAGATTGACATCAGAGCATCCATTTATGCTTATGTGATTCCTTTGGCTGTTCAGATGCTTAAGTCCACTTAGTTGGAGACCATTGCAGTTGTGGAAACTTAGAGCCTGCACAGAATTGATTCTATGTAACCAAACCATATATTAATTTAAATGACAGACAATCATATCAAAATAATTTCAAGAAAAACAACTCAGAATTATGAGTGTCCAAACCGGCCAAAATCGAATAAATCAAAATTTTGTAACACTTCAATTGAATTGAAATTGAAATTGATTTATTTTTAATTTATATTGGATTTTTTTTAATTTATTCTCTTAGAGGATAAAAGTTTTTAGCCCTCCTTTCCAGGAGGGTAGAGCATAAAGTTTTTTTTGACCTCTCATTGATAATTTATATTGGGTTTTTTAACTGATTTCGAACGAAGATAATTAAAAATAATTAGTAAAATATAAGTAATCTTACTGTGGGTCTCGAGCAGCCTTTATCCTCCTGAAAGCAAATAATGAATTTCACATTTTAAATAAGGGAAAGAACTGAAAAAGAAAATAAGAAATGAAAGGAAACAAGCAAGCATTTGTGGGTAAATGCACTCACTTTGCAAAATTTCCACCAAAGACCTCCTTGGCCATCAATTTGACCTCCTCCATCTATGATGAGACCATTAACATCTGAAAACTGAAGCCAACTACCTTTGTCTTTACCCCATGCATTAATGTTGTTGGATGCAACAATGGTCCCTTGAATCTGTAAATGTAATCCACCAGATAATAATAAACTGATTTTTTTTAAAAAAAAAAAAAAAAGCAGAAAAACTGAATTTTCTCTTTCTCTATCCATATATCTGTCATATTTAGGTATTTCAGTGTAAAATAAACCGACCTAGTACAAATTAAATAAAACTGAATTTCATAAAAACAAACGAATCAAACCAAATTGTCAATAGTTAATCCCGGTTTGATTTGATTTTTTTTTTTTATTTTGACTTACTTTCTCGTTAAATCAATTTGGTTTTTTTTTTTTTTTAGAAGAAATCAATTCGGTTTTTAAAATAAAGAAAATGTTAATTTTTTATATGAAAATTAGTATAAACCAAAATTTTTTTAAACTTGAATTGAATTAAATTGGACCAATCGTTTTAATTTGTTTGGATGGATTTACCCAAAAAATAAAAAAATAAAAAATGCAAATGGAATTTGACCTGAATGTGAAGATTTTTGGACTTGCAAGGCCCTTGAAATCTAACAGGCTTCAATAAGAATGTCCCACCAGCTGGTACTATTAGGGTTGGAGTTCCTCTAGTTGCTCCACACAAATCTTCCCATGCTCTCAGGACAGCCTATTAAAATACATACATCAAAACATTAATTTGCTTCACAAAAAATCATAAAAATAATTATAACTAATATATAGGTTTCTGAATTAGAAAAAGAAATGGAAAATATTAACATAAAAATGAATCAACCGAAAGAAGAAGTGACGAAAGGGATATGTACCTGTGAATTGTCAGTTTTACCATCACCAATAGCTCCATAGTCAAGAACATTAAAACTACTACTTGCTGTAACAATCCAAAAGAAAGACAAAATTGTTACAGTAAGGACTTGTGCCATGATGTAATAAAACAATATCACTATATCTTTAACTCAGTAATTCTCCAGTTTATACATAAACTAACGCAAAGAACAGAGAAAAATTTATATATGAAGGAATAAAAAAATGGTGTCGTCTATATATGTAAGGTAATAGCAGAAATATAATTATTTTAGGGTCTAAATATTTAATTTCTTACCCAAATGGTAATAATAATAATAATATCTTTACCAAGAATATGGAAACTGATTGATTCCTTAATTTAAGACACTAATTACTGATTCAACATTTTGAGTTAATGTTCCAAATTTTGATAATTTTAAAAGGTAATATACTATATAATGCCATTTTTTACGACACTAATTACATACTAAGATTATATATATAAATTACAGTGAAAAAAACAAGAAATAATATTATTTATTTTTTTTCCATTTTTGACTATTTGGAAAAAGTTTAAGTTTAGTAAGATTCTGTATTTCCTTTTCTTGACTAGCTTCTTCTGTGGATGCCGAAGATGATGGGTTGGATATCATTTTTAAGGAAATCTTAATAATTAATTGCTATACTTTATATTGATAAATTTTAACTCCAACTATCTTTGCATTCTCAATTATAATAAGTCGAATTTGGAAAATAATTTCTGGGATTGAAGGCATTTTGATTTGACTGTTATAGACTGCATTCAGCATAGAGACTAATGCACTTGACTGACTTTCAAGAAAGTAAAGTTGTTTTTTCATGTTCATGTCATTAATATATATCTCCATAAGGATATAATTATGTTATGACCAGCCATCATTAGTATTTTTAGGATTAATACATAGCAAGTGCAAGTTAATTATGGTAAACAGAAATGTCATTGACTAATTAGCGTTCGTCATTGATGATCCATGATATATATAGTAGAATCATGGAGATCTGTTCAATGCTGATCTGGCGCTCTGTTTGAAGAATAGAACTATCTAAAAATTGAAATTTTGGTTTTAATTTCACTAATAAAACTTGAAGATTTTGGAAAGAAGATATGTCTTTCTTATCTCTCTATAGATTATGATTTTTAAACATAATGATTTTTTCTTTACTGTGAACATCTCCTAATTTGATTTTTAAATGTGAGAACTTCATTACATTACTTATAAAAATCACCTCTTTCTTCATAGAATATATACAAACGAGGTTTCACAGAATCTCCATACAATTTTGGCACAGAAATCAATCACACCTTTCGCTGTCAGGTATATTTATAAACCAAAATATTTTTCATATGAATAATATAAAATGTCTCCAATTAATTGAAATTTTAATTTAATTAATATTTACTATTACTTTATTTGTCATTGTATGTGTTTCCCGATTTGGTCCACTACTCTAGATTCAGTAAAGGGATAAATTTTTCTAATCCAAAGTTTTCATTTATATTTTAGTTTGCAGAGAAGAGAAAATAATAATTACAGCTCAGATACTTCACTTGCAACAAATAAATGATGTTTGATTATAGCCCCTTCACAATTCATCGTAAAAGATAATAATATTAACATAATGGTTGCATGATCTTATGACAAATCCTCCTAAATTGTTAAGGATGATTCGATCAAAATGAATCTTGTATTAACTATAACACCATTTTATTAAGAGGTTTTAGACCAATATATATTGATCATTTGACATTGATATTCTCCTAAATAATAATGTTGCAATCGTTATGGTAAATTTGTTGAGATATTTTAATAAGCGAGGAACATCGGCAATCAGAACTTTCCTTTCAGAGAGACCTAATGTTTGTAAATTTTTTATCCTATGCGCAACTGTCACTGTTTTCATCTTCTTTGTTTAGCAGATTCTGATCCTACAGTATCTGCAGATGTAAATTATTTCCATTTGAAGTGATTCAATCTGAGTCAAGTTCCTTATTGTAAATAAGAAATTGAAAAGTGTGGGTCTCGTATATGAATGGCACAACCCAAGAGGGGGGTGAATTGAGTTTTCTAAAAACAGATATAAATTTTAGAATTTCAAAACAAAATATAAAATTCTAAGTGCAGCGGAAAAATACAGAACTCGTGAGAATAGATTATGAATTAGAATCACCTCACAAAGTTCTATTTATAAAAGATAGAAATTCTGTGCAAAGTGCAACTATTAATTAGAACAGCTTCACACTGACTTATTCAATATCAGAGCTTCTTTATGAAGGAAAGCTATTGAAATTAGAACTTCCTCATAAAGTTTAGAAAATCATATAAAGCTATGTGAAAGACAGTTATTGAATTTAGAACTTCTTCACAGAGCCTTAATCAAGTATCAGAACAACTTTATGATGGAAAGCTATTGTGATTAGAACTTCCTCTTAAAGTTTAGAAAATTAATTAGAAACCCAAGCAGTGAAATATACTGTGAATAGAAGAACAGTCAGAACATGGTATATTCACTTATTAGAATTTCAGAGTTCTAATGTTCGGAAAAGATAAGACTTATTACCGTTTTAGAACATCTGAATCATTAATAATTTTAGCGTTTCTAAAAATTAAACAGAGGTGTTATAAAGGCAGTATCAAGCAAACTTCAGAAATAAAAAGATCAATACAGAGATTTATAGTGGTTCGGCACTAACTCACCTACATCCACTCCCCAAGGCGCATCTTGAGATCCTCAACTATGTTATCTCTTTTAAAGGGTAAGAGACAAACCAACAGTAAAAGGCAATAGATCAACACCTATATCTACCCCTTTTGTCCCATTAGATTTTCCAAAGGTTCTAGTTAACCTCAACCCTTTCTGTTTTTGGCAGAGTACAGAAACTCAATTCAAGACATTAAAATCCCACACATGGAGAAGGTCGCTTGATAACCTCTATCACAATAGCTTCTAACCTAAGCTATTACACACAAAAGTTTAACAAATAAAGAGCCTGTCTACTATAGATTACAGAATCTAAATAGACAGAAAGAAACGCACATATAAGCCCAGGAAATACAGTTTTTCAGATTAGAAAATCGTTTAGAACACAGAACCGTTTTTCAAAAGTAGTTGTAAAAATTCTTTTCACTTTAAAGATAAAAACATTAAGTGTAGAGATGAAAAGAAAAAATGGGGGTAGAGAGTAAGTTTTGAGAGATAAAAATTTGATTAATGTGAGAATGCTCTTAAAACGAAAACTCTTACTTCACCATAGCTTAAGACGTGAAAGCTCCCATATATAGAGAGCATCGTGTCCCTTGCTTTTGGAAAGTGGATATTTCATTTGAAATCAGAATATCTTCTTTCCTTATTTAGAAGATATGAAAATCTTTGTTACCAAAAAAATTTATTTTATCCTTTTTGGTAAGAGAATAAAACACGATTTTGCTTTCCTTTGAACAAAAGATTTTCGGCAGCATTATTTGGAAAATATTTTTACGGAAGGATGCTCTTACTAAAAACGAAAAAGATTCTCCTTCGTTTTTAAGGTAAGAAAATAAATTTAAGTACTTTAGATCTTTCAAAATATATTTCCGAAAAGTGTATGATTTTATTACCAAAAACATTAGAGAAGTAATCTCTTTAGTTTTAGGAAATTAAATCATTTCGATTTAAAGAATATTTTTTTAAAACAAATAAAAGAATTTATTTTAAAAAAATCTAATTTCAGAAAAATATTTTTGATAGAAAAATTAATTTATGTGCTCATATATGGATTTTCTCTCTATCCTACAATATATCCTAAATACCTAGCTACTAGGGTCTTCGAATATCTTCATACTCAATGTAGGACTTGCTTTGTACGGTTTCTTTCCATAATAATTCTGCATAAAATAATATTAGCACAAATAGCAAAATTTAAATTTATTTGTTTTGTATTAATCATCAAAATCCGAGATTAGAAATTGACCATTGAGCCAACAATCTCCCCCTTTTTGATGATGACAAAACCAATAAATTTAGCAAACATAAAAGCATGTGCTCCCCTTGAATTTTATGCATATAAGTTCTAATCATGCCAAATGATCTTAATATAAAGCAAATTAGAACATGTATTTTGCTTTCCTTGAATAGATGCAGTAAAACTATTTTGTGAAAATTAGAACTAGGGAGGCTTTTTAGAAACTGATTTTAGAACTAGCAAAACATAGGCAAGATATTCTAAATTCTAATAATCAGAGCATATATGTATATTAGAACTAGCAGAGATAGACATGATGTTCTAAGTTCTAATAATCAGAACATATGGTCAAAGCAAAAAACAATAGAATAGAAACTGATATTGAAAATAGAACAAAAAATCTTATGTCCAACCTGCAGAACAGTCGTTAGAATAAGAATCTAAGTTCTAAAAACACTCAGCTTATCATATAGAAAATATGCTCAACAAAATAGACCATATAGAAAGCAATAGCCACCAACATAGATATAAGTACTTTGGTTACTAAGTACGTACCAAAATAATCAGAATACCACCAAAATAACCAGAATACCACCAAAATACCTGCGTTCTCCCCCTTTTTGTCATCATACAAAAGGGTTAGACAAAATCAAAACAAAATAAAGAAAAATAAACAGTTCCAAAGATATAATCCTATAAAGATAAAGCAAAATAAATTGTTCAAAACACATAAAAAAAAAAACAAATCAGAGAGGCTTAGAATCAGTTCTAAGTCTCTTAGAACTCCTCAAATTTTGAGCTGGAGCAGTCTCAGAAGAACTTTCTGGCCTTTTAGAAGATGGGTGTAGTGGAGGCTTCCTTCCATGAGTTCTATGCTTGCCAGCAGTGTGCTTAACCTTCTGTGGTTTCTCTGAGGAGGGGATGTAGGATGTTCCTTTCACTCTGAGAGTAGCTAACTTCCTTGCATTTACATCTTTCATCCTTTCCAAAGTCTTGATAAGAGATTGATTCTGTCTAATTATAGTCTGACAATGCTGTATTGCCTCATCAAGTTCTTTATTGTGCTCTTCTATTAGCTCCTTCTCTATTCTTCCCGGCATAACTTCCCTGCTTCTTTGAGCCAACAACAACTGAGATTCTTTCTCTGTCTTATCCTTAGTAGACTTCTCTTCATCACTAATTTCTAACTTCTCAGTTTCAGCATCACTAACTTCCTCTACTTTCTTCCCCTTTTTCCATCTTTTCAGGCTCTTTCTTCTTTTCTGTTTCTTCTTTTTCTAATTCTTCTTTCTCTGCAGCACTCTCCTTTTCAGTTTCCTCTTTCCTCTCTTCTTCTAATTTCTCTTCTTCTTCTGTTTCTTCTTTCTCTTCTTCTGCCTTCTTTTCCTCTTCTCTTACTTTCTCTTCTGATTTCTTTTCTTCTTCTTCTATTTCACCTAACTTTGTTTTTCCTTTTTCTTTTCTCTTCTTCTCAGTTTCTTCTTTTCTTTCCTTGTCCTTCATTACTTTTTCTTTCTTTGTTTTTCCAATTTCTCTTTTTACTTTCTTTTCTTTTTCAGTTTCTTCTTTTCTTCTTTCTCTTTCTTCTCCTTCTCTTCTTTTTCTTTCTTTTCCTTCTCTTCTTTTTCTTTCTCTTCTCCTCCTTCCTCATCCTTCATTTTCAAAGACCCACTATCTAACTTGGAAACAGAACGGCCAACATTCTCATCTAGATCGACATCCAGAAACTCAAACACAAGGGGTAAGAATCATACCGTAGGGTAGCTTTTTAGGGTTGTTCAACAACTTGTAAAAAATGATGTGACATAGATTGAGTGGTTTCTTCTTAACTATGTGCCATATTATACACAGCTCTACTTGATTTACATAAGTGAGTGAAGCACTCTTGGGATAAATGTAGTGCACAATGAGCTTGTACAACCATTTCATGTTGTACCCTGTTTGTCTGCAGAACCCTTCTTCACAGTCTTCTTCACAAATTCTCCCTTTTTATAATCGCTAACCCTAGACACATCCTTAATTTTTGTCACTCTAGACCCCTCATTCGGCACATCAAAAATTTTCCCAAAATCAGCATAAGATAACTCTTTGGTCTCACCCTAAAGCTTGACAGAGATCAATTCTGTCCCATTAACTTTCAGAGAGCCATAAAATTCCTTAACCAAACTCTCATAGCACAGTTTATTCAGAGACAAAAAATTCATCCAGCCTTGGAACTCAAAAAGTTCCTTAAACTCAAACTCATCGCTACCAAAGAATTTCCAATCTATAACGTATGAACGCATGAGAGGATAAGGTGAAAGAACTGATTTACCTTTATCATGTGCTCTAGCTACCTGTTTCTGTGATGTAGCAGTTTCAATTTTTCTTTTCTTTGTTTCCTCTTCTGCCTTTTTCTCTTTCGACTCCTTCTGTTCATATTTCTTTGAGAGCTTTTTCAGGAGTTGAAGCTCCTGCTCAATTAGTGAGTCGGATGAAGAGTTTGAACTAGATTCAGCCATTGTTGCAAATCTCGAAACTCAGAACAACTTAGGGTTTTGGTTAGCAAAAAGACGATAGAGAGAATACTAAGCAGTTAATAGAGAATAAAGACACTTAAGTGGCGGAAGAAAAAGTAAAGAGCAGTTTTTAAATGGAATTCAAAATGACAAAAAAAAGACAAAAGAAATAAAATAAATAAAAAAGAAAAAAACAAAAATAAAAGAAATAAAACAATAAAACCGCCAAAGCACTAAAGACACAAAAACATAATAAAAACAAGCACACACAATAAAGTAACTGTTTTTTGTTTTAGTCTAAAGCAAGATTCTGATAATGACATTAGAAAGTCATATCAGAGCAATGTGCGTTTTAGACAAAAATCAATTTTCACACAGAACAAAAATTAGAACATAGCAAATCTTCTATTTTCGAATATAGAAAGCAGTTTAGAACATACTTACAGAGTTCTAAAGTTACGAGTTTAGAACTAACATACCAAGTTCTCTTCTAATTGAGCAGAATTGACTTTCATTCAAAGGTTTTGTAAAGATATCTGCCAATTGCTTTTCTGTGGGAATGAACTCAATTATGATATCACCTTTTTGTACATGATCACGTATGAAGTGATGTCTGAGTTCTATATACTTGGTTCTAGAATGTTGAACTGGATTCTTAGATAAGTTGATGGTGCTTATGTTGTCACACGTGATTGGCACTGTTTCTAATTTCAGTCCATAGTCTGCCAACTGTTGTTTAATCCATAGAACTTGTGCAACACAACTTCCAGCAGCAACATATTCTGCTTCTGCAGTGGAAAGAGCAACAGATGTCTGTTTCTTGCTAAACCATGATACAAGGGCGCTACCCAGAAATTGACAAGTCCCAGACGTGCTTTTTCTATCTATTCTGCTTCCTGCAAAATTAGAATGACTATACCCAACAAGATCAAATGTATCATCTTTAGAATACCACAGACCCAGATTAGAAGTTCCACAAAGATATCTTAGTATTCTTTTTACTGCAATTAAATGAGATTCTTTGGGACACGATTGAAATCTAGCATATAGACAAACACTAAAGTGTATGTCTGGTCTGCTTGCCGTTAGATATAGCAAAGAACCAATCATACTTCTAAACAACTTGATATCCACGTCCTTGCCTTTTTCATCTTTTTCTAATTTTGACGATGGACTCATTGGTGTACTACATACCTTGGCATTTTCCATTTTGAATCGTTTCAACAACTCTCTAGTATATTTTTTTTATTAATGAAAATTTCATTCTCACATTGTTTGATTTGAAGCCCAAGGAAGAAATTTAATTCTCCCATCATACTCATTTCGAACTCACCCTGCATAATCTTAGAAAATTCCTTACAAAGAAGGTCATTAGTAAAACCAAAGATTATGTCATCAACATAAATTTGTACAACTAGAATGTCATGTGCTTTATTTTTAATAAATAGTGTTGTATCAACCTTTCCTCTTGAAAAACCATTTTCTAATAGAAACTTACTCAATCTTTCATACCAAGCTCTAGGAGCTTGCTTTAAACCATAGAGAGCTTTAGTAAGTTTGTAAACATGATTAGGTTTATCAAAAATTTCAAAGCCAGGAGGTTGTTCTACATACACTTCTTCATTTAGAAAACCGTTTAGAAAAGCACTTTTCACATCCATTTGATACAACATGAAGTTTTTAAAACATGCAAATGCACAAAGCATTCTAATGGCCTCAAGTCTAGCAACCGGGGCAAAGGTCTCATCAAAATCGATACCTTCTTCTCGGTTGTACCCTTGAGCCACTAATCTTGCTTTATTTCTCACAACATTACCTTGTTCATCAAGCTTATTTCTAAACACCCATTTTGTTCCAATTACAGAATGGTTTTTAGGTCTAGAAATAAGTTTCCAAACTTGGTTTATCTCAAATTGATTTAGCTCTTCTTGCATAGCAAGAATCCAACTTTCATCATTTTGAGCATCTTCTAAATTTTTAGGTTCTAATTAAGAAACGAAAGCAACATTACCAAAATATCTTCTAAGTTGAGCTCTAGTCATCATCCTTTCTGAGGGGTTATACAATATATCTTCTTGTGGATGATACTTATGAAATCGCCATTCTTTTGGTAATTGAGAATCTTCATTTTCTGTTTCTGGCAATTGACTTTCAACTATGTTCTGATCTTCATGTTCTAATTCTGGTTCAGCCTGACTATTGATGTTCTGATCGCTTTCTGGCTGTTCTAGTTGTTCTGATCGCTCATTCTGCTTTTCAGGATTAGAATCTACAGCATCATCACTTTCTAATGTTCTAAAAGTAGAGTTAGTTTCATCGAACACAACATGAATAGATTCTTCTACAACTAGAGTCTTTTTATTAAATACTATATATGCTTTACTATTATTAGAATATCCCAGAAAAATCCCTTCATAAGATTTAGCATCAAATTTAGCAAGATGATTTTTCTTGTTATCTAGAATAAAGCATTTGCACCCAAAAATGTGAAAACAACCAATATTTGATTTTCTACCTTTGTATAGCTCATATGGAGTCTTTTTAAGTTTAGATCTTACCAAAGCCCTGTTTAGAATATAACAGGCAGTGTTAACTACTTCTGCCCAGAAATACTTTGGTAGTTTAGAATCACTTAGCATGGTTCTGGCCATTTCTTGAAGTGTTCTATCCTTGCGTTCCACCACTCCATTTTGTTGAGGTGTTCTAAGTGCTGAGAAGTTATGGAAGATTCCTGTCTCATTGCAAAAAGCATCGAATTTATGATTTCAAATTCTCCTCCATAATCACTTCTAATTGCCGTGATGTTGTATCCTTTCTCATTCTGTATTCTCTTGCAAAGATGAACAAACATGTCATATGACTCATCCTTATTTCCAAGGAAGAGTGTCCAGGTGAATCTTGAGTAATCATCTATAATAACAAATGCATAGAATTTTCCTCCAAGACTAGAAGGAGTAATTGGACCAAACAGATTAAGGTGTAGCAATTCTAAAGGTCTAGAAGTAGAAACCATGCCCTTAGATTTAAAAGAAGTTCTGGTTTGTTTGCCCATTTGACAAGCATCACAAATGTGATCTTTTTCAAACTTCAACTTTGGCAAACTACGAACCAAATCTTTCTTAGACAGTTTAGAAATAAGGTGCATGCTTGCATGTCCAAGTCTTCTATGCCATAACCAACTAAAATTATCAATAGAAACTAAACATATATCTTGGTTATGCATATCAGAGAGATCTACTAGGAATATATTTCCAAACCTTTTTCCAACGAATAAGGTTTTATTATCATGCATGTTCTAAACTTCACAATGAGAAGGTTCGAAGATCACTCTTCTATTTTTATCACAAATCTGACTAACACTTAACAAGTTGTAATGTAATCCTTCTACTAAGCATACATCTTCTATTGAAGGATTAGAACCTACCACACCAATACCAACGATTTTACCTTTTGCTTTGTCTCCAAAGCTTACTGTACCTCCCTTTTTCTTTTCTAATCTGGTGAACTTCTTTTTGTCACCAGTCATATGCCTAGAGCAAGCGCTGTCCATGTACCACATCTCTGTTTTCAGCTCGCTCCTTAGGCACACCTGAAAAGATCAAGCAGATTTAGGTACCCAACTCATATTGGGTCTTGGAGGATTAGTGGTAATAGGTGCACTATGATTTTTCTTTCTGTTGAAACTTTGATGTTCTAAAGTAACAACATTAGAAATAGCATTTTTCTGATTAGAAATACGATTCAGTTTAGAAATGCTATCATAGCTAGAATTTGTCTTCTTTTTAGAAAATGATTCTGAAATTGATTTTAGAATTCTAATCTCAGTTTTCAAAGATTCATTTTCAAAATTCAGATTTTTGCATTTTTCTTCAAGATGTGTCAGATTTTCAGAAAATCGATTATTACAACTTTTAAGATCTTTGATTTCTATAATAAGATCTTTGCATGTAACTTCTTGATAAAAAGCATCTTTTAAATGATTACTCTCAGATTTTAATTTTCTAAAATCTTTCTTTAGAACTTTATGCTTTCTAACAAGCTTCTCAAACTCATTGTAAAGATTATTGTAAGTATTTAGAAGATCATTTTCTGATTCAGGTTTTGAAATACTTAAAGTGCTTTCATCATTATCATGGATCGTTGCATTTGTTTCGTTGATTCCAGCCTTCTGTGTTGAAGTCAGAGTGCTGTTTTCTTTAGATTCAGAATCGATGGTAGCCATTAGACAGATATTAGCAATTTCTTCTTGATCACTGTGGCTTTCAGGATTAGAATCATCTGAATCACTCCAAGCAACTATGAAAGCCTGCTTCAGCTTCTCTTTCGTTGACTTCTTTTTCAATTTAGGACAATTAGGCTTGATATGTCCAGGTTTGTTGCATTCATAACAAACCACTTCAGAAGGTTCTTTCTTTGGTAAGTTCCCATTCTTGGGTGGAAAGTTCTTTTTGTTAAACTTTTTCTGTGGCCTTCCACTCTTTCTATAGAACTTTTTAAATCTTTTAGCAACCAGTGCTAAATCATCACTATCAAGATCAGAAGAACTTTCTTCACTAGAATCTACCCTCAAAGCCAATCCTTTCTTTTTCTTATCTTCTATAGTCAAAGAAGATTTCATTTCTTCTGAAACAAGAGCTCCTATAAGATAATCATAAGTGACGGGAGTCTCTTTGTAATTCATGACAGTTCCTATAGAATCCCATTTTCTAGGTAGAATTCTAAGGATTTTCTTAACAAGCTCATCTTCTGAAATATCCTTACCGAGAGTTCGCAAAGGATTAACTATATTAGTAAATCTAGAATTTAATTCTGCAATAGTTTCTCCTTCTTTCATACTAACCATTTCATATTCTCTCCAAAGGATATTTATTCTGGATTCCTTAACTCTATCTGTACCCTCATAGATGACTTTAAGTTTTTCCCATACTTCTGTTGCCGATTTACATCCAGACACTTTGTTGTATTCAGTTGCATCTAAAGCACAATGAAGAATATTAATGGCTTTTGCATTTATGGCAATATCATTCCAATCAGCATCTGTATATTTTTCTTCTGTTTTTCTAACTGACTTATCTCCTACAACTTTCATGGGAATACGAGGACCAGTGATAACATTTCTCCAGCAGTTTATATCAACTGATTTCATGAAATTCTCCATTCTAGTTTTCCAGTAAGAGTAATTAGAGCCATTGAACAAAGGAGGTCTAGAAACAGATTGTCCTTCTAAAGAAGTAAGAGGAAGTGGGGTTGCCATGGGATCTTATCTCTTAAGCAGTTAAGCTTCGGTAAGTCAAGCGTCAAGGCTCTGATACCAGATTGTGGGTCCCGTATATGAATGGCACAACCCAAGAGGGGGGTGAATTGGGTTTTCTAAAAACAGATATAAATTTTAGAATTTCAAAACAAAATATAGAATTCTAAGTGCAGCGGAAAATATAGAACTCGTGAGAATAGATTATGAATTAGAATCACCTCACAAAGTTCTAGTTATAAAAGATAGAAAGTCTGTGCAAAGTGCAGCTATTGATTAGAACAGCTTCACACTGACTTATTCAATATCAGAGCTTCTTTATGAAGGAAAGCTATTGAAATTAGAACTTCCTCATAAAGTTTAGAAAATCATATAAAGCTATGTGAAAGACAGTTATTGAATTTAGAACTTCTTCACAGAGCCTTAATCAAGTATCACAACAACTTTATGATGGAAAGCTATTGTGATTAGAACTTACTCATAAAGTTTAGAAAATTAATTAGAAACCCAAGCAGTGAAATATACTGTGAATAGAAGAACAATCAGAACATGGTATATTCACTTATTAGAATTCCAGAGTTCTAATGTTCAGAAAAGATAAGACTTATTACCCTTTTAGAACATCTGAATCATTAACAATTTTAACGTTTCTAAAAATTAAAGAGGTGTTATAAAGGCAGTATCAAGCAAACTTCAGAAATAAAAAGATCAACATAGAGATTTATAGTGGTTCGGCACTAACTCGCCTACATCCACTCCCCAAGACGCATATTGAGATCCTCAACTATGTTATCTCTTTTAAAGGGTAAGAGACAAACCAATAGTACAAGGCAATAGATCAACACCTAGATCTACCCTTTTGTCCCATTAGATTTTCCAAAGGTTCTAGTTAACCTCAACCCTTTCTGTTTTTGGCAGAGTACAGAAACTCAATTCAAGACATTAAAATCCCACACATGGAGAAGGTCGCTTGATAACCTCTATCACAATAGCTTCTAACCTAAGCTATTACACACAAAAGTTTAACAAATAAAGAGCCTGTCTACTATAGATTACAGAATCTAAATAGACAGAAAGAAACGCACATATAAGCACAGGAAATACAGTTTTTCAGATTAGAAAATCGTTTAGAACACAGAACCGTTTTTCAAAAGTAGTTGTAAAAATTCTTTCCACTTTAAAGATAAAAACATTAAGTGTAGAGATGAAAAGAAAAAATGGGGGTAGAGAGTAAGTTTTGAGAGATAAAGATTTGATCAATGTGAGAATGCTCTTAAAACGAAAACTCTTACTTCACCATAGCTTAAGACGTGAAAGCTCCTATATATAGAGAGCATCGTGTCCCTTGCTTTTGGAAAGTGGATATTTCATTTGAAATCAGAATATCTTCTTTCCTTATTTAGAAGATATGAAAATCTTTGTTACCAAAAAAATTTATTTTATCCTTTTTTGTAAGAGAATAAAACACGATTTTGCTTTCCTTTGAACAAAAGATTTTCGGCAGCATTATTTGGAAAATATTTTTACGGAAGGATGCTCTTACTAAAAACGAAAAAGATTCTCCTTCATTTTTAAGGTAAGAAAATAAATTTAAGTACTATAGATCTTTCAATATATTTCCGAAAAGTGTATGATTTTATTACCAAAAACATTAGAGAAGTAATCTCTTTAGTTTTAGGAAATTAAATCATTTCGATTTAAAGAATATTTTTCGAAAACAAATAAAAGAATTTATTTTGAAAAAATCTAATTTCCGAAAAATATTTTTGAGAGAAAAATTAATTTATGTGCTCATATATGGATTTTCTCTCTGTCCTACAAAGTATCCTAAATACCTAGCTACTAGGGTCTTCGAATAACTTCATACTCAATGTAGCACTTGCTTTGTACGATTTCTTTCCATAATAATTCTGCATAAAATAATATTAGCACAAATAGCAAAATTTAAATTTATTTGTTTTGTATTAATCATCAAAATCCGAGATTAGAAATTGACCCTTGAGCCAACAAAAGGTATATGTCAGGGAAACCAAAATCATTTCATTCTCTTAAGCAGTCAAATTGCCATGAACTGGTTGGTGTAAATAACGCCCATGATTATCTTGTCATAGAAGAGCATGGATATTGTTAGAAAAATTATAAAGGAACAAGTATTTGTTGTCAAGCTTTTGACTAGGGGTGGTCATTTCACGGTTTTTGAAACCGGTACCTGTAAAGTATTGAAATAGAAAAATAGCTAATATAGAAATATTGAATGATTGGAGTTTTAAGTGATGATTTTATTGAAGCAGTTCTTGGTTATATATAGCCTTACATCTAACAAGAAAGAGAAAATTCAAACCACATATTATGTTAAGTGGTTTTGGATAACAAGAATAAAATAAGATAGCTAAAATCTCTAACAAACCCAAAAGAATAGGTCTTTATTCAACAGTCCTAAACTCAAGTAATTTCTTCCAATAATCCCTCTCTTGAACTTATTCCTCTCGTGAAAGAATTATTTTAAATTTGAAACAATGCACATGCCTATTTCTTCATGCAATTTCTGAAATGCTTCCAACTTGAGAGGCTTTGTCATAAGATATGCATGCTGATCTTAAATGCCACAAAATAGTAAATTAATAGCTCCTTCTTTAGTAAGATCCCTAAGAAAATGAAATCTTACCCTTATGTGCATGGATCGACCATATAAAATTGGATTTTTGGACAGCTTTGTAGTCGAAGCATTATCACATATTAACATAGTACCTTCTGTATGCATATGACTAATTTCTTTTAGTATCCTCCTCATCTAAATAGCTTGACAAGCACATGCAGTAGCTGCAACAAACTCAGCCTCCGTGGTTGACAAAGTGACTATGGATTGCTTTTGAGATGACCAAGCTACTGCTCCACCACTCATCATGAACACATAACCCGAACTACTCTTACTATCCTCCATATCTCCAGCATAATCACTATTAGTAAAACCAACCAAATCACTAGTTCCTCCCCTTTTGTAAAACACACTATAGTTCACAATCCCTTTTAAGCACCTTAAGACCCTTTTAGCTGCAGCAAAATGTAGTTGTGTAGGACATGCCATGAAACGACTGATAAGACTTACAACGAACAGGAGATCAGGGCGAGTGGCCGTAAGATACATCAGGCTTCCCACTATCTGCATATACTGAGTTGCATCCACCTTTATGCCATCTTCATCTTTACCAATCTTTTGTCCTGGAACAATAGGATTACAAACGGAATTATATTTCTCTATTCGAAATCGACTCAAAACCTCAGTTGCATACTTCCTTTGGCATAAAATACACCATCAGACCTTTGTATCACCTCAATTTCAAGAAAAAAATCTCATGTTTCCTAAATCTGCCATATCAAACTCCTTTTTTATAGAACATTTAAATTCATCCAACATATCTTCACCATCACCAGTAAATAAAAGATCATCAACATAAATGCTCACAATGAGAATTTTACCTCCCTTTCTCTTGACAAAGAGTGTCTGCTCACTGGAACTGCTTTTGAAATCCTCCTTGATGACGTAGGACTCTATTGGACTAAACCAAGCCTTAGGTGCCTGTTTTAGTCCATAAAGGGCCTTTATAGCTCATATACCATCTGTTCACTTCCTTTCTTCTCATAACCTTTCCGTTGTTTTATAAAAATGTCTTCCTTCAAATTCCCATGTAGGAAAGTCGATTTGACATCTAATTGATGGAGTTTCCAGCCTCTTTGAGCCGCAAAAGCTATAATCATTCCCACTGTATCCATCCTGGCCACAGGTGCATAAATATCTATATAATCAATTCCATATTGCTGAGTGTAGCCTTTCACCACCAATCTTGCTTTGTATTTGTCAAGTTCTCCAAGCTCATTTATCTTAGTTTATAAATCTGTTTTACTCATATTTTCTTTGCATCATCAGGTAGTTCCACCAAGTGCCAGTTTTGATTTTTTTTTTTTTCAATGGATTTGATTTCTTCATCCACAACCAGTCTCCACTTTGGGCTTTTGACAACTTCCTCAAAGTTTGCAGGATCTGATGTCATCAAAATTGCCATGTTTTCCATGTTTGCTTTATCTTCTTCTGATAAACCTTCACCAGAAGCGTGATCTATCGACCATATAGGTGGACGTAAATTCTGCCCTCCCTTGTTGTCAAATCTGCTGCAGCAACTGGTGAATTAATTTTGGCTTCATCTGTGACTTCTACTTCTTCAGCTGTGTTCTCCATTGATTCTTCTTCATTTGCATTCCTTTCAATGTTATCCCTCCATTCTAATTCCATTAATTGTTCACCTTCAAAATTTGCATCCAATCCCACACACGATCTTCTTCGAAAACTACATCATGACTGACTAAAATTCTTTTGGCAACTGGATCAAACATTTTGTACCCTTTGGATTCACCACTAACCCCAAATAGGACACACCTCATTCTTTTATCTTCAAGCTTGCTTCTCCTAGCATCTGAAATATGAACATGTCCCACACATCTAAAAACTTAGAAATAATCAACTGATGGCTTCTCTCTGCTCCACACCTCTTCTGGGTTCATATACTTTAGGGTAGGCGATCGATTCAAGACATGAATCATCCACCTAACTGCCTCTGGCTAGAAAATATTTGGCACTTTCTTCTCTGTCAACATAGCTCTCACCAGGTTCATCATAGTACAATTCTTGCGTTCGGCCACTCCATTTTGCTATGAAGTATAAACTGTGGTCAATTGTCTCTTTACTCCATGATGTTTGCAGAACTCGTTAAACTCTGCAGAGTTAAGTTCTCCTCCTCATCTATTCTTAAGCATTTAATGGGCATCCCAATTTCTTTTTCCACGAGTATTTTGAAACATTTAAAATGGTAAAATGTTTTTGATTTTTTCTAAAAGAAAATAAGTCCATGCTTTCCTAGAAAAATCATCTATGAAACATA
Organism: Jatropha curcas; assembly: GCF_041381405.1. Lineage (NCBI taxonomy): Eukaryota > Viridiplantae > Streptophyta > Magnoliopsida > Malpighiales > Euphorbiaceae > Jatropha > Jatropha curcas. The sequence goes on along the minus strand of NC_143160.1, from coordinate 21,415,782 downwards.
ATAAATACCTCTTCTAGCTGCTTGAAGCTGGTGTGATAGGACCACAAAGATCCGCATGAACTAGACCCAATTTCTTAGTTGCTCTCCACTGACTCTTTTTAGGAATTTGAGTCCGATGTTGCTTGCCTTTCATGCATGCCTCGTAAGTGACACTTGGAGCTACTGTAAACACTTAAATTTTGCCCCTAAAAGGTTTAGTGATGATACACTATTTTTTCGATAAAATTGGATTAGGATTCCCAAGCGCTCTAGTTTTTGGATCGATGGTCTGTGGGTCAAAGCGGGCCGAGTCTCGTTGTGGGGCTCGACAGTGATATTTTGCCACGTCCGCCCTAAAATGGGGCCACCCACCCTCATTTGCCTATAAATAGGCATTGAGTGGTGTGTAAAAGGGGGACTCATTTGCGAAACAAGGGAAAATTCTTGCATTTTAAAAATTCAACCATAGAAATCTAAAGGCAACTTGTGTTAACCTTTGATTTGTGGTGAGAATTCATTGTTAATCAATCAAAAGCCCTTGTAGACAATTGAGAATCCTAAAAACACAAACTCTTATCTTGAATCTCAGATTTTTGGATCAATGACCAAGTGTTGGGTTTTCCTTCATCCATTTTTGAGTAAATCACTAAATAAATCACAAAAGTTAATTTCTGACAATCTTTAAGCGCTTTCTTCATCTTTTTCTTTGCTTTTTCGATGTTTAAAACACCATTTCTGGGTTGGTTGTGAGGGAAACCTAGGATCAACTAAACAAGGGTTTCTGCACTTCTATGGGGCAGGACCAACAGTAGTGGCGTGCGCCAATATGTGTGGCGTGCACAACTTCCCTATGGCTCACGCCACAAGTGCCCAAAAACCCTTGTTCTTACCCAATAAATGTCTCGATTCGATGATCTGATGGCCAAGCTCCGACCTTAAAAGGTTCATGATGCGTATAAAGTCATATATGGATCAAATAAACACATAAAACATGATTGAGAGCAATGATTGATGGATTTCTTCATCCTTCTACGATGAACATCAAGATCATGAGCTTAAATCATGCAAAACCTTTAAATTTGTGTCATTTAATTATTGTCCTTTACTTTACTAGCACTTTATCATTCCTGTACTTTATTATTTCTATCCTTTAAATTCTTGTCATCTACTTTAATGTTTATTATTATTGTGCTAACCCTTTATTTGTTAATCTTGCATCATTTATATTCATCATATTCATGATTATTGGATGATTGATTGTGTTATGATCTTGTAATTAATATATACTTTTGTGGATACTTGTTATTCTTTATGTTTGTTACTTGTGGTTTGGATTTATTTTTGATTTAGGCTTCTTACTACAAAATGTAAAAGGATTCTTAATGGGATTCCTATTATTGCTTGATGTAATTATTATTTGGATTTGGAAAATTTGGAGGGTTTAAGGGTAGATTGCATTTTAGGAAGTAGTTTGTATTCTTTTCTCTTCCCCTTTTCTTTATATGTTTTGTTTAATGTTTGCAATAATTGCTTGAATGACATCGTTTTACAAAATTGCATTAAAACCATTTTTACATCTCAATTAAAACTTAATCCCATTATTGATTATTGTGAATGTTTGGACAACGTGGAAGCCGGCTTAGCCGGGCGAAATGGGTGCCTAACACCTTCCCATTTTACCTAACTCCCGGACCCTATCTTTGGTTCAAAACCGGATTAGTCGATTCCAAAGAAATGGCTAATTCAAGAATTTTCCCTTAAGGGTGGCGACTCCAAAATAAAACTCTTACCAAAGTAAGAGAACCTTTTTCCGAGGATTAAATGGATCTAATAAAAGAAAACCATTTTTTAAAATAAAATAAATCAAGCCCGTTCGAGTCGATTCTTTCCAATTTTTTGGGAAAAATCTGTCGTCCTCAGCCTGGTGACTCCGCTGGGCATCGAACGCAGAATCTCTGGTTTTCAGTTTTGGGTTCGAATAAGAGAGTTGACTCTGAAAGTTTTCTACTTATTCACAATCTTTAATAATATTATGAACTTTTGAATTGAGTTCATTTTTCGTACTTATAAACAGTCATTCATGCATTATTCTCTTCTTTATCTCCTTTCTACCCTAAAACCCTGAGGTGATATTGGGGATCGTGGTCCTCTCACTCTACTCGACTGTTTGGATCCACCACTAATATACACCACCCACAAGTCAAGTATTGTTTGGTATATCAAAAGAATTGGCACAATAAGCAAATGGGAGGAAAGAACCAATTCTTGCTTATGGAACACAAGACTTAATAAGCCTAACCTAAGCACATGTAAATGACCCTAGTTCCTGCCTCTAGGTTCACATTAATAACATTTGATTGTTGCATTCATACAATAAATGCGAGAGGCGTCGGTCTAAAATCTCATGATGGTTTATGAGCCCAACCTATATGTCCTAGGGTTAGAAAGAGACCGTACCTTGAACCGTGTGTAGGAGATATAAGGGTGGAGGTCATGAATTTCCTTACTCTCGTTCCCCCCTTATTTGAATATAATTACTATGGTTGTATAGTGCTTTATTCATGCATCAATTGACTTATTTATTTGTAGCCACATAGGGTATATTCCAGCATGGCTCGATCCCGACAATCAAAGCGCCAAAGGGCGAAAGACCTAAGAGAAGTGTTGGAGGCAAAACGAGCTAAAAGAGCTCTATCCAATAGTGACTGTAAGGCCTAGACTCAAATGCCTAAGAGGGAAGCTCCTCTGATTCCAACTCCGACGAAAGAAGACCATTTAGAAGAGGCTCATCAACCTGCTTGAAATAAAACAAGCACAACTCGAAGCTATGACTCTCTTTTAAGGTGTGGAGGCACGATTCACGCTCATGTGCAATATCGCCAACCGCCTTGTAGAAATTGCCACTTCACTCTAGAGGATGCGAAGCCTTATCAAACCTCTTAGGCTTAGAAGTTCAAGAATTGTAAATATTTAGCTAAGGCTTCAAAAGAACAATCAATGTAAAAAGTTCACTTTTGGAGAAGTAATGAAAGAGTCTATTTTTTAGCCAAATATTAGTAATGCAAAAAAGAAAAAAATCTCAATTGTATATAAATAATGAAACCCTGCTCAAGTATTATCACGCTTGAGGAAAAAAGAAAGGGATAGAAAATAAAAGAATAAGCAATAAGGTCATTATAAGTATTTGGCTATGAAATATGGGACGTTTTGTAGCTAACAGTTCTCAAGGGCCTCTCTCTGATTTTGGATTTGTATAGTCGTGATAAAGCCACGATGAAATACAGCATTAGGTGCATTTCATGATGTTGTGATAATATGATCTCATTATTGTATGCCATTTCATAACCATGCATTCATGCATACATGCATCATGTCATGTTTTCTAACATTCATTTTGTGCAGTCAAGATAGCTCCATACCAATAGACGGCCACTTTGTGGTTTTCTATATCATATATCATCAAAATGCACACGGGGGAGCTGATCTCCCTATACATGGCTGACGGTATCGAAGACCGCCCTCATAAACCCATGGTGTCCCACTTCATCTCAATTCCATACAAACAAGGCACAACAATTTCAAAGCACAAATAATCAAACAATTCATTCAACATAATGCACCAAAATAATCCTTAATGCACAAACATAAAAGTATAATCATATATTAATAATTAAATAAAATAATAATATATATAAAAAAATAAATAATAAGTTTTCTCCTTTATATATATATTTCCTTATAAAATAAATGATATGTGTATGCAATGATGATATGCACTATTTATTGTTACTCACAATGATAGAGAAAAGAAGAAGCTCCAGCTCAGATTTTGATATGGAGGAGCAATAGACGAGCCAAGACGATATAAAGAATTTAAGAATGCAAAGGAACTGAATTAGACAAAGGACTAATTCAAATGCAGAATTAAGGAATTAATCTAATAAATTTATCAGCATATCTATTTGCTATAACTAAACTAAATTCTACAGAAATTTCGGTAAAACCTCTCCTAAAGTATGTATATTCATATATTCCTTTGTCTAACGCACTGGGTAAGTAATACTGTCACTATAGCCTAAGTGATTACCATTATCAATTCATATCATCTTCTCATTTCTTTTCTTTTACCTAGTAGTAAAAAATAATTTATTATTATTTTTCATATATATATATATATATAACATACACCCTTTGCATGCTAAGGGTGTATGTTATGTATATATGATATATGATATGATCATCATGCCAAAGCATGAAGCCTGCGATTAAAATTAAAAATAAATCCCTTCTTAAAATTTTAAGTACATATTAAGAATATAATTGATTGTCACTCATTATTATAGCATGAAAACCAAAGCTCTCTTACAATTAGTTTGTTGGGAAAATCCAAGGTCAATTGTAACCGGACATGTTTAATGCTATTAAATAAATTGAACAATGATTTTACTTAACTAACTTATATGATTTGGATGAGAAAACTCATGATCATATAAGATTAGGAGAAAGGTTAGGTGAAACATATTTTATATGTTTAGACAAAGAGTTGTCACTTAACTAATATAAGAGTCACATAAAGATGTGATTGATAAACTATGTTATCTACCTTAATTAATTCAATATAACTTGTTGGGAAAATCCAAGGTTATTTGGGTTAATTGAACCCTACTAGAAGATCCAAATGCTAGATTTCTCAAATTAATAGAAAGGGCTATTAATTTGAAAAAAATAGTGGGAGACCTAAATTAAAATTAAAGACCTTATTTAATTTAATATTGCATGAAATTAATACTTGATATCTTTATATTTGTATATCAATTATCACCATGAGTAATAATCTATGCCTGCGTAGTATACTTGTTACTAATAAACTAATTGGACCAAACTTTATTAACTAGTATCGTAATCTGAGAATCGTTCTCAAGTAAGAGAAGAGGTTATATGCCCTTAATAAAAACAAATGTGATATTCTCGCTAATGATGCTACTAAAGAAGATAGGAATAACTACGCTCGTCATACTAATGATGATGAGCAGGCTACGTGTCTGATGTTAGCTAGCATGAGTCCTCAACTTCAAAAGCAACATGAGAATATGGATTCTTACACTATTATCTTGCATCTTAGGTTTAACTCCCAAGGTAAGTCTAAGAGGTATGAGACCTCTAAGGAACTGTTCCGCGGTAAAATGGTGGAAGGCTCTTCAATTCATGTTCACGTTCTGAAGATGATTGGCTATATTGAAAAATTGGGCCAATTGGGTATTGCCATGGACCATGAGCTGAGTATTGACTTAGTCTTACAGTCCTTACTACCCATATATTCACATTTTATTTTAAATTTTAATACGAACAAGCTGGATGCTTTTGAATTTTAATACGAACAATTTGGATGCTTCCTTACCTAAGTTGCTTGGTATGCTTACCACTGCTGAAAGAGCCCTTAAGAATGATACAGCTCCTATGCTTCTAGTTCAGTCTTCTAAGGTTAAGAAAAAGCCCAAGAAGAAGTAGAATAAGAAGAAGGCACCGAAGTCTAATGGAGGTGTGACTAAAGAAGAGGGTACCTACCACCATTATGGTAAAGAGGCCACTAGAGGAGGAACTGTAATGAATATCTCGTGACTGTGAAAGTAAAGAAGCTTGTTGAAGCTTCTGCTTCAGGTATGTTTATGATTGAAATTTATCTTTCTACTTTTAGTTTTAGTTCTAGGGTATTAGATACCTAATATGATTATCATATTAATAATAACATGCAAGAACTAAAGAAAAGTAGAAAATTAAGGAAAGATGGACCTACATGTGGCCAGTGGATCAAAGGTTCCTGCATTAGCTGTAGGAATATATTTTGACTTAGCATTAGAATTAAATAATTGTTATATTATTTCAGTAGTTAGTAGAAACATCATTTCAGTTTCGTATTAAGTTTTGAATAATGGATTCGAATTTGATTATTGAGAACAACGGTTGTTCTTTTTATAATAAAAATATTTTTATAGAACTGGAATCAATATAGATGATTTATATAATATTTCTATTAATAGACTCCTCATCAACATAAACAAAAAGAAACCTCAAATAGAAAATAAAACTTATCATATCTTTAGAATTGTAGACTTGGTCACATTAATAAAACAAGAATCACTAAGTCACATAAAAAGGTTATTTTGAACCTTTTTTATTATGAATCATATAAAACTTGTGAATTCTGTTTAATAGGTAAAACGACTAGAACACCCTTTACGTGAAAAGGTGAAAGGTCAAAAGAATTATTGGATCTGATACATTCAGATGTATATGGACCAATTACTGCCCAGCCTATAAGTGGATATGAATGTTTCATTATATTTATTAATGACTACACTAAATATGGTTGTGTGTATATGTAACGAAACACAAATCTAAATTTTGAAAAGTTCAAGGAATTCAAAAATGAAGTTGAGAAACTAACTAAAAGGTATTAAAACACTTTGATTCGATCGAGGCAAAAAAATACTTAAATGTTTCGAGATTATCTATTAGAAAATGTGAATAGTACCTTATTAGATATAGTACGATCCCTGATGAGTGTTGCAGAATTACCTTCATCCTTTTAAGGATATGCCCTTAATAATGCGATATACCTTCTAAATAGAGTTTCACCCAAATCTGTTGATAAGATTCCATATAAGATGTGGGCCAACACGCCTATGTGACGCATTTGGGATCTAAAAAACCATGAGCTAAATCAGATAAATGTAAGCTTATGGGATATCCAAAAGAAATTATTGGATATTATTTCTACCATCCTGTTGAGAGACAAATGTTTATCTCAAAACATGTTACCATTTTAGAAAAGGAATTTATCTTTAAAGGAAGCAGTGGGAGCCAGGTAGAACTTGAAAAGTGCAAGAACTTCAAACATACATTAAAGATCGAACTAGAACAAAAGATTATTACATTAGATGAACAGTCAAAGTACATTGGTTAAGAATCACCGCGTAAATCTGTTAGGATGAGTTGTACTCCTATAAAGGTTGGACCTTCTTTTGGAGATCCGAACCTAGCAAATATAAGAGAGAAATGTTTGACATTTTACTTGCAATTGCAACATACTATGATTATGTAATTTGTCATATTGATGTCAAAGACTGCATTCTTAAATGGAAATTTAATTATGGTGTGTATATGACATAACCTGCTGATTTAGAACTAAAAGAATTTTCTAATATAGTATGCAGAATACGAACATCTATTGATAGACTTAAGCAAGCCTTGGCGTAATGGGAACATTCGCTTTAATGAAAATAATCAAACAGTTTGATATCATTAAAAATATGGGTGAACTTTGTGTGTATAAGAAGGTTAGTGGAAGCGAAATCGTATTTCTTATATTGTATGTTCATAACATATTAATAATAAGAAGTTACATTCTACTACTCTAAAAGTTTAGTCATCCAAGAACTTCTCCATTTTAGAAGTGGCTTCATACTTGGTATTAAAATCTATAAGGATAGATTTGATAGGCTGCTAGGATTATCTGAATCCACATATGTTGATAAAGTGCTAAAACAGTTTAGCGTGGAGGAATCCAAAAGAGGATACCTACCTATATATCAATCTAATCTAGATGAAAGTCATTAGACTGCTGTTAAAACTATCCTTAAGTATTTAAAAAAATAAGGATACTTTTCGGTTATGGAGAAACTAATGAACTAAGAATTCATGGATACATTGATGTCATGGAATAAAATACAGGGGTAATTGGCTTTAGTGTAAGTGGGAGGTCATTAGTTATATGCCTTATAGCCCATTTGATTGGTTATATTTGGATATAATATTTCATATAATAAATATTTTATTATTAATAAAAGACATTTATTTATCTTTTATATTCTATTTATTGAATCTCGATAAAAGATAAAGTCAATGAGATAATACTACTTTGCGATTTAAATTATAATGTGGTTATAATTATGAGTTTTATTTTGCATTAAAGCAATGTCTCTAAATATTCTGTCTCTAAATATTCTTAGTCAATGTTCTCTTCATTATTGGAAGATATTAGAGTTGCTTAGACCGATACATATAATGTTCTTTCTTTAGGAAAGCAGTTTGTTCTCATAAGCTGAAATATATGTGATATCTAGAACTAATATGTAGGTGCTTATTATTTGAATAAATCCACTGAATTGACCTGCATGAGAATTTCATATGGAGATTTATCTGTGTCTATAGAATACTCAAGTGATGGTTGTGTAAGTGATGCTTTGACTTGAAATTACTAAGTTATCTTGTACGGGGTTGATTGTGTTTTGATTCTTCATTCGCATTATTTATTCATGAATAATAAACAATGCTTAATTGGACATAGTAGGAACTGTAGGGAGACACTTATGTAATTAAGAGAGGATTCATCACCTTAGGTAAATCAGAAAAAATATTCTAATTATTCTCTATTATTATTGATTAAGAAATCCTTGCACAAGGTGGAATGAAATTAGCAAATTAGATTTGGAATTTCATTCAAATGATTAATGGTTAAGATTAAGAGAACTAACATGATTTAGTAAAGTGGACACACTTCATGCCTAATTACTAAATTAGAACATAAATGATGAAGTGATATTATTTATACTGATAAATCATGCACTGAAACATTAAGTCAAACCACTTTGACTTTCCAAATATTTGGATAGTCATGACATATTGCTAGACAATTACTTAACCTTCAAATATTAATTAATTAATTTAATTTATATTTGTTGCCAATATATTTATAACCTAGAAGGTCACACACATAAGAATGGATATGAGAAAGTGAAAACGAGAAATTGAATCAAGTATGACTTGATTACAAATAAGTTTTGGGACATTAAGGACAAAATCGTAATTCATATTTAATTACTATTTTACCTAAATTATTAACTATTCACTTAATTGATTTATGTCTAAAATTTATTAAGATAAATTTTAGATTAAATAAACCTAATATTTTAAGTATGATTTATTTATTTAAATAGTTAAATAAATAAATATAATTAATGAAATTGAAAATCCTATAACTATATGTATTATGATTTATTTATTTATTTGTTTAAATAAACATAAACATATATATTTTAGTTATAATTTATTTATTTAAAATATTTAAATAATTAATTATAATTTATTTATTTATGACCTAAGGTTTTCATATATAAGGTTTAAGAGACAGTATAACAGACGGTTGTTGCTCATAGCCACAAACTAAACATAGAGCATAATCTAAAATAGTTTTAGAATTTTTTTAGTGTCCATTCATGTGGATACTACTAGAGACTGGATACTTAGACGGCTCGTGATTACGACAACCTGGCCGCATAGATCGAATTTTCTAAGAATCTGCAAAAGAGGTATTCTTCTAAATAATTTTATTATTTTAATCGTTTAAACGGATCCATATTGGTAATGCGATCCTAGCTAATCAACAAGTACTCTTGCAAATCAACAAGGAGAATCTAGCAGAAAGTATGCAATCATGGAAGTACTCGTCAATCCCTTAAATCCCCATGTACTCTTGAAGAGAGAAAGCAAGGAATTTAAAACAAAGAATCAGAAACTTACCTTCAAGTACTCTTGAAAACAACTCTGAAATTCTTGGCGCGATTAATCTTGTAGAACTCACAATCTTAATTACTAAGGTTAATTTGGTTCTGTTCATACAATGATGAAGAACACGGTCCGTTCTTGAAAGAACAAAGAAAAACGTTTTGTTTTGATTAATCTTGATGTTGGCTGCCGTGCAGCTCTTACAAAATAATATGAATACCCTAAGCTAAACCTAATTTAGCTATTAACTTAAGCTAGTCTAGGCCTAAACTGTAACGCCCCATTTTTTTCCTGTGTTTTAATAGTAGTTTACCGGTCTGTGAATAGTACCACCGGTCCGGAAGTTGGTATTATTTTTGGTCCGAAAAATTACTATTTATGTTTTATATTTTATTTAACATTTTTGGAGCATGTATGCATGGTTTTTATGGGTAGAAAGTAAGTAAGGAATATTTTTGGAGAATTTAGATACTTAGTGAATAGTGAATTATGGTGTTATATTAAGTAAGGAAATTTGAGCAATTATTTTTTTTTATGGAGGAAAATTGAGGAATTATTTTTATGGAATAAATTAGAGACTTTTGTGGAGATAAATAATATTTTGAATGAATTTAATTGGAGAATATTTGGAGAGAAGACCAAAATACCCTCCAATTTGGAGAAAAGACCAAAATACCCCCTTAGTTGCTTTAATAAAGCAACTATCAATTATTGAGCACCAACTTTTGCCTTCTTCTTCTCCATACACGTTTCCTTCTTCTCCTTCTTCTTCTTCTTCTTCTTCTTCTTTTTCATTTTCTTCAATTCCTACTTAGTAAACACCCATCCAACTTGATTTAAGGCATAAATCTTAGAGAGTGAAGCTAGAGAAGTAATCTTTGGTGACTAATTTCAAGGAATTTGGTGATTTTCCTACTTGGGTCAAGTAAGTGATTTTATGATAAGTGAATTATTTTTGGATTTAGAGTTGTCTTTTAGCATATACATGCTTAATCATGCTCCAATTACTTCTTTTCTTTGTTTTCTTTGTTTGATTTTGAGTTTCTTCCATGTAGAGGGTGGAGAGCCTTCTAATAAGGATAAAGGCAAGACCAAGGCTTGAGAAGCTTTGATTAAAGCTTGTTAAAGCTTGTTTTGAAGGTTAGTGTTCATAAACACACTTACCTTACTCAAATTTTGATTTTGTGCCTTTATGCTATTATGTGTATATTTTGAGATTTTGTATGAAATGATTGGTTTGTTGAATTTTGGTTGCCATTACATGCTCTTGGATGATGTTTGATGAGTATTTATGTTGTGGTAGACATTTCTACCTTGTATCTTTGTGGTTCATGTTCCTTTCATGGCTCAAGTAAACTGAATTTGGGAAAAACGAGATTTTGAGTGAGATTTAGGACCATTTTTCGGTCCTTTCTAGTTTCCATTTGTGTCTGAGTCCTTCATAAAAGTTTTAGGTCTATCTCTTAGCTTTCCACCCCATCCTCTTGTGTCCAATTTGGAGATATATAACTCAACTTATGGCTGAAACACCCAAACTGACTCTGTTTGTGTCGGGCCACATGCATCACTGACTTTAGTGTAAGAATTAATCTCAAATAATTCAATAATAACCTAGATCGTGCAAACCACTAGATTCAACAAAATAGATTGAATAAGAAAAGGTTGCGTACCTGACATCGTTGTTCGTCGATCTTGATGTATAGAATTAGGTTTGCAGCCTTCCAGAGAATTGAAGAATCGATTTTGCAGAAGCAGTACGAAAGGAACGTAAAACTGAATCGTATTCAACTCCTCTGGGGACCACGACCTTTATATACCTGTAGGGTTAGTACAATTCCTATTTCGGTCCTTTAACGAAATAGGAATTATATAATGGTCTCTACACTTAATATCTATAATTAGTTGATACCTCAATAGTCAATTATTCACAATCAAGACCACATTTGAAATTGACTTTACAATTGGACTGCTGTACATATTTAATTTTACATATTAAGCCCACAATAGAAAATTAAATCCAACAATCTCCCACTTGGGCGAACATATGTTAAATAAAATACATACACCAAAATGAGCTCAACAAACGCAGTCATACAAGGTATCCAAAAACAATCTCGTCCATTAGTTATATTGATAAAGAGCTGAAGAAACATTCGCCATAGATCTCATGACTAAGTTCATCATCAACTACATTACCAATACCCCTAAATGACATAGATTCATTATAGAAGTGTAGCATGAAAACTACATGTAATGTGATCATCATGTCTGTTTCCAACTGGTCACCAACAAAAGTGAGATCAAGCAAAACAATAATAATAATACAGAGTGTAACCATCAACCAAAATGAGTACTCAACAAAATTTCATAATAAAACATATCCAAATTAAAATAGAGCATTCAAAAAACATAATGTATGCATAAAGAGCAAACTCCCACTAAAACTAGACAGTCTCAAACAAAACGATACCCATATGAGCGGTGTGCTCATGGAAAACTTTCGGTATCACTGCCTTTGTAAGCGGATCCGCAATCATAGAGTTTGTTCCAATATGCTCTAAGGATATCTGTCCACTCTGTACCCTCTCCTTCACAGCCAAGAACTTAATCTCAATGTGTTTTGATCGAGAAGAGCTCCTGTTGTTGTTGGAGAATAAAACGGCTGACTTGCTGTCACAATACAACTTCAGTGGTCTTTCTATTCCACCTACTACACGCAGCCTAGTGACAAGGTTTCTCAGCCAAATAGCTTGATTGGATGCCTCATAAGATGCTACAAATTCAGCTTCCATGGTGGAGGTTGCCACTAGAGTTTGTTTCACACTCTTCCAAGAAATAGCACCGCCAGCCAATAGAAAAACGTAGCCAGATGTGGATTTTCTACTATCTTGGCATCCAGCGAAATCAGAATCAGTATACCCAATGATCTCAAGCTGATCTGATCTCCTATATGTGAGCATATGTCCCTTAGTCCTCTGAAGATATCTCATGACTCTTTTGGCTGCTTTCCAATGATCCATTCCTGGATTGCTGAGATATCTACCTAACATGCCAACTATAAAAGAAATGTCTGGACGAGTACAAACTTGAACATACATAAGACTTCCTACAGCTGACGCATAAGGAACCTTTTGCATTTCCTGAATTTCAAGTTCACTCTTTGGACATTGTTGATTACTAAATTTATCACCTTTTGCAATAGGGGTATCCAATGGTCTAGAATTCTGCATACTAAATCTCTTGAGCACTTTATCAATATAGCTCTTTTGTGATAATCCAAGAATACCTCGAGAACGGTCTCGATGTATCTGAATCCCTAAAACAAAAGAAGCTTCACCTAAATCTTTCATCTCAAAATGCTTTGAAAGAAAAACTTTGGTTTCATGTAGCAAGACTTTACAATTAGTAGCAAGAAGTATGTCATCCACATATAAGACCAAAAAGATAAACCTACTCCCACTGAACTTATGGTACACACAATTTTCAACAGTATTTGCCTCAAAGCCAAACGAGACAATTACTTGGTTGAATTTAAAGTACCATTGACGAGAAGCTTGCTTGAGTCCATAAATGGATTTCTTTAATTTGCATACCAGATGTTTTGGATCTCCAATTATAAAACTTTCTGGTTGCACCATATATATTGTTTCATCAATGTCGCCATTGAGAAACGCAGTCTTAACATCCATTTGATGAAGCTCAAGATCAAGATTTGCAACTAAGGCCATGATTGTCCTAAAAGAATCCTTCGAAGAAACTGGAGAGAAGGTTTCTTTATAGTCAATCCCTTCCTTTTGAGTAAAGCCTTTTGCTACAAGACGTGCTTTATATCTCTCCACATTACCTTGAGAATCCCTTTTGGTTTTAAATATCCATTTGCAACCAATGGGTTTCTTTCCTTCAGGTAATTGAACAAGATCCCAAACTTGATTGTCTTGCATAGACTTATACTCTTCGTTCATTACCTCAATCCACTTATGAGAGTCAGAACTCTGCATGGCATGATAGAAACTAACTGGATCATCATCTATCATGTCTACAGTATCCTCATGTTCCTGAAGAAACACTATATAATCATCTGGAATAGCACTTCTTCTCTCCCTAGTAGATCTCCTCAAAGGCATTTGAACAGACTCTAATTCTTGAGGTTGTTGAATTTGTTCTTGAGGAAGAATAGCATTGTCTTGAATTGGATCTTGAATAGGGACAGGAGCAACTGGAGTCTGTACGCTATCAGAAACAACAAAAGGAATGAGAACCGAATCATCCTTACTTGGTTCCTCTTCAAAGACAATGTTTCTTTCTTTATTTCTCCCTCCAAAATCAACATCCTCAAAAAATGTTGCAATTCTCGTTTCAAAAAAAGTTCTGGAAGTAGGATTATAAAACTTGTAACCCCTAGACCGCTCAGAATATCCAACAAAGTAGCTGCTGATAGTTTTGGAGTCCAGTTTTGTTTCATTCGGCTTGTAAGGCCTTACTTCAGCTGGACATCCCCAAACATGAAGATGCTTTAGACTAGGCTTACGTCCAGTCCAAAGTTCATAAGGTGTTTTAGCAACTGCTTTAGATGGAATCCTATTGAGAAGATAAGCTGCTGTCTTTAACGCTTCACCCCACAGAGACTCTGGTAAAGTAGAATGACTAATCATACTCCTTACCATATCCATAAGAGTCCTATTACGTCTCTCAGATACACCATTCATGCTGGGAGTACCAGGCATTGTATATTGAGGGACAATTCCACATTCCTGTAGGAAAAGCGCAAAAGGTCCAGGACGTTGTTCGCCTGAACCGTCATATTTACCATAATATTCACCACCACGGTCAGATCGAACAGATTTAATCTTCTTTCCTAGTTGATTTTCAACTTCGGCTTTATAAGATTTAAACACGTCCAAAGACTCAGATTTTTCATGAATGAGATATAAGTAACCATAACGAGAATAGTCATCAATGAATGATATAAAATATCTTTGGCCATTTCTAGTTGCAATATGGAATGGACCGCAAATATCTGTATGAATCAGTTCTAAAACATTGGATGACCGAATGGCACCTAGTCTCTTTTGTTTAGTCTGTTTTCCTTTAATACACTCAATACAAGAATCCAAACCTGTGTAATCAAGTGTATCTAAGATACCATCAGAAACAAGACGCTCAATTCTTGATTTGGATACATGACCCAAACGTCTATGCCAAAGTACAGCTGAGTTATCAATATTCAACTTTCTTTTGGTACCTCTTGTAGTAACATGCAGGGATTCATGATAACTAGTATCAATGTCTAACATATATAGATTATCACATTCATTCAAGCAACCAGTACCCAAAACTTTTGAATTCATAGATAAAGTGAATACACTGTCTCCAAAAGAACAATGAAAACCAGATTTGTCCAAAAAGGAAACAGAAATCAAATTCCTTCTAAAAGAGGGAATAACAAAAGTATCTATAAGATCCAAAAAATAACCAGTACTTAAACATAATCTAAAATGTCCAATTGCCTCTACTTCAACCGGATCGCCATTTCCTACATAGACGTATCTTTCACCGTCAGTTGGCTTTCTGTAGTTGAGGCAGCCCTGCAATGAAACACTTATATGAGCGGTAGCACCAGAATCCATCCAATAAGTGTTTTTAGGAGCTGAAGTTAAATTAACTTCACAACAGACTAAAACAAGGTACTTACCCCTCTTTGCAAGCCAAATAGCAAATTTAGGACAGTCCTTTCTCAAGTGATCCGTCTTTCCACAAAAGAAGCATTTTGGCACATAAGGCTTCTTTTGTACTGGATCTACAGCAGTAGCAGCAGCAGGTTTCTCAATAGCCTTTTCAACAGTCTTTGCAAAAGGCCTCTTTCTTTTCTTGTTCTTACCCTTCCCAGCTGAAGAAACAAAATGAGCACTCTCTCTTTTGTTAGAATTCATCTTTTCCTCCTCATCAACACAATGAGAAATGAGCTCGTTAAGAGTCCATTTATTCGGCTGACAATTATAGGAAGTCCTAATTTGTCCATACTGAGAAGGAAGAGAATTCATAACCATATGGACTAAAAGGTCATCTGGTAAAGCCATACCCAGCGCCTTCAGTCTCTTTGCAATCTGAGACATGCTAAGAATATGCTCCCGAACACCACCATTGCCAGCAAACTTCATGGAGGTTAATTTTCCTAAAAGTGTTCCCACTTCGGCTTTGTCATTCTTGACATAAGCCCTCTCCAGCTCGGCAAGATAGTTTTGAGCATTGTTCTTTTCAGCTGAGACAGAGTCTCGAACATGTTCTGGGACTCCTTTCTGCATGATCATTAGACCTAAGCGATTAGAACGCTCCCACTTCTCATACTGAACCGTTTGAACATCAGTGCTCGTATCAGTAAGAGGAGCAGGTTCGTCCATCCTGAATGCAAGATCCAAATCCATACAGCCCAGAAAGATCATAATATCTGATTTCCAAGACTCAAAATTTGATCCCTCAAGTTTAGGGACACAATCAGGATTAAATGACATGTTAGCTGACATCAGAGAAAATAAACAAATAGATAAGTATAAGCTCACAATCCACAAATGAAACAATTCACATAAGTAGAGATTAAAAATGGAAATAAGATACAGACACAACATTAATATTCTCATCTTTGGATGTAAAACATTAACTTGCAATTAGTATCTCAATGCAGCAATCAAATATTGATCACATAGTCCTGACAAATAATAAATCTTCCTTTGGGCCGATATATCATTGTCATGGAAAATAATCAAACAATTATCATATATTTATTGCCAAACATGTATTCAAAACTCAGCCAGATAGCAACCTTCCTTTGGGCCGATTAACTATCCGCAACGAATTCTAATACACCTGTCTAATATTCTAAAATAAATCAATTCAAGCAATAGAGGTCACTTTGGTGACTTATTGATCAAATCAATTTATTTTAACAAATATCAAACACAATAGGGACTTAATCACTCCAAAATTTAATCTCAAGTCGACAAATTAAATCATTTAATTGTAATTAAAACAAAACAATTGCAATTAAATGAATTGATTGTCTAAATATTTAATAATCTAAAATTATTTAGTCCAAAAAAAAAATTTATAATCTAGTCTTTAAGTCACTAAATTAGAGACTAAGTTATAAAATTGGACTAAATAAATTTGAATAAATAAAGTTTGGGGTCTAAACGAAAGAAAATAGAAATTTAAGGGCCTAATTCGAAAAACAGAAGATTAGGGGCCTAATCTGAAGTTACAGAAAATTTAGGGACCTAATCTAAAGTTACAGAAAATTTAGGGACCTAATCTGAAGTTACAGAAAATTAAAGGACCTAATCTGAAGTTACAGAAAATTAAGGGACCAATATGAAATTACAGAAAATTAAGGGACTAATACGAAAAAAACATAAAATTAGGGATCTAATATGAAATTTTCCAGGGACCTAACTGTTATTTTCCATCCCTAACCTAAAAAACAAAACGATAAGGGACGGAAAATAACAGGTTCCAGCCCATTTCCGCCGCCAACAATGGAGGTTTTTTTTTTTTTTTTTTTTTTTAACAAGATCCAGCCAGCAAAGAAAAAAAAAAATACCAAACGAACAATTAATCGTTAATGGCGTTAGTTCAAAACCTCTTACCTGTTCTTGGGAATCCGAAGAACAGTGAGAACAAAAATATATATATACATTTTTTTTTTTATTAAACAAAACCCTCAATCTATAAACAGTAGGGTAAACAAATAAATAAATAAAAAATACGAAAAACCAATCTAAAATCTAGCAATTATGCACAAGGCTCTGATACCACTTGTAAGAATTAATCTCAAATAATTCAATAATAACCTAGATCGTGCAAACCACTAGATTCAACAAAATAGATTGAATAAGAAAAGGTTGCGTACCTGACATCGTTGTTCGTCGATCTTGATGTATAGAATTAGGTTTGCAGCCTTCCAGAGAATTGAAGAATCGATTTTGCGGAAGCAGTACGAAAGGAACGTAAAACTGAATCGTATTCAACTCCTCTGGGGACCACGACCTTTATATACCTGTAGGGTTAGTACAATTCCTATTTCGGTCCTTTAACGAAATAGGAATTATATAATGGTCTCTACACTTAATATCTATAATTAGTTGATACCTCAATAGTCAATTATTCACAATCAAGACCACATTTGAAATTGACTTTACAATTGGACTGCTGTACATATTTAATTTTACATATTAAGCCCACAATAGAAAATTAAATCCAACATTTAGTGCCCATTTTGACCACTATAATGACAGGATTAGGTTATGAGTTCTTCATAAAAGTTGTTTCCCTGTGTCTTGAGAATTCTCTCGTTCTGGATTGGTTTAATTTGAGTGTGGGGTTTAGTAGGAATTCAAGAAACAATGGACTTGGTTCTGCTGAATCAGGTCTGGTCTGTCAGTCTGTGTTCCTAGCTTTGTTTTGTTATCTTCCATATTGATCTGGGCTGTGATCCCTTCATAACATTTGTAGGATTTTGTCTTATCTTTCTAACGACTCTAATTTCATTTAATTTGGAGACCCATAGCTTCGGTTATGTTTTAAAAACACAGCAAAGGTCCATGTTATTTTTATGCTGGAAATTTTCTATGTTAAGTCATTTTGTTTAAGTATGAGAATTTTTATGAATTACTTAAGTTTAAATTAAGTTTTTATTATGAGAAGACTAAAGAAAATGAATTTTATGAGAAATGTTTTTGGGCTCTAATATACTTGGTGTGGATTTGATGTATGATTTGATTTTATTATGTATGATGAGCATGCTCGGCATTTGATGCCATTATGATAAGAAGCTATGATCATATGCTAGGCACGTGGGTGTCTTATGTTAGGGCGGACGCGCTCTATATGTTATGAAAAGGTTGGCGACCTAAGGCCATTATGAATAAGCTATGAAAACTTATCTGCTTCTTTTTTTCCTAAGTGTATGTGAGCCCTTATACAATATTTTTAAGGAAGTGAAATAAATGAGATCACATTATGTTAATAACTCTTAATTTACCACAACTTATTTATGATATCAAATGAATTTCTAAAGCATGATGTGCTGGTGTGTATATGTACTGCATGTTCAAATTTAATGATTTTATGTATATAAATGATTGTTTTTAAGTATGTTGTCATCACAACATTGGTTTGTTGTGTTTTATGAGCACCACTGAGTTTTATACTCAGCGCGTTGATTTTATCACGCGCAGGTTGGAGATTGTGCTTGCTGCTTAAAGACCTGAAGAGTAGCATCAGAGTTGAAGAGATCTTTTGGTAGTTGATTAGTATTTTATGTAACTAAAAATTATGGCATGTATAAGTATTACATTTTTGGAGACTGTATTATTTCATTTATAACTTAAGCATGTTATTGTAAATTATTTTGGTGTATATATATTGGGAGATAAACTTGGACTTATTTAATGGTTAGAACATTAGAAGTTGATATATTTAAATGAATGTATTGAAGTGATGAATATTATAATGTTATTGAGGAACTATGGAGTTATGAAATTATAGAAGTGCTATTGTGTTGTTATTGGAGTTTGATGGGGTTTGGAGTTTGAATTTGGGAGTGCTTTGTATTCATATGTTTGGCAACTTCTATTTTTAGGGGAAACTCTTGCAGTTTTTCTATACGATTCTCCCAAATCATTTTCAAAACAGAATACTATTACTTGCTAAACTTGTGAATACTAAGTCACTTCTAATTTATAATATGATTGTTTGATTTATATGTAGGTTAGGACGGTGCCTCCGGCACTGAATGTGGCATCCACTGTCGGGTCTTTCGGGATCGGGCGGCGGGTGTTACATTTAGTGGTATCAGAGCATAGGTTTAGGCGGTTCTCGGACTATATGCATATATACGCATTTATCTATTTTGAAGTGAGAGTATGAGTAATTTAAGTTAAATACATGCCATATTGATTTGGTTTGGAACTTCTCTCTTATGCGAACCTTTTGGTCTTTGTAGGAGTTGAGTGATGTCTCAACATCTGTCAGATGAGGAGGTGGATAGTTATGTCCCTCCTATTGGTGGTATTCCTGTTGGTGATGCCGCTAGTGGTGCTGTGGGTTCTGATGCAGAGCACGCCTCGAGGGTGGGGCAAGCTGCTGCAGGTCCTGCTGGGCCTAATCAGGATACATTTGTTCAGCAGTTAGTTGCTACTTTGAGGCAGGCAGCAGGAGCTGTTCCCCAGGCTCCAGTTGCTCCAGCCCCTGTTCCAGTTCGTCCCCCTATTGAGAAACTGAGGAAATATGGAGCTGTTGAGTTTATGGGTAGAAAGGATGATGTGGCTTCTGCAGCAGAGTATTGGCTCCAGTCTGTGGAGAGGATATTGGAGCAGATGCAGTGCTCACCTGTAGACAGTTTGGTTTGTGCCACTTCCTTATTGAGAGAGGAAGCTTACCAGTGGTGGGATACTGTATCACGGACAGTTAGTGCTGAGCAGAGGACTTGGGACTTCTTTCTTTCTGAGTTCAGATAGAAATATATTAGGGAGCTTTACATTGACCAACGTAAAGCAGAGTTTTTAGCATTAAAATAGGGCAGAATGTCTGTGGCTGAATATGAGAGAGAGTTCATCCGATTGAGCAGGTATGCTACGGAGATGATTCCTACTGAGTCTGATAGATGCAAGCGCTTCAGGAAAGGCTTGCATGATGAATATCGCATGCATTTGGTTGCTCATCCTCATACATCATTGTCTTCCCTAGTGAAGGCAGCTTTAGAGCTTGAGGAAGTGAGGAATGAACAGCAAGTTAGGAGGCAACGGAGTCAGCAGGGTCAACAAAAGAGGGTTCAGGGTATGGTATCTGGACAGACTTCTGGGGCTCAGTCTAGTAGTAAGAGGCACAGAGGTCCATCACATACCTGGTCTAGACCTATTCAGAGACATGGACAGGGTACTCATGGCAGAGTAGCTCCACAGACCACATCTGTTGCTAGTGGTGGAGGTGCTACATGGATTGATATTCCGCCATGTCCTCAGTGTGGAAAGAAGCATTCCGGGGTTTGTAGGAGATTTTCTGGGGCATGCTTTCGATGTGGGTCTACAGAGCATTTACTTCGAGACTGCCTTATGACTTTGGCTAGTGCAGCTCTGCAGGTAGGGAGGTCGGCTCCTTATGTTTCGAGAGGCAGAGGCAGAGGCCGTGGTGATACAAGAGGCACTGGGAGTCAAAGGCCAGTTTCAGAGACAGTGGAAAAACTTGAGTCCAGAGCACCTGCTAGAGCGTATGCTATCCGGACTAGGGAGGAGCAGGATGCCCCAGACGTTATCATTGGTACATTCTCTCTCTTTGATATTTCTGTATATGCTTTGATTGATCCTGGCTCTACTCATTCATATTTAGGCATACATGTGGGTAGATTGGGTAATATGCATGCTGATATGTTAGAGCATAGTATTGAGGTTACTAATCCCTTAGGTCATAGTGTCATAGTTAATCGGGTGTATACAGATTGATCATTGGTAATCTATGGCCATGTGTTTCTGGGAGATCTAATAGAGTTGCCTTTCCGGGAGTTTGATGTGATCTTGGGTATGGATTGGTTATCTAGACATGGAGTTATGATTGATTGTAGACTTAAGAGGATTACACTCCAGACTTCATCTGGTGAGGAGATTGTAGTTGTGGGTGAGAGGTAGGATTACCTCTCTAATGTTATTTCTGCTTCTACTGCTAGAAGATTGATCCAGCATGGTTGTGAGGCCTACTTAGCCAATGTACTTGCTCCAGAGTCAGAATCTCCTAGTGTCCATGATATACCCACAGTATGTGATTTTCCGGATGTGTTTCCAGAGGAGTTGCCTAGTTTACCTCCTGAGAGAGAGGTTGAATTTGGTATTGAGGTTATGCCTGGTACTGCACCGATATCCATTGCTCCATATCGGATGGCGCCTGCTGAGTTGAAAGAGTTGAAGATACAGATTCAGGAATTGCTTGATAAGGGGTTTATTCGTCCTAGTGTATCTCCGTGGGGTGCTCCAGTATTGTTTGTAAAGAAGAAGGATGGATCACTTAGATTGTGTATTGATTACAGACAACTTAACAAAGTTACTGTGAAGAATCGGTATCCATTGCCTCGGATAGATGATTTGTTTGATCAGTTGAGAGGAGCTAGTGTATTCTCGAAGATAGATCTGAGATCAGGTTATCATCAGCTAAGGGTGAAGGCATCAGATGTACCTAAGACTGCTTTCAGGACACACTACGGTCACTATGAGTTCTTGGTAATGCCGTTTGGTTTGACTAACGCTCCTACAGTGTTCATGGATTTGATGAACCGGATCTTTCATCCTTATTTAGATCAGTTTGTGGTTGTGTTCATTGATGACATCTTGGTATATTCTCGGACTAGAGAGGATCATGATCACCATTTGAGAATTGTACTTCAGATATTGAGAGAGAGACAGTTGTATGCTAAGCTGAGTAAGTGTGAATTCTGGTTGTCTGAGATTGCTTTCTTGGGTCACATTATTTCTGTTGAGGGTATTAGAGTTGATCCGAAGAAGATAGAGGCAGTGCTTGAATGGAAGCCACCTAAGAATGTGACAGAGATTCAGAGTTTCTTAGGATTGGCTGGTTATTATAGAAGATTTGTCAAGGGATTTTCTCTCATTGCGGCTCCTTTGACTAGACTTCTTCAAAAAGATGTCAGATTCGAGGGGAATGATAAATGTCAGAATAGTTTTGAGAAGCTGAAGACGATGCTTACTGAGGCTCCAGTGTTGACACAGCCAGTTTCGGGTAGACCGTATGATGTGTATAGTGATGCTTCACATAATGGATTGGGTTGTGTGCTTATGCAGGAGGGTAAGGTAGTTGCTTATGCTTCTAGACAGCTTAAACCACACGAGAAGAACTACCCTACGCATGATTTGGAGTTAGCAGCTATAGTCTTCGCTTTGAAGATTTGGAGGCATTACTTGTATGGTGAGAAATGTCATCTGTATACGGATCATAAGAGTCTCAAGTATCTGCTTACTCAAAAGGAGCTTAATCTGAGACAGCGTAGATGGTTAGAGCTACTTAAGGACTATGACTTCACCATTGATTACCATCCGGGTAAAGCTAATGTGGTAGCAGATGCACTTAGTAGGAAGTCCTTGGTTGCTTTACGTGCTATGAATATGCGATTATCTGTAGCTAGTAATGGTGCACTCGTGGCAGAGCTTATGATTAGACCTAGTCTACTTCAGCAGATTCGAGATGCACAGAAGGATGATGAGACAATTGCCTTATGGAAAGACCTAGTCAGAGATGGAAGGAAAAAGAGATTTATGATTAAAGATGACGACTGCTTGTACTTTGGGGATCGGATTTGTGTGCCTAAAATTTCAGAGCTGAGGAAGAGTATCTTAAAAGAAGCTCATAGTAGTCCCTATGCTATGCATCCTGGCAGTAATAAGATGTATCAGGATTTGAAATCACAGTATTGGTGGCCGACGATGAAGAGGGATATCACAAATTATGTGTCGAGGTGTTTGACGTGCCAGCAAGTGAAAGCAGAGCACCAGTTTCCTTCTGGTTTGTTACACCCTACTTCTATTCCAGAGTGGAAATGGGATAAGGTTACTATGGATTTTGTGACTGGATTGCCTTTAACTCCTAAAAAGAAAGATGCTGTGTAACACCCCTTCCCGGTCCACCCGTAAACCCGAATGAACCGAGTCGAGATGTCACAAAACTGGTTGACTGTATGGTCTGATATGCTGAAAACATACTGTATATTGAATATAATAACATGCTGGTACTTTTTACAAAAAATAATGTAATTTACAAAACATGATACAAGTTTACAAAATGAAATGGGCCCAACTGTGTGCCCTGTACATGCCATATAAAAAAAAAAACAAAATGAGTTTCTACCCTGAAGACCGAGTCTTCTACAGATGAACTGCAGCAGTTGTATGCGGACTCTCTATGGACCAGTCTCAAAACCTGCGAGTTAAACAGGTAACTCGCTGAGCAAATAATGCTCAGTGGATATCTCAACAAATAAAGAAACAATTAAACACATACATATATAGAAAGAACCATGGAAACATATATGGCACATATAAGTTCACACATTATGATACTTTCATAATATCTTGATTATCTTTTGTACTGTTTATAATCCTGTATAATTCATGAAATGTTATGTCAAGATATCTGAATGGCTCCATAAGGTTATAGTGAAACCGAAGTGATAAGATAAACTGTATGAAACTGGGTGAAACTGTATGCTATAGGCCCCGAACCGGATTCGCCTACGCCAATATTGTCCGTTTTGGTGCCCCTAACCGGATTCGCACCGCACGGTTTAATCATATCCACTCAACGGCCTGTAGCCGGAGTTCCAAATTGTATGGGGCGCAGATCTGCTATTCTATGTCGCGACATAGCCTTATCTACATGGTTTCTGCCTAACCTCAATGGAGCTTAAGATTAGCATGTCAACAATGTAACACAATAGCACATAAATGGTTCCACAACGTCATAGTTCATCATATTGATTTGATTTCACACCATATGAATGCTTGTATGTTGTTTTAATCCATGTTCTTATGTTGTATTTTTGTTGTAAAATGATTGGATGCATGCATGTTGAGCAAAGGAATGTGATTACATAGCAAATGAAAGGCAAAAGAGGGTCACAGCACAAGTCGCGACCGCGTATGTGAAAGTCGCGAGCGCGACTTGTGCACCCTGAGAGTCAGTGTGTTTCTGGCTGAAGTCGCGACCGCGCAGCACAAGTCGCGAGCGCGCTTGTGTGATTCGCGAGCGCGAGATGCGCACACTGAGAGTCAGAGAGCTTCTGGCCAAACTCGCGACCGCGCATGTGAAAGTCGCGAGCGCGAGTTGTGCCATTTGAGAGTCAGAGAGTTTTTGGCCAAAGTCGCGACCGCGCATGTGATCCTCGCGAGCGCGAGTTGTGCAATTGAGAGTCAGAGAGCTACCTGACTCAAGTCGCGAGCGCGCAATAGGAAATCGCGAGCGCGACTTGCTTTCCAGTATGCGCGAGCGCGCGACGTGATTCCAGATTGTGCAGTCTGTGTTCTTTTGGCCATAACTCTCAATATACAACTTCAAATTGAATGATTCAAAAGCCCATGTAAAGCTAACACGGAAAGGAACAAATAACTCTTCTATGACAAGTCCTAATTCCATCATTATATGGGTTCAAAATCAAGATGAAGTTGCTGGTAACATTTCCAGCAAACTCTGTTTCCGCTTCATATATTCATCCCCTGTTTTCACATCATTTCCAGTACTTCCACCCAACAACAAGCAACATATCATCTCATGAGCAACACTCCACATAATTTTTCATGCAAAGAACATGGGAAATAACAAGAGATATCAAACCTGTCTTGCCACAAAGCTGGGGCTCTGTTTTAACTTCTCTTTTCTGCTACCTTGGAACTTTCTTCTCCTATACACAAGAATTCTCATAACTCATCTCCAATATAACTCAATTAAAGAGTGAATAACATATAACTTCAAGGAATTCTACTTACTTGGAGTGGACTTAGTGATTAACGTGCATGAAACTTGCAAGGAAACGGGAGGGAAAGTAAGAAGAGAATATGAAAATGGGAAAGTGAGCTGATAAGAACGGGTAGACTCTAGAAGAAGTGATTTGGCTGTGTAAACTCTCTAATTGGTACTTCAAATATACAAAGGCTACAACTTACTACCCAAGCTATATGTTTGGAGGCAAACAAGTCCTAAACTTTCCATGCAAATAAGTCCACTTATCATCCATTCTACCCCAACCAGGTTTGGTTCAACCCGACTCAACTCAAAAGGATGTTACATGCTGTATGGGTAATAGTTGACAGATTAACTAAGTCAACACACTTTCTTCCTGTTAGGACCGACTTCACCATGGAGCAATATGCAGAGCTTTATATAGATGAGATAGTGAGATTACACGGGGTTCCTTCTTCCATCATTTCAGATAGAGATCCGAGATTTACTTCTAGATTTTGGAAGAAGCTACATGAGGCCCTGGGTACTAAGCTGAATTTCAGCACAGCTTTTCATCCTCAGACAGATGGTCAGTCAAAGCGGGTTATTCAGATTTTGGAGGATATGTTAAGAGCTTGTGCTATTGAGTTTGAGGGCAGTTGGGAGAAGTACATTCGACTTGTAGAATTTGCCTACAATAACAGTTATCAGTTGAGTATTCAGATGGCCCCTTTTGAAGCACTATATGGTAGGAGATGTAGGACTCCACTGTGTTGGTCAGAATTGAGTGAGGGCAAGATGTAGGTCCAGATTTGATTTGGGATACAGAGGAAAAGGTCAGAATTATCAGAGATAGATTGAAAGCAGCTTCAGATCGTCAGAAATCTTATGCGGATTTGAAGAGGAAGGATATAGAGTATGCAGTGGGAGATAAGGTTTTCCTTAAGGTATCTCCGTGGAAAAAGATATTGCGATTTGGAAGAAAGGGTAAGCTTAGTCCTAGGTTCATTGGTCCATATGAGATCATTGAGCGTGTGGGTCCATTAGCCTATAGACTAGCTTTACCACCAGACCTGGATAGGATACATAATGTTTTCCACGTATCTATGTTGAGGAGGTATCGGTCCGACCCATCACATGTAATATCAGTGGAATCTATGACTATAGAGCCAGATTTAACTTATGAGGAAGAGCCAGTGAGGATACTTGCTAGGGAAATTAAGGAACTAAGAAATAAGAGAATTCCATTGGTAAAGGTTCTTTGGAGAAACCATAAGACCGAAGAAGCTACCTGGGAAAGTGAAGAGATTATGAGACAACAACATCCTCAGTTGTTTAATTCAGGTGAATTTCGAGGACGAAATTCTTTAAGGGGGGGAGAATTGTAACGCCCCATTTTTTTCCTGTGTTTTAATAGTAGTTTACCGGTCTGTCAATAGTACCACCGGTCCGAAAGTTGGTATTATTTTTGGTCCGAAAAATTATTATTTATGTTTTATATTTTATTTAACATTTTTGGAGCATGTATGCATGGTTTTTATGGGTAGAAAGTAAGTAAGGAATATTTTTGGAGAATTTAGATACTTAGTGAATAGTGAATTATGGTGTTATATTAAGTAAGGAAATTTGAGCAATTATTTTTTTTTATGGAGGAAAATTGAGGAATTATTTTTATGGAATAAATTAGAGACTTTTGTGGAGATAAATAATATTTTGAAGGAATTTAATTGGAGAATATTTGGAGAGAAGACCAAAATACCCTCCAATTTGGGGAAAAGACCAAAATACCCCCTTAGTTGCTTTAATAAAGCAACTATCAATTATTGAGCACCAACTTTTGCCTTCTTCTTTTCCATACACGTTTCCTTCTTCTCCTTCTTCTTCTTCTTCTTCTTCTTCTTCATTTTCTTCAATTCCTACTTAGTAAACACCCATCCAACTTGATTTAAGGCATAAATCTTAGAGAGTGAAGCTAGAGAAGTAATCTTTGGTGACTAATTTCAAGGAATTTGGTGATTTTCCTACTTGGGTCAAGTAAGTGATTTTATGATAAGTGAATTATTTTTGGATTTAGAGTTGTCTTTTAGCATATACATGCTTAATCATGCTCCAATTACTTCTTTTCTTTGTTTTCTTTGTTTGATTTTGAGTTTCTTCCATGTAGAGGGTGGAGAGCCTTCTAATAAGGATAAAGGCAAGACCAAGGCTTGAGAAGCTTTGATTAAAGCTTGTTAAAGCTTGTTTTGAAGGTTAGTGTTCATAAACACACTTACCTTACTCAAATTTTGATTTTGTGCCTTTATGCTATTATGTGTATATTTTGAGATTTTGTATGAAATGATTGGTTTGTTGAATTTTGGTTGCCATTACATGCTCTTGGATGATATTTGATGAGTATTTATGTTGTGGTAGACATTTCTACCTTGTATCTTTGTGGTTCATGTTCCTTTCATGGCTCAAGTAAACTGAATTTGGGAAAAACGAGATTTTGAGAGAGATTTAGGACCCTTTTTCGGTCCTTTATAGTTTCCATTTGTGTCTGAGTCCTTCATAAAAGTTGTAGGTATATCTCTTAGCTTTCCAACCCATCCTCTTGTGTCCAATTTGGAGATATATAACTCAACTTATGGCTGAAACACCCAAACTGACTCTGTTTGTGTCGGGCCACATGCATCACTGACTTTAGTGCCCATTTTGACCACTATAATGACAGGATTAGGTTATGAGTTCTTCATAAAAGTTGTTTCCCTGTGTCTTGAGAATTCTCTCGTTCTGGATTGGTTTAATTTGAGTGTGGGGTTTAGTAGGAATTCAAGAAACAATGGACTTGGTTCTGCTGAATCAGGTCTGGTCTGTCAGTCTGTGTTCCTAGCTTTGTTTTGTTATCTTCCATATTGATCTGGGCTGTGATCCCTTCATAACATTTGTAGTATTTTGTCTTATCTTTCTAACGACTCTAATTTCATTTAATTTGGAGACCCATAGCTCCGGTTATGTTTTAAAAACACAGCAAAGGTCCATGTTATTTTTATGCTGGAAATTTTCTATGTTAAGTCATTTTGTTTAAGTATGAGAATTTTTATGAATTACTTAAGTTTAAATTAAGTTTTTATTATGAGAAGATTAAAGAAAATGAATTTTATGAGAAATGTTTTTGGGCTCTAATATACTTGGTGTGGATTTGATGCATGATTTGATTTTATTATGTATGATGAGCATGCTCGGCATTTGATGCCATTATGATAAGAAGCTATGATCATATGCTAGGCACGTGGGTGTCTTATGTTAGGGCGGACGCGCTCTATATGTTATGAAAAGTTTGGCGACCTAAGGCCATTATGAATAAGCTATGAAAACTTATCTGCTTCTTTTTCTCCTAAGTGTATGTGAGCCCTTATACAATATTTTTAAGGAAGTGAAATAAATGAGATCACATTATGTTAATAACTCTTAATTTACCACAACTTATTTATGATATCAAATGAATTTCTAAAGCATGATGTGTTGGTGTGTATATGTACTGCATGTTCAAATTTAATGATTTTATGTATATAAATGATTGTTTTTAAGTATGTTGTCATCACAACATTGGTTTGTTGTGTTTTATGAGCACCACTGAGTTTTATACTCAGCGCGTTGATTTTATCACGCGCAGGTTGGAGATTGTGCTTGCTGCTTAAAGACCTAAAGAGTAGCATCAGAGTTGAAGAGATCTTTTGGTAGTTGATTAGTATTTTATGTAACTAAAAATTATGGCATGTATAAGTATTACATTTTTGGAGACTGTATTATTTCATTTATAACTTAAGCATGTTATTGTAAATTATTTTGGTGTATATATATTGAGAGATAAACTTGGACTTATTTAATGGTTAGAACATTAGAAGTTGATATATTTAAATGAATGTATTGAAGTGATGAATATTATAATGTTATTGAGGAACTATGGAGTTATGAAATTATAGAAGTACTATTGTGTTGTTATTGGAGTTTGATGGGGTTTGGAGTTTGAATTTGGGAGTGCTTTGTATTCATATGTTTGGCAACTTCTATTTTTAGGGGAAACTCTTGCAGTTTTTCTGTACGATTCTCCCAAATCATTTTCAAAATAGAATACTATTACTTGCAAAACTTGTGAATACTAAGTCACTTCTAATTCATAATATGATTGTTTGATTTATATGTAGGTTAGGATGGTGCCTCCGGCACCGAATGTGGCATCCACCGTCGGGTCTTTCGGGATCGGGCGACGGGTGTTACATAAACCTAATATGGCCCAATGGGCTTAATTAAATACAAAGCCCAAGCTAACTAATTAAAACAAGCATGACTTAAAAACTAATCTAGGGCTTGCCCAACTCTGGAAAATAAGCCCAACTAGCCTTACACTAATTATTAAGTCTATTAAAAGAATTTAAACAAAACAGGACAAATGGGCCAGAGGCCCTACACAACCCATACTTAAGCTCATAATGAAATAACATCCTCCTAAATTTGCCTAAGTATAGAACATGTAAAATGCATCAATGGGCAGCCTCTTTGCACACCTCAAGCACCATAACAAACTTTGGTGCTTCTTCAAGTTCAATCTCACATCTTACATAACTATGATCTTGAAGCTCCAATATGATTTGTTCTTGAGCAAATGCATTCAAGGCTGCTCATAGCTTGGTTGCACGAGCTCTTTTGATTGGCCAAGCAAGTAGAGCTAGAGGATCCTTCATCTGGCTCCCTTGATCCGTACCATAGAAAAGCACGCAAAACATGATTCATTAATTGCATGAAAGTACTAGGTGCATTAGTTAAACCAAATGGCATAACCATCCACTCATATAAACCATATTTAGTCTTAAAGGCAGTTTTCCATTCATCACCTAATTTCATCCTAATTTGATGATATCCACTCATTAAATCAATTTTCGAAAAGTATGCAGTTCATCTAACATATCATCTAGCCCAGGAATTGGATGGCGATACTTAACTGTGATTTTGTTGACAGCTTGGTAGTCAACACACATCCTCCAAGAACCGTCCTTCTTAGGCACAAGTAATACAGGAACTGCTCATGGGCTTATACTCTCCCTCCCAAATCCCTTAGACAACAGGTCATCAACCTGGCGCTGCAACTCTTTAGTCTCCATGGGGTTGCTCCTATAAGCTGGCCTATTAGGAATTGTAGCTCCAGGCACGAAGTCAATCTGAAGCTCAATGCCTCTTAAGGGTGGCAGTCCGCTAGGCATTTCATCAGGAAACACATCAGAAAACTCCTTTAACAAAGAAACAAAACTAGAAGGCAAAGAAGAAGTGTCAATGTTACTCAAATTAAGCAAGATTTCCTTAAACCGAATCATTAAGAATGGCCTACTCTCACTGACACTGCAACGGATCTCTCTCTCTCTCTCATATACATGTTTTGTTTCTTCCTTTCCTCTCTTGTTTTTTCACTCACCAATGGGCCATTTAATTATTTCTTTTCACTCTTGGCCTCTTTTCCCCTTTTTCTTTATTTTTATTTTCTCCCTCCCCCTGAATACAATTCTGCCCATCACTTTCTAATATCCTCTTTTGGTCTAGATAGACCTCTTCTGGTGTCAAAGGAGCTAGAACCATATGTTTACCCAAATAGGCAAGGGAGAACCGGTTGGTGTACCCATCATGCTGGACTTGCCTGTCGAATTGCCATGGGCAACCTAGAAGAATATGCCCAGCTAGCATAGGTACTACATCACAGGTGACATCATCCTTGTACCACCCAATTGAGAATGGCACCTTCACTTACTTGTTTACTCTCATAGAACCCATATCATTTAGCCATTGAAGTTTATATGGTCGTGGGTGTTGTACACATATCAAACCAAATTTCTGCACCATGCTTAAACTAGCTACATTAGTGCAACTTCCACTTTCA
This sequence comes from Jatropha curcas, assembly GCF_041381405.1. NCBI lineage: Eukaryota > Viridiplantae > Streptophyta > Magnoliopsida > Malpighiales > Euphorbiaceae > Jatropha > Jatropha curcas. The sequence goes on along the minus strand of NC_143160.1, from coordinate 21,384,845 downwards.
ATAATCAAAAGGCATACCTTGTCAAGTACCAAGCATCTAGTATGGAAGATATTCTCTCTTTGTTCTAAGTTCTCCTCTTGAACTTGCATGCTGAGAACGCGCCTGGTAACTAGTAACTGACCCATCTCAGGTTGTAAAACTTCTTCATCAACCTCATCATCATCATTGCAGTCCTCAAGTGACAGCATTGGGTTTTCTTCATCCTCAGATTTAGAAGAGGTGTATCCATCCCGAATCACTATTACCCTCTTGTTAGGGCATTGAGAAGCTATATGGCCCTTCCCAAGACACTTGAAACACTTGATGTCTCTACTAGGAGTATTGGAGCTTGATCCCTTCTGATAAGGTGGAGCATTAGGCGTGAATGCCTTAGGCACTAGATCTGCCCCCCTTTGTGTAGAGCCTTGAAACTCATTTTTCTCCTCTCTTTTAGGCCATCTAGCACTCCAAAAGTTGTTGTTGTTGTTGGCAACCCTATTTGTGGTAATGCTCTTCCCTTTTCTCTTCTTCTCTATCTTCATAGCCATATTCAGCATCTCCTCCATGGAATCATACCTATACAGCTCTATTGCATCAGCTATGTCCTTGTTAAGACCCCCTAAGAACCTAGCCATAGTCATCTCCTCGTCCTCCTCCATGTGTGCTCTAGCCATGCACATCTCCATGTCTTTATGGTAGTCTTCCACTGATTTGGCTCCTTGAGTGAGCCTATGAAGTTTCTGTTGCAACTCCCTGAAATAATAAACAAGAAGAAAACGTTTTCTCATTACCTCCTTCATATCCTCCCAATTATTGATAGATCGTCTACCCACTTTCCTTCTACTCTAATTAAGTTGGTCCCACCAAAACAGAGTATAGTTTTGGAACTCTAAGGCTGCAATCTTCACCTTTTTCTCCTCAGTGTATCTGTTGCAGTGAAAGATCATCTCAACCTTTCTCTCCCATTCCAAGTATTCATCTGCGTTATTCCGGCCTTTAAAAGGTGGCACCTTGAGTTTGATGTTACCCAAGTTACCATCTAGTGGTGTGTCGGCCTCAGCTTCGTCCTCCTCAGAGAAGGCATAATTTTTGTAGACACAAACTCTACCAATCCCTCTTCCTCTTCCTCTGTTGTTTCGGCCTCCTCTTGTCCACAAAGGCTCTCGATGCCAATCATCATCCTCTTCATCATACTCTTCATGCCAAGGTTGTCTAGAGTGCTCTTTGGAAGTGGTTGCACCCCTTCTTGTGGCATTAGGATCATGTTTCTCTGTCTTTTGTTCTTAAAGCTCTAGTCTGTCATTAAAGCTCTCCATAAGCCTAATGATTCATCCCATCTCTCCAGAGAAAGCATCTCGAAAGGATTGTAGTTTTGGATCTTCAACTTTAAAAGGGCTGTTATTCTTGTCTCTAGATGAATCCGACATCCTGAAATAAAACAGCAAACAAACTAAAGGAAGATGGTCAGTGTATCACTCCCTCACGTGTTTTTCTCTTTATTTGGCTTTTCTCTATATATGGGTTTCACTCCAGCCTTTTACCACTCTTTTCACTTGAATAATTGCACTTCGGAATCCCAAAGTTGCTACAAAAGTCAAGAGAAAGTTAGGAAAGTAAAGAATATAACCAAATAATGCGCAAACTCTATCAAGAAAACACAATGTTCGAATTGCAATACAAGACAAGAAGGCGTATTGCTTGAAGTTAATAAACTAAAGTGAAGGAAGAAGCAATTAGCAATGATAAGAGGCAAAGCACGGGCGTGCTGGAATGGCACGGGCAAGTTTTGGACTTCTAGAGGCTAGCACGGGCGTGCTATGTTTGGCACGGGCAAGTTTTGGACTTCCAGAGGCTAGCACGGGTGTGCTATGTTTAGCACGGGCAAGTTTTGGACTTCCAGAGGCTAGCACAGGCGTGCTATTGGGCAGCACGGGCGTGGTTCTCCCAGTCTGTAGAATCGCCTAGACTTCCAGGGGCTAGCACGGGCGTGCTAGAAGATGGCACGGGTGTGCTTCTCCCTAAGTGTGCGGGATCCAAAATTTTCTAACTACTACAGCTCTAATTGTTCCAAACAAACAAATAACAGAATACAAGAATCAACAAATAGACAATTCTGTACAAGATTCATGAAGTTAATTCACTACAAAGCGAAATTAACTATGGACCTAATTAATCTAATTATCAAAGCAAATATTCAAGAAAATTTTCCCAAGAACAAAATTGTAACCACAACAATGCTAAAATGTCAAATCACTTTAGTGCTCAATTTTGGGTTGTCACAAATCAATTCTGAGTGCTTGATACGAAAAATATAGTTGATTAGCATATAATTCTGAAGTAAGAAATGAATGACAATTTCTTTTTTTTTTTTTTTTCAATGCGAATTGCAGCTAAATTCTCACAATTTTTTTTCTTTTTTTTTTTTTTAAGTCCCTAACCCTAGGATAGATTGAAATCCACAACCACAGTGCTCTGATACTAGATAATGCGACCTTAGCTAATTAACAAGTACTCTTGCAAATCAACAAGGAGAATCTAGCGGAAAGCATGCAATCACGGAAGTACCAGTCAATCCCTTACACCCTCAAGTACTCTTGAAGAGAGAAAGCAAGGAATTTAAAACAAGAATCAGAAACTTACCTTCAAGTACTCTTGAAAACAACTCTGAAATTCTTAGCGCGATTAATCTTGTAGAACTCACAATCTTAATTACTAAGGTTAATTTGGTTCTGTTCATACAATGATGAAGAACACGGTCTGTTCTTGAAAGAACAAAGAAAAACGTTTTGTTTTGATTAATCTTGATGTTGGCTGCCGTGCAGCTCTTACAAAATAATATAAATACCCTAAGCTAAACCTAATTTAGCTATTAACTTAAGCTAGTCCAGGCCTAAACCTAATATGGCCCAAATGGGCTTAATTAAATACAAAGCCCAAGCTAACTAATTAAAACAAGCATGACTTAAACATTAACTAATCTAAGGCTAGCCCAACTCTGGAAAATAAGCCCAACCAGCCTTACACTAATTATTAAGTCTATTAAAAGAATTTAAACAAAACAGGACAAATGGGCCAGAGGCCCTATGCAACCCATATATAAGCTCATAATGAAATAACATCCTCCTAAATTTGCCTAAGTATAGAGCATGTAAAATGCATCAATGGGCAGCCTCTTTGCACGCCTCAAGCACCATAACAAACTTTGGTGCTTCTTCAAGTTCAATCTCACATCTTGCATAACTATGATCTTGAAGCTCCAATGTGATTTGTTCTTGAGCAAATACATTCAAGGCTGCTTGTAGCAAGCTCTTGTGATTGGCCCAGCAGGTAGAGCTAGAGGATCCTTCATCTGGCTCCCTTGATCCGTATCAGTTGGAATAATTATTTTGTTATAATTACATCTTTCCGCTGTGTATTATTGGTATTGAAACCCAACAATAAGTAGTATGCTAGAGTTTGGATATTCACTTCACAGTTAATACAGCAAGCTGGCATTGTGAGTTCCCATTGCTAAGGTGGATGGTGCTGAGATTTCCATTGCCAAGCTGAGTGGGTGACATTTAGTTTTGCTTGATGTTGAGAAGATTTTACAAGTTAAAAGAAAATTTAGGTTTAAGGAAAACATTTGGGAGTTGGACTGAGGATTTCTTATAATATATTCAATTTTCAAGAGCATCATCTTGCCAAATCTAAAGGAAAAAAAAAAAAAAGCTGAAGAGCTAAATCTCTAAAGGCATATTGATGCTTGGTTGATTTTCTTTCTATTTATTTTTTTTTTTAGTGTAAACCACCGGTATCCGGACCTCATTACTAGGGATCGCCTAATTCTACTCGAGTAGGCTTAATCACAGTTAAGGCTCCCCGCCCCTCCCTGTATGCACGTTTAGTGGGAATCGAACCTGAAAGCTCTTCCCACATATCCAGCCTACGTTGCCAATTGAGCCACAACCCATAGGTTCTATTTATGTTTCTTTATTACTTCAGCCATGACATTTAACCAAAGCTAATATTTGATGAGCATGTTTAAATTTTCTTTGTAAACTAGCTCTAAGTCCTTATTTTCTGGTTGCTTGGAGCTAAAATTAGATTCATTGTATTAAATGCAGTGATTAACGACAAGTTCTTTTTTTTTTTTTTTTCCTTTTATAATCTTTGTCTTTACTTTCAGTGAAAAGAAGCCAATTTCTATATATGGATATATTTGATGCTTCCCAAAGATACTGCATTTCATGGTGACATACAAATTTCACGGTGACATACAAATTTCACGGTGATATATTTGTTTTGTATTTAATTTTTTTCAGCAAACTGTTTTTGACTTTTGAATATGATTGTTTTTATTTTTTTTATTATTATTTTTATTTTTATTGAATGGACTTAGAAGTTAATCGAGGCCGTAGGTTTAAGGTCCTGTTTGACAACAGCATTTGAAGTAGTATTTAGTGGTTTCATAGGATCAAAGCACTATCTTAATTAATTATAGCATTCAGTAATTTTATGTTTCCCATGTAAAGATTACGTATGCTTGTCAAATGAAATAAATCACTGACAATTTATTTAAATAATAATTTTAATCTTTAAGATTGTCGCTTAACTTATTTCATGTGTTGGATTAAAAGTCCACCTGCAAGGTTACACAATGAAACCTTATAAGCTAACTTAAAGTGCATCATCATTCTCTAAACCGAGACATGGATTTTATCGTTAATTAATATTTCACAAATACAAGTTGTTGTTGCTCAATTCACCGAGAATTATTATCCCGATAAATGAAACTCACTCTTTAATGAATTAAAGCACAAAACAATGTATATTTGCTCATATTAATTAAATAAATTAAGAACATAAATCTTATTTCTAATGTCCTAGAAAATATGTTTTAATAGTCAGTATAAAATAACCATTCTCTACTTAGTCCAGTTAGATACATATGAAATGTACTAGCATCATTATTATAAAATATGCTGAAAATTTATTCATTTAATAAAAATCTCCAATTAAATACATAGAAATAATTGTTCAAAGAAATAACACAAAAAAACATGCAGTTACATTTGCATGGTTAATAGTTATATCTCTATCAATTTATATAGCATGTTGATAACAATGCTTATATTAATAAATATTCAAATGATTCAAAAATAAATAAATATGCAAATAATATATAAATATTAACAGTTATATTAATGAATATTATATCAACATAAACTACTAATAACAAATATATAAATAATATACAAATATTCGCGCGCGAAGCGCGGAATCACAACTAATTTTTATAATACTAGTTTTTTTATGACGTGTATTGCATGTTGACTATGCTCGTTATATGCTCATTTTTTATATTCGTTTATTTTTTATTTATATAATACTAAAGTATAAATTCTTATTTAAATTGAGTCATTAAATGTATTACACTTTATAGATATAATAAATATATTTTTTGATTATATGTCAACGTATGAATCATACAGTTTTTATTATACGTTAATTGCTTTCATTTTCTTTTTAAAAAAAAACCAAATTGATTTATAAAAATCATATATAGCTTCTATTATAAGTTTTAATTAATTTACATATTTTGTTAATAACTTTCACTATAATCTCTTGTAGTAGATAAACATACTTTAACAATAAAATAAGAAATCAATCTAATAAATCAAATTAAATATTTATAAATAATAATAAATTTTTATTTTTATTTTTATTTTTATTTTTTTAGCCAATTAAAATCATAAAGCATTTAAAAAATTATTAATAAAATTATATTCTTTAATAGAAATAGGATTTGAATTATAAGATATCATAATAAAATTCGAGATGTTTAAAAATAATAATTTTTTGTCTTAATTTTTTGTTAACCAAAAGCAATTTTGTAATTAAAGAAATTTAATCATACCCTTTTTAAATCAAAATTTAAATTATCTAGATATATTTTTTAAAAAAATAAATTAAAAAAATGTAAAAGTTTTCAAATGCTTCATATTTACATATATTATTTAAAATAATAATGTTGAATCTAAATTATAAATTGTCATAAAAATAAATTATTAAAGTTATTAAATTATTATTAATAATTTACATAATAATATAATGAAATAAAATATAATTAGACATAATAAGATAAATTGTAAAAATTTAAAATTTTGAAATGCTTAATTATCTATATATATTTATCTATTAAAAAAAGTCAAAAAAACATCCAATCAAGTTATAGAAATATTATATATATTTTTAGGTTAAATTTTTTTAATTGACGACTAATGTTATTTTAGTATATCTTAAATTTCATAAAGACAATATCGACACCAATTATTTCCCCTTATTCCTACTTCTATATATAGTACAGAGTATTATGAGTTATAACGTCCAAAATTTTGAAATTATTTTGAACTAGGCCTATACCTGCGCAATGCGCGGGGTTTTTTTATATTAGTTTTTTCATTAACTTAGCAAAGCAATATAAAGTTACACAATATTCTATTCTTCTGTTATTCTTTTATCGTATTTTTTTATTAAACTTCTTTTGCTTTTGTTTATTTTCTATATGACCATGAAATAACTCAATTTTAATTTGAAAAAATGTTTGAAAAATAATTTTAAATAGGAAAATTAAAATAAATGCATTGTATTTATTATTTAGTATGAGGAATTGATTTAGATTAAGAGAATGATTGAAAATCTTTGAAACCTGATTCAAACTTTTGAATACAAAAAGGAACCATTTCAACTTTTCAATTCAGCACATTTCTTAGTTTATTATTCGTCTGGTTGATTTTTTAATTGGTGAGCCTTAGATTCTGAGTATTTTTTTTGTTTATTTTTTTCTAGAATTATTTTTTTGATTGCTAATGTTGGTTAATTATTGTCCCATTTTTTTATCATTCTCTGTCTCTTTGGCTAAAATCAATTTTCTAGGTTGGATTTAGTTGTCAAATTTGTAATAAACTTGCTTAAATATGTTTGTTATTATAAAGTTCCAATATTATTTTATTACATAAGATGTCTTTATTTAAATATTTTGAATGTTATGGTATGTCTGTCCTAATTTTCATGAGTTCCATATCTGCAGCTAAAAGCATCAATATATTCTCAATCTTTTCTTGTTTGACACTATATTGCTTTGTTACCAAACCAAAATTCTAAGCTATCATGTCTGTTTGGAGTAGAAAATCATAAACAAACAATCACTAATAAACAAATAATCATTTCTACTTTGAATTTTGCATATTTTAACTGTCTACTTAATTTGGAATTTTTTTTATGGTTGTTTGATATTTAATTTCTGTTTTTTGGTTTTTGATTTATGTTTTTCTATATGAAAAGTTGTATATTCTTTTTTTTTTTTTCTGATTTATGTTTTTTATAGTAAAAAGTTATATGTTAAAAAAACTGGTTGAAAAATAAATAAAAATAAGTTTTTATCAATACTACTAATTAATTATATTGAGAGTATATGTACATCAAACCGAGAAAAAAAAAAAGTATAAGGATTAGTTAAAATGAATTCAATTCGATTTATTTTAAACCAAATTTGAGAACATGAAACTCCAAATGTTCAATTATATAAAAAAGCCTAACTAATTAATGAGAAAGATGCAAGAAATTGAAAAAGTCCTTTATAACTACAATTATTAAAAATTCTCTGCTAAAAATGTGTTTTTTACTTCTCTAAGTTATTACTTTTATCTATTAGATCAGCTAATTGAATTTTCTGATCTATCCATGGAGAAAAGTGCACCATATGAACACATATATAATCATATGGACATGTGATTGTGATAAGTAGATGTTAGGTTAGGCCTGGTGGGTTCAACACTTACTCCATCTATAGCTTATTAATTCTATTTCACTTTATCAAAAGCTAAGTCATCTCTGTCACTATCAATATTAACTCAAAGTTAATGTTTCATAAATGGAGATTTTTTTTTTGTTTGTTTGTTTTTATATGAAAGGCTAGCGGAAACCTGAGTCCAGGTGGGAACTTCACTTCATATGTGTTGAAGCATAGAAAGGGTGGAGCATGACCCTTATAGATAACTATAAGTCTTATATATATATATATATATATATATATATATATATATATTTAGAAGCCCTAGTGATAATAAAAAAAAAAAATCTGAACTTTGGTCTTTTGAACAATTTTAACCTATTCTTTTTATTACTACAATGGATATACCGTGAACTAATTTTTTTTTTTTTGTTAACAATTGTATCCTCCGTTAGTCATCTGTCTAAATTACGCGATGTGTCTATTAACCCTGGTGAATGGGTCCTAGAAATGCTGAATCAGTGTTGATTAAGCATTCCACATCAAATATAAAAATATATATATATATAAAAAAAAAAAAAAGCAAAAGCCTTTTTCACTACTTTCTTCTCCATTGTCCATACCCGCATCAGTACCACCATTACTGGATCCATCCTCCTCCACCTATTGTACTTTGTTAGCTTTTTCCTCAAATCACATCATCAGGTTTTTGATCTTCTTGTCTCCTTCCACTACCTTCTCCATTTGGATCTAGATAGAGAAATTTAGTTGATATTCTTCCTCTTTCAAATAAAGAGTCTTGAGACTGAATATCTTTTTAACTCCAGGTAAAGAAATTGAAATTCCAAATGAAAATCTTCTCAAAACTTAGAAGCCAAATATAATATTCATATAATAAACAAGTAAAATATCCATATATAAGTAGATAGAGTAGGCGGAGTGTGTGGCAGTGAAGGGGTTGCGGGTAGAGATGGCTTCTTTTAGAAATTGTTTCTGCTCTTTACAACGAGATACAGCTTCTTCGTTCTCAATCTTGGATTGTGTACACCCATCTCTCAATTTTTACTCTATTTTCTGTTTCTATTGGAACTTGGCCAGAAAATAAGTCGAAGAAGACGATGGAACTGCAAAGAAAACAAAGTCTCGATTCAAGTAGGACAGACGTTCATCCTTGAATGGAAGGCCGAAAATGTAGTCATCGGTGTCTGAGGATTCGTTTGCCACCTTGTGCCGATTGTTTGGTGGACGGAAAGTTCCTTTGATGGCGATGAGTGGAAGCAAAATTGTTCCTTTTAAAAAAAAATTTTATATCTGAGGTGAAATGCTTAATCAGCATTTATTTAGCATTTGTGGACCCATTCATCAAGGTTAACGGACACATCAGCTTAATTTGGACAAATGATCAACGGAGGCCAGAATTATTAACAAAAAATTAGTTTATGGTATCGACCGTAGTAATTAAAAGAATATATTAAATTATTAAAGAGGTCAAAATTCAAATTTTTATTTTTTTTGTCGTTAGGCTTGTTAATAATTGCAAGACCTGTAACAACATAAAACTAATCCAGAGTATTTACTACCCCTCCTACATTATTAGAAGTATAGAAAACATGAAAGTAAAACCATTATATTCCCAACATTGCAATGCAAAAATTTGGGTCTACCTTATGAATTTCTAATTCTGCATGGTTCAGTGAGGACAATTTTTCATCATAAAATATAACACCATAATTTGAATTATCTCAACAGCTTATTACGCTTGCATAAAAAAAAAAAAAAAAAAAAAAAAAAAACTGATGTTGCTAATGCTTCATACAAGCTATGATGGCATGACAGTAATCATCTCCATTGAGATAACTAATTCTTTAATATCCAACCTAGGATATTGGCACTATTGATGGTAATCATCCTATTTTGGAGGTTTTTTTAAGGTTTGATATAGAATTTTACGTAGTTATGCATAGCTATCATAATTTCCTAGCACATCAACTCGGTTTCCATCCCTTTACATCCAACACAACTTCAAGGTTTGATGTATTCTTATTTGTTTATAATACATGATTTTGTGTATCCTTCCCTAATAAGTTCCATCTAATTGCCTTCCAAAGTGATTGCGACCAAATTCAATAGGAAACAAATGGGAGAAGGAAACAGCAGGAGGAAAAACATAATTATAATTAACATGGGGTTGATTTTGATTTTCACCATGAAAAGAACTTGCCATATGGTAAAAAAAAATCAACAATTGCAATATCAGACAAAGGGAAAGAAAATTAAAGGAAACATAATTCTTGAGATTGGATAAAACACAGAGCTCATAATCAATAAATTTTGAAGAAAACCATACCTTTATATTCAAATTGAACTTTGCTGGAACTGTAATCTATCATCATTAATTTCTAGACTGTTCAAATCCAAAACTGCTTACGATTCATCTTAGTGATGGGCTGTGAAACTGAAAGGTTTCTGAAGAATTATTTTCATCCGCACAAATGAATATTTTCATGGGCGTCAACACCGTAAAGGGAATGGCATGATCTAAGCCAACACTCTTTGCCACATCAGCATTTTAAAATAATAAAAGGTGTCAACTCAGATTTTGGGACTTTTTTTATATATTTTTATAAATCCTTTTCTTTTCGTACTTATCTTTGACTCATCCAATAAAACCGTCTGGAAAGATATTTTGAGAACGGCAACACGCTATAATTTCTATGGTATTAATTTCAGACATTTGAAATTTATTCCCAATCTCATCATTAAACCATCTCTTCTTTTTCACTCTCTCTACTTTAGAACCTCATTAAACCCTCCCTCTCTCTCTCTCTCTCTCTCTACATAGAAAAGCAAAAGCTAGAGGAAGAGGAGAGAGATTTCCAGTGAAAAGGAGAGGCGTCGTATCCGTGTCTCAGATCTCTCTCCCAAACCTCCAATCGCTTTATCAGTATCGCCAAAATGGGCCAGAAATCGTTGATCTACGCCTTCGTATCTCGTGGAACTGTAATTCTTGCCGAGTATACAGAATTCAGTGGCAATTTCAATTCCATAGCGTTTCAGTGCCTTCAGAAACTCCCTGCGACCAACAACAAATTCACTTACAACTGCGATGCCCATACCTTCAATTACCTCGTTGACAACGGCTACAGTAAGTTTTACATGCTTTTTGTTTGGTTACCGAGAAAATGCAAAATTGAATTAAGGGAACAGTTGGCTTTTATTGTTTTGTACCTTAATTCTTTGATTCTTTTGCATTTCTTCAATTTCCTCGTTGACAACACTATAATGCTTTTTACATGTTTTTTCTCGTTTGGTTACAGAGAAAATAGAAAATTGAATTAAGGGAAAATTTGGGATTTGTTTTATTTTTTAATCTTAATTCCTGATTCTTTTCAATTTGTTTTCTGAAATACCCAGCAGGATGGTTTTAGTTAAAAATAACGCTTGTCTGAGAAAGTATTCCATGAAGATCATGAGTATTTTGTGCCTAAAATGATGGAAGTGACATTATATAGGATTTGGATAAATGAAAATAAAATCATATTGCAAATAAATTTCATAAAATTCTACTCTTACTAACTAGTACCTTTGCTAGTTTAAAATTTTATAGCTTTGCGGGCTTCTACTCTTTCTAATTTTAGAATTCATTTAAAAATTCTAATCAATTTTGTAGAAGTTGGCCCAAGTATTTAATTTTAATCCGTTCTAATCAATTTTAATTTTCTAGGGCTTAATTTCACTGATTATGCCTAGTGCAGATTAAAATGTCTAAATTTGAAATTTGTAACATAAAACATACTGAACATAAATTTCTTTAACAATAGAAACTCTTGTATCACATTTTCATAATGGGCAAATGATAAAGATGACATCTATGTGAGAAATTAAAATTCTCCCGGAATGGAGAGATATATTTGGCTAAAGAGGAAGTGAGTAGAGATAGAGAAAAATTGGGAGAGTGTATTCAATGGCAAGTGAGAAAGGTAAGAGATAGATAGAGAATTTTGACATGACCATATATTTTTTTAAAAATAGTTTTTGTAATCTCATGTCTTATCTATATTATGTTTCTATCATAATAATCTATCAAATATGATAGCAAGGTTTTCATAGTTATATAAATTGATGTTTAGTGTGTTTTGTATCAAATTGAAATTTAGCGTACACTAGTTACAAGTTTAGAGTAGATGGGCAACGTTAAGCTAATTTTTGGAGATATTAACTATTACGAAAATTAAATTTGGTTGAATTACTATGTAATCCCTATAGTTTAGTGAAATTCTGAAATAAAGACCTCTATTTTCAAAAATCAATTAAATAGTCCCTCTTTTTTGTTGTCATCCAACTGAATACTCATTATGTTAATTTTTCCTTAAATTGTGGTGAAATGCCAATTTTACCCTTAACAAAATCTGAAATTTGCTTCTATATCCATCATTAAATTAAATCCCTAGTTTTTTCCTTTTATCCTAAACATCACCAATCGTACTTCATCAATAAAAACTCATTAGAAATAACAAGTTTTTTCTATGCACAAGTTTGGAGTAAATTGTTAGATAAATTTGGCATTAAAATTTGTTTTCTTTTCCTAAAGAGAAAATTGAACCAAAAAAATTGCACAATCTTAACAAAAGAATTGTTTAATTGAACAACAATAAAATAAAGGGACTATTTACTTGATTCTTGAAATCAGAGGTCTGACTTATAAATTTTACCAAACTATAGGAAATAAATAGTAATTCAACCATTAAATTAGGAAGACATGTTACATTATCATTTGCTTTCACTTTTTCTTTGAAAAGGTATGAGCTCAGTTTTTGATTTTATGAGCTGTGGCTTTCTTTGAAATATTGTTGAAACGAATATGAGTCTGTGTATATATTTATGTGTTGGGGATTTATGGCTGGAGCTAGCAATATGGCATAAGAGTCTTTAATGTTAATTGTTGTATTTTTCACATTTATTTTTTTAATTATATAAACTTATGTATTGCCATTCTAGATTTAGGATGAATGATTACTATGATGCATGGAGACTCTCTTGGCCATTTTCGTGAAAATAGAAACACATCTTGTTTCCGCTCTTGGAAACTCATTTCTTTAATTTTTTTAAAAAAAATAGAAATCCAGAAAAATTTAACAGTGAAACAAAAAACCAAACCTTGAGAATTGAGACCCTTGTTATAAGAATTGAAATTAAGATAGAAGTGTCTATATCTATATCTAAAAGAGGACATAATAGATGGAGGATAGGGACTCTTCCCATGCAAACTCACTTTACTAGAAGAAAGATTAAATAGGACTCTACACACCCATAGACTTGAATGAGGAGAACATGAAAAAAATTTTGAAAGGCAAAAAAAAAAAAAAAAAAAAAAAAAAAGGAACAGCAGCTACATGGAATGTCAAATACTTGTTGGTTTACAATGATTTATTTTTAATTGTTATTTAAAACATAATTTGTGGTTGGTTGTCCTTTAAAAATTTTATATATATATATATATATATATATATATATATTTATGAATAATACCCCTTTATTTTGTATATTTATGAGCTTCCCCCACAATTCCATTTCCTATATTTTTGAAAATGCGTTTCCCCGTGTCCATTTCTGCATTTCTATGTTTTGACCTTTTTTGTTTCTGAGTTACATAGATGATTAGGTTGTAATGCCTTCGAATTTTTCATCATGTTTTGTGGAAAATTGAAGAGCTGTTGATATGTGTCAATGACATTGTCAGGATTGGGTTCACTTATTTTCTTGCTTGCACTTTGAATGCAAGTTTGGACATTACTCGATGCTGTAACTTGTTAAGGATACATCAGGTTGCATCATATTCATCATCCTCTATAGCTGCCGCTTGGTGATCGAAAGTTACAGTTTTGGTATTTTATGATTAATTTTAGCATAATAAATTAGTATGAAAATGGTAACGTTAATTTGTTTATTGTGTGTTGATAAATCTTTTTTATGAGAAAATTGTAGATTGCACAAAATTCAGGGAAATTTGTTTGATATTGGAGTATGTGATGTTGAAAACATTGGTCTACTAGCTGATTGTTTTCTGGTCTGGCTTAAGTTGAAGGAATTTGCAAATAAATTTCACCTGAAAGATATATCATAATTGCACCCTTGATCACCTGAGGAGCTATTTATATTTGTCTGTTTATGAATAAAATGATAAAAGGACATATATGTGCATACTTTACTATGTCTGGCACTGGCATTGTAGAAACAGAGGTGGCGAATATAACAAATTAAATGCAGAATGAAGTGCGGAAAGCAGGACTGAAATTCCTTCACATATTTGTTGTGGTGTTAGATAAATTAGAAAATCTGAGTTTATGGTCGATAAACCCCCATTGGATTACGATAGATATCCATTAAGGAAATTCTCCTGTAGTTTTTGTTAAATTCCGTGTTCCCTATTTTATTATTCAAACCTGTGTGTATCTCAGTGCATAAATCATGTTCTTATATTCTTTGTATGATATATTGATTGATTGTTCAATGTTACAGCATACTGCGTAGTTGCAGATGAATCAGCAGGAAGACAAGTACCAATGGCTTTTCTGGAGCGTATCAAGGAAGACTTCATGGCAAAATATGGCAATGGAAAAGCCACCACTGCTGTTGCCAACAGCCTTGACAAGGAATTTGGGTATTCTACTTGTAGTAGACCAATGAAAACTGATGTCAAATTGTGTTTTTACTTCATCAGCTTATGACATAAACTATTTATATATTTGTAGTCCAAAACTAAAGGAACATATGCAATATTGTGTTGATCATCCTGAAGAGATAAGCAAGCTTGCAAAGGTGAAAGCTCAGGTTTCAGAAGTTAAAGGGGTCATGATGGAGAATATTGAAAAGGTATGGACACTTCACTTCTTTGACCAAAAACTTGATAATGTAATTTCTACTGATTATTTTATTAGTTGTTGTAGTGAAGCTTTTCTATTATGATGCATCTGTATGTACCCTTTGGTGTTTAGTTCATATATAAACACTGCATAATTTATTTTACTTACCTCTTTTATTTTTTCATACACTCTTTATACTAATCTAGAAATTGCTTAGGATGTGAGCTGACTTTAGTCTGTTAATATTTACCCCATTTCACTTTTGCCTCGTATATCCCCAAATTTCTGGTGTTGGTGTTAATTGTGGCCATTCCTTATAGTTGACTGATACATTGGAAGAATCCTTCGGCTCTTCCAATATCAATAGGTTGATTGTGTTGATCTTCTACCTTCAAAAGCCGAAAAGTCTTATATGTTCATGATCCATGCTAACATGCCCTGTGACTCCAAAATAAACGCAAGACATCAATATTTCTCAAAATAGACTTGTAATGTTGCATTATTTTATTTATTATAATTTGAATTATTCAATTTTAGTTCTTTTTTTTTTTTTTTTTTTTGACAATTTCTGAAGTAATATATACTTAAGGCATATTGGCATGCTATACTGGTACTCGCTAAGGGTCAGCATCAGTCGGTTCGATATTTCACAACTAAAATAACTACAAATTAGAAAGGCACCAAAGTGAACTGATTTAAAGGGTGCTAAAATTGACCTGACCCTGCCGGAATGAACCCGACCTGAACCTGGTCGAACTTGGTATCAAGTTATGTGTGTTCGGGTACGAGAATATTATTTTGGATATAAGTAGGGCATGAGTATTGCTATTGCCCACCCGAACACGACCCAAATTTTTGGGCATAAGTAATATATATATATATATATATATATATATATAGTAAAAGAATTGAAGTTTTGTTTAATAATAATGTAATATATATAGAGATAGTAAAGGTGCAAGACTCATTAAGGCGCAAAGGGCAGCTGGAGCCTAGGTGCTCGCTGGAGTGAGGTGAGCGCAAAAAAAAAAAAAAAAAGATATATATATATATATATATATATATATATATATAATAACTTCAAAAAATTGAAAAATAAATCTCATTAATAATATAAAAAATAATGATATAATTGTCAAGATAATTTGTTTCAATTTTGATTTGATTGTAAAATATTATCAGTTTAGGATTTAATTGTGATTCTTGAATCTGTTTTGAATATTGTTGTAACTACATTAGCTGGAGCATAGGATGTGCAAAGCCAAATCAAAAGTTGTATAGCCTCTTCTCTTTCTTATTTATTTTCCCTATCTTCCATAATTCTTTCTTTCTTCTCTATTCTCTTTTCTCTAATTTTCTATCCTTTTCTCAGTATCCAAACACACTTGTAAGGGTTACTATGACAGAAATCCTAACATGATCGGAAAAAAATTTGGCAGCATAACACCTTATTTTTTAAGATATTGAATTAGAGAAGAGAGTAGAAGCAACAGAGAGGTACATACCTGAGTTTTGATGGAGGAAAGAGAAAATCTGTTGGTTTTTTTTCTTTTCTTCCATTATTATTATTATTATTATTTTTTAACGTAAACATATAATATAAGAAGAGAGGAGGCGGCTAGATCACATAATCATAAAAGGAAATCCTAGCCGACAATGCAGGGAAGAAAACTAAAAAAGGCACGCCAGTGCAAAGGCGTGTGCTTAAGCCCAAAAGCTCTCACCTCATCAATGTTGTCCGCCTTTTAGTGTTTTAGGCTTCAGCCTTCTCGCCCTAAGTAAGGCACGCCTTTAATAACTATAGATTGTATAGATTTAGTAAAATTGAGTGAAGTCTCAAATTTTTGTGAAGCTAGAAATGCAAAGGGAAAGATAAAAATAAAAGGAAAAAGATATAGGTGCCAAAAAATATACATTTTGATCAAATTACAATTAGGGAAGGCGAAGAACAAAATATAAATCTATCACAAATCAATTTCACTAAATTTATAATAGCAAATGAAAATGCTATATATTTTTTTTGTAAATAACTCTTATGTGATTTAGAATTCTTATATTATGTTGTGAAAGACAAATTTAGTTTGAACTTTTTATATCTTCTTCTAATATGGACTTTTTTAATTTAGATTGAACCATATATAGTTCTTATTCCAATATGATTTTTTTTTTTAACAAATGTTTTTATTTTGTTTTTTCATTCAATGTAATTTTGATTTTTAAAACGGTATGGTTGGTTACCTATGGGTAAATGGGCGCTTGAATGGGTACCCATTGGGAATCCCGAGATTGGTGCCCACAGGTATCCTTGAACCTGTTGGGTATGGGATTGGGTATAAGATTTTATGCTTGGTAAGGTACGAGGATTGGGATGGGGTTTGAGTTTGGAGATGGGTAGTGCACGACTCGACCTAAACCCTACCTACTACCACATTAGGGAGGATTGAATTGAACCAAACTGAAGTAAAAGGGTTTGTTGTGGTTTGGTGGCTCTATAGCTTACTTCTGCAAGTACATTGCTAAACCCATCAAAAAGAAAATCTAGATCATTTTAACCATTGAACAAAAAAAAGCCAAGGCTAAAATTCAAAAGTGCATAGAAATATCAACAAAATAAATATGAAATTGACAAAAGCTAAGGGAAACAAACTTGTCAAATACAATTACTAAGGAAAATGAACTAAGATTGGCATCTGCAAAATTCATTGAAATTCGACTAGGTCCAAATTTCGCACCCACTTAGTATTAAAGTCAGTAACTTTTTCTATTCCTAAAGCAGTAAACAAGTAGAAAGCTATCCCAAATATTTAATCAAAAACACTTAAACTCTAAATTTGAGATATGAAGCATACTAGCTTGTTAGAGATGCAATTATGATATTTATAGTTTTCTAAACTAAGTAGTTCTATTATTTAGAAGTTCTATTTAGTAGTTTCCTATTTGATTTTTAGTAGGAGATCTACTTATAGTAATCTTTCCATTTAGTAGTTTCCTATGTTTCTTTTTGGTAGGAGATTTCCTATTTAGTAATCTTCCTATTTAGTTGTCTTTCTATTTAGTAGTCTTCCTATTTGGTAGTTTTCTCTTTTATTTATGGTTGGAGATCTAATTCTAGTAGAATTACTTATTGGTACTTGTATTCCTCTAGAAATTGGAGGCTTTAAGCATGAAATAAAACAAGCAAATTTATTTTCCACTAAATTGAGATATGGACTCTCTTTAACGAGTCTAAGGTTAGAGCTCCCTTTTAATGAGCTTGCAATTTTTAGCAACAATAGGTCGAGGAAAGAAGCGAGCTAAAACAAAAGCTTCAATTTTTGAATTAGATTTTATCGTTAACAGGCCTGTGATGAGATCCTAGTTGTGTGATCATAACAACTTGGTATGAGAGACAAGCGTCATGAGAGAATCAATCAGTGAGATCGAATATCTTCTACAAGAAGTAAGAGGCAGAATGAAGCTCGAGTGACCTAATTTGAATCTTGACTTGAAACTCAGCTGCAGAACCTGACTTGTTAGATGCTAAAACTCCTTAGCAGATCAACCAAAAATCGAAACAAGGGAATTAAAGGGGCAAACAATACACCCAACTTGGAAGCAGTTTTGAAGCTTAAGGACAAGCTCTTTATCTGGGAGGGGAGTAATGTTAGAGATGCAATTATGATATTTGCAGTTTTCTAAATTAAGTTGTTCTATTATTTAGAAGTTCTATTTAGTAGTTTCCTATTTTATTTTTTGTAGGAGATATACTATTTCGTAGTTTCCTATGTTTCTTTTTGGTAGGAGACCTCCTCTTTAGTAGCTTCCTATTTTATTCATGGTAGGAGAACTCATTCTAGTAGAATTATTTTAATTAGTACTTGTGTTCCTCTATAAATTGGAGGCTTTGAGCATGAAATACGACATGCAGAATTATTTTCAACTAAATTGAGATCCAGACTCTCTCTAATGAGTCTAAGGTTAGAGCTCCCTTTTAATGAGCTTGCTATTTTCAGCAACAATAAGTCGAGGAAAGAATCAAGCTAAAACAAAAGCTTTAGCTTTTGAATTAGATTTTATTATTAACAGGCCCTGACGAGATCCTGGTGGCATGATCATAACATAGTCCAATTTAACAGCTGCAAACAATAGTGTATTGAGATAAAAATCCACTTGAAAGCCAAGAGATGATCAACAATGAAGAAGCAAGATGTAACAAAGAATTGAGAGATTTCGACAAAATAGTGAGATGGAACTTTGGGATGAGAAAAGTTGAGAGGTGCCAATAGAGAGAGCAGCAATGGCATGAGAGAATAATAGTTGAATAGTATCTTAGTCTTAGGGATGTATTTTATTTTAATGGGTGGAGGAAATTACATCAGTTATACTAGCTTATGACATATTATATATTATTTGGCTTGGTTTGGTTATTACAGTATCTTTATAATAAATTTGAGAAACCCAAATGAATCAGATATTGCTCATCCCTGGTACTTGCCCAGATGAGATCAACACAAAGCATTTTGTTGTGACCTTGGGAGAATTATGTCTCAGAAGCTAGCGATTGATGGAGAGCCCAAGTTCATATTAGCCCCATATTGAAATCTTATATTTTCAATGTGAGATCTTATTACCTTCATATAAAATCTCATACTTCCAATATGAGATCTCAAATTGGCCCCATATTGAAATACTTTCAGTGTGAGTGTGAGATCTAACGGATGATTTCGGGCTAGGTTCACTGTGAGATCTAAGAGATGGCTTTATGCTAGATTTTTCCTAGCCTGAAGTGAACATACTAACATGGCAATACCGGTGGCACCACCTAATCTTGGGCAAACATTGTAATGCTGGTGCAGCCATTTGCTCTATTCGATTGCAACTGGGAGAAGTGGTGGTTGGCTCTTATGCTATTTGATATGATCTTGGAAGAACCATACCTGAAAAGCTAGCCATTGAGGTTTGGAAGCACAAGTTTGTATAAACTTCACATTGAATGCCCATAATTTCAATATGGGATTCAAGTCCATACCTTGTTT
Source organism: Jatropha curcas (assembly GCF_041381405.1). NCBI lineage: Eukaryota > Viridiplantae > Streptophyta > Magnoliopsida > Malpighiales > Euphorbiaceae > Jatropha > Jatropha curcas. Next base: position 21,365,214 of record NC_143160.1, on the reverse strand, counting down.
AGGATCATAATATATTGGCTGTTTCACCCAGCACCCAAAAGTTGAGTCTCATTGGCAATATTGAAGATGGACTAAAATATGCTGAAGTATTGGATCTTTTGAAACATTAGAAAATCTAAATGTTTGAGTTTATAGGCTGGAATCCATAATGTAATGTAGCTTGAGGTTCATGGCTTGCTTTGTCTTAAGATATGCAGTTTTTGTAGATTTTGCAGCATTCCAAGTGAATGCTTAGAGATATATTTTTTACGGTGCCAAATTTCAACTGCCTCACAGTTAAAACCACATGCAATACTCTTTACTTAAGGGTGCTGTCTTGGCAAATTTTTTATGGAACTTCTATTAAATTATTCTTCTAAGAGAAATTTTGGTGTCAGTGCCTTCATTTTAATGTTTTTGTATATGGGTACTTAAGCATGTAAACACAGCTATTGTTTTCCTTCTATAGCTTATCTTTTATTTTTTGTATTATTTTTACTTAATTTGACTTTTGTATCTGATAATTTGCGTTAGTTTTATAACTAAAGGTTGTAACTTTGTTCTAGGAGTCCTCATGTTTCGATTGGATTGGTTGTGTATACTGTCAATATCGGATGGATCACTTTTGTTATTAATGTCAATCGATTTAAGAATACACTTTACTTTTATTTGTAATGCACAAAATTTGAGCAATAATATGATGAACATTTTCGGGCTTAAAATGGCACACTTACACACGTAAGTCCTTATTTGGGTGATTCCTGGGGATAAACCAAACTGAAATTGATTTTCTGTTGTAATATAGGTTTTAGATAGAGGCGAAAAAATTGAACTTCTGGTGGATAAGACTGAGAATCTTCATCAACAGGTCAGTGTTTCTCTCTTTATCATGTGTGTGTGGTGTGTGTTTGTATGTGCATACCTATTTGCTGTTGTTATGCAGCAGTATATCTTAAGATCATCTGTGATTTTTTAGAAGAAAAAGCTATTCATGTAAAACAAAATGTGGCAATATTACAGGCACAAGACTTTCGAACCTCAGGGACAAAGATCCGTAGGAAAATGTGGCTGCAGAATATGAAGATCAAGCTGATTGTTCTGGGAATACTGATTGCTTTGATCTTGATCATAGTCCTATCTGTTTGCAAAGGATTCAACTGTGGAAAATGAGTGCCATCTCTGAAGGCTTCATATATTATCAGAGCTTTTTGTGAGTTAAAGGTGAATATATTGAATTTATTGTCATGACTGTGTGTGTAGTAAACAAACAGCAATTTGGTACTTTTGTAGAACAAAGTTAATTTTGTATGTCAATGACGGTAACCTTTATACTATCATTAGAATGTTTTTAGCATATTATTGTTGGATTGCTCTTGTGACTTGGATAACAAGATATAATTCTGTCACAAATATGAATATACCTCTTGTTTAGGATATTTGTTAAACTCCTGGGACAATAGGTTTTTAACTCGTAAAATATCTGAATTTGACTCTTGTAATGGTATCGATTTCAAATTTGAATATCTTGACTGATCTCCATCAACTCAAGATTGCCATAGATGATTATGAACATTTAATCAAAAGCCTATAACCAAAATCTCTCTTATGCCAATTCAAATCTGCTTGATGTTGCTTTTTGTATGTGCGAAGGCATTTTAAACCCTTTTAGAGGTTTTTCACCAATCGAAGAAGCCGAGAAAAGGTAATCTAAATGGAAATGCTTTTTCTAGTTGCAGAAAATTGTTTGCAATAAAGCCACTTATCTTGTACTTCCATTTAAAGCAGTGTTATAAGAGACAAAACCCAATTCCAGAGGATATCTATGGGTCCAGTCACCTTCCTCAAAATCCAATAATGAAGTTGTCTTTACTATCACTGGAGTTCCCTTCTTGCTATCCCTTTCCCATCAATCTGAAAATCCAATCTTGGAGCCATATTCTTTATCTTATCATAGGAAAAACTTTCAGAATTCAAAAAACTTGAAACTTTCTTTCACAAATCTTCAAAAGTTGGATCTAGCCATGACTCAGGCTAGATAGCTATCGTCTAATAGGATAAACCTTCAGAATTCAAAAAATTTGAAACTTTCTTTGACAAATCTTCAAAAGTGGATCTTAAAACCAAGAAATAAGATATGTCCATTCAAAACAACAATATAATGAATCAAATCCCTCAAATTAAGAACTGAAAGCTACTCAATTGAAGAGAAGAAAAAATAGAAGAAGAGAGCAAAGGTAGAAAAAAAGAGAAGAAGATGATGCAGAACAGTGATGGTGCTGTGTTAGAGTCTAGAGAGGCGGAGTTGTATTTATGTTATCTTTGATTGTGGGTTTATGCAGTTTAATTTCTCAGCTATTTTGTGTAATTTAATCTCTCTTATTGTCACTAGCAGACAAACATAGAGTAGCAAATTAGAAAGAAGGTAGAAGTCTAATTCGGGGGAGAATGAAAATTGCATTTGGCAGAGAGAAAAAATTGCATCTCCCAAGACTATGGAATTGAAAAATTATGAGTTGTTAATTTATTTTTGCCGCGTCAATTTCCCGGTATTTTTAATAACCGGATTATTGTTAGAGAGCGTTTGGTGTTACAAAATTGAAGTTTAAGGAATTTTAAGTGATAAATTGAAGTTTTGAAATAATAAAGTGATTATCTCTAAATTTGGGTGCAATCGGTGAAAATAAATTAAAATTAAATTTTAAGCAATGTTATTAAATCCGGTCCAGACATTGACCCTGCCAAAGAAGTGGGTGGATGATTCATTGGTTTAACCGGCGGGTCAATTGTTTAATCAGTGAGTCATTATATATATATATATATATATATATATATATATATATATATATATATATAACTATTGAGTAATTGTTCAATTATTACATTGCTCTTTTTTCTAATGAAAATGATTAATTATGATTCATGGTTTGTGCTTAATTGAGTTTTAATTGCAGTTATGTTATCTCAACCGAGGTTAAGTTCTACTTTGATAAAATGCTTAATTACCAAGTTAAATTTATTTCATGGTAAACATGGTAACTTAATTAATATCATTCTTTAATCATTGGAGTAGTATATTAAAGAAAACACAAAACCATAAAAAATCTAAGAAATTAGAACTATGTATCATGCATCAAAGTTCAAAAGAAATAGACACTCTAACAAGCTTTCATACTCAAAAAGCAACCTAAAAGAAGATATAAGACCCTACCATTATAATAAAGAAGATAAAAAGAAGAAAGTGCATTTAAACTCTTACATGTCGAGAAAACTAGAGATTTATTTTCTTGATATTTGAATGACTTAAATGACAGTCTTTGCGGCAAAAATTAATATTATATGTAAAAAGTAATGAAACATTAAATCTTTCATCAAATAGCATACTTTTTTACCCTAAAAATAAAATCGGACCGAGCCTTATGGGTCTCTACGGGTTGAACGGCTCTCCAGGTTTAACTACAGTTCAACCGGTTCAACTCCGGTTGTATTGCTTAACTGGTTCAAATGCAAACTAGCCCCGATTTATTGGTTTTCTGGGTCAACCCGCCGGGCCGTGCTGGATTTAATAACAGTGGTTTTAAGACATGTCTTATATGTTATTTATAGTGGTTGCTAGTTGTGATTTATTTTTTTTAATAATAAATTTAAATTTTAGTATGAATATTCTTAATTGAATTTAAATATTAATTCTTAGTAATAATTTTCCTTTTTTAAAAAATATTATCGAGATATGATTTTTTTTTAAAAAAAAGAATATTAGATACATATACTTTTCATTATTATAATAATTGAATTCAAATATTAGTAATTTTTTATTATAATTTATAATATTAGAATTATGATTTAGTTTAAACGTTAGTTGTTTGAATGCCAATTGTAAACTATTAATCCTCATATTTTCTAATTGAATTGGTAAGTTCAATATTAATTTTTGAATAATGCCATTAGTTGTAAAATATATCTTCCTTAAAAGAATCTTTTGATAGAAAAGTGTGACTACAAATTTTACGTTCAAACGAAATATTACATGTACCCAATATAAGAATTAAATAATATAAAATTACCAAATTCAACAAACATAATATATAAACGTCTATATATATATATATATATATATATATATATATATATATATATATATATCAAATTGAAAAATAAAAAAAAAATTAATTACGAATGCTAAGATAAGAAGTCTTTTAACACATCCTTTACCGTGAATCCGAAAAATTATTAACAATGAAATCATACAAACGAGTTCTTGGTAGCCAAAGGAAATAAGATTTTATATAACAAAACAAATAAACATTGTAGTTTGTTTTTTATCAGCGAAATTTCTTTATATTATTATAATAAAACAAATCAAAGAAAACTTATCTAAATAATCCAACCTAATCCAATAGACTCCTCAAAACACTACAAACAAATACTATGATTATTTTTCTCTAAAAAAGATGTGTGTATATGTGTGTGCGTGTAACACCCATCGCCCCGATTTCAAAGGATTAGATGATGAATACCACATTCTGTGCTGGAGACATCATTTTAAGCTACAGATTCAAATCATATATGCTAAGGATATGAGTTTTTTTATTATTATTTTTTTTTTTGAGTTTCACAAGTCTAGCAAGTTCTTGAATTAATTACATATACAAGTTAAATTTTCCTTGATATATTAATAAAATAAATTAATTTGCTGATTTTTAAAAAAAGAAAAACTATTAGCATTGAACTACAAATCTCACAGTATTTATATTCGAGTCATAAAATATTAGGGTGCATTTATTTACAGAAAAATATTTTCTATTTTTTGTTTTTTACGAAAAAAGTTTTTTTAGAAATTGAAAATTAGTAAGCAAAAAATGAAAAATGTATCCACTTTGTAATAATAAAAAATTATATTTAATTTAAAAACTTCACAAACATTATTCATAACTTTCATAATTAAAATAAAATATTATAAATATCTTTAGAATGTTTTTTTTAAAAAATTTTTGAATTTTTATTATCAATTATTTACAATAATAATAATATCAATTTTTATCATTTTGTCAAAATTTTAAAAATAAAAGATATAATATATTTGTCATAATAACACTAATTATATATTAAAAACATAATATAATTTTTTATATTATTTAAATATTTTATTTATTCAATAAAAATATTTTATAGAAAAAATTATTTATAAATATTATAACTTTAATTATAAAAATGTCATTTTATAAAAATGGAAAACAACTTAAAACTATTTTCCAAACCTTAGTTAAATTTTGAAAAATTAGATAATTGTTTTCTAGTTTTCCAAATAAAAAACTGACTGATTTGAACACAATTTTGTTTTTCAATTTTCTTGGAAAACTTTTTTAGAAAACTACTCCAGTTTTCTACAAGTGAACACACCCTTAAAATTACTGAAAATTTTTTAATTTTGATCAAATTAAACTTAATTTTTAATTTACTTAAGTGAGTTTACCGAAAAATTTTATTATTGATAAAAAAATGGATGTAAAATAAAATTTTTCTTTTTATAAGCATGTTTATAGAATACATATATTTATAAAAGACGTGAATCTGAATTCAATCTAATCAAATTAGATTTATAAATTCAGTTCGATTAAATACCTCTTATAAAATTCATAATTTAACTCTAATAAAACATCATTTTCAAAAAAAAAAAAAAAAATTCAATAAAATGTCAGACAGAACCAATAATAATTGTAATTTCCTACCAAACAAAGCCTTTAGAATTCCAATAAACTCAAGTGCACCAAATGGTCTCCCTCATTAATTGTAGCATTAATTAAGTAAATTTTACCACCGCCGTCCCCATTTTGCAATGTTTGACAACACACTTAAGTAAATTAAACTTTACTTAAGTAAACTTAATTTTAATTTTTATCAAATTGAATTTGAATAGCTATGAGTGTAAGTGAGTTTTAATTTTTATATATTCGTAAACAATGTTTCATATCATTTTTATAAATTAGTTAACATTAATAAACATTAACCTTTTTATTAAATAATAGAATTACAAACTTATAGAATCTAATAGAGTTATAATTAATAAACATTAATTAGATAATGAAATTAGAATAATGTAGTTAGTTAACTAATGGAATCATTATCATTATATATATATAAAGGAGAATTATGGAGATTTGTTTGATGTTGACACGACGCTCTCCTTGGAGAGTGAAACTGTTTAAAATTTGAGTATTTGTGTGACACCTTAGGCGAATCACACATCAGCTAAGCATAAGATGAAAGTGATGTACATAAGGTGTGGCAAACCTTAAGCTACTGAGACGCGTTTTGGGCTGGGAGGTGGTTCCCTGGCCCAAGAACAAAATCGTGCAGGCCTGGGGCCCAAAGCCGACAATATCTCGATAGGCCTGGGATGTTACAATTTGGTTTTAACTTAACTAGGAAAAATCGAAGATTTGGGAGAGAAAATGTCTCTTACCTCTCTAATTTTATGACTTCTGTGGGTTTTACACATAATAGCTTTTTTTAAAAAAATTATGCTCTTGTTTATAACTTTTAAACACAATGGCTCCTAATGTTCTCTTATGATTTAACTTTTTTACATTTTTATTTTCCTTCATATGCTATTTTAAGAGTGATGTTTCGCTTTAGTTAGAATAGAAATTTTAATTCTACATGATACATTTAAATCATATTGTACATGCATCTTATGCATCTTAATTTTTTAATAATTTACTTGATACACATATTCTACGCCTAAAATGAAAGAAACACTATGTAGTCATGGGAAGCACGAGAGATCTACTAGTTAAAATATAATTTCAATTCATTGCATTGTCATTAAATCTTTTTGGTACCTTCTTTAATTATAAAATATTAATAAATTAAGAAGCATTCCAATTAAATATATAAGACTTTTTAAAAAAATTAATTATAAAGGTTGAATTACAATAATTTGTTGTGATAATAAATATTTCATTTTATTGATTGAAAATTTCAAAAAGAGCATGTAATTTTACTTTTCATCATTTAATCAAATTATTTAAATTAAATCAACACAAATATAAACATTATAAAAAAAAGTTGTCTTAGAGGACGTTCAACATTGTCCCCTTAAGTTGAAAAAATTGTCCCTAATACTTTTAGGAACAATTAACATTGTCTCCAGTGAGCGTCCCGTTAACGAGCGTATCCTATTATGTAAAGGATGCTTTTTAATAATTCGTCTCTTTTTCGATGGACGATAGTCATACATCATCCCTCTAATGTTGGACAATAATTATCTTCAAAAGACAAATGACATAGAGTATGAAAATCGTACCTAAAAATGTGAACAATATTTATCCCCCATATATGGGATGTTAGTCGTCCCCAAATTTGATCTCAATAATTTTCCTTAATATGTGAGATGTAAGTTGTACTCCTACATGGGGCGTTTGTTGTCCCCAAATTTGATGACAATAATTGTCCTCAGTATATGAGATGTAAGTTATACCCCCTTGCTGGGACGTCCGTTGTCCACAAAATTGATGATAATAATTATCTTCAGTATATGAGATGTAAGTTGTACCTCCTAGATGGGACGTCCGTTGTTCACAAAATTGATGATAATAATTGTCCTCAGTATATGAGACGAAAGTTGTACCTCCTAAATGGGATGTCCGTCGTCCCTAAATTTGAAGACAATAATTGTCCTCGGTATCTGAGACGTAAGTTGTACCCTTCGATGAGACATTCGTCGTCCCCAAAATTAATCATAATAATTGTCCTAAGTATATGAGACGTAAGTTGTACTTCCTAGATGGGACGTTCGTTGTCCACAAAATTGATTATAATAATTGTCCTCAGTATATGAAACGAAAATTGTACCCCCTAGATGGAATGTTCGTCGTCCCCAAATTTGATGACAATAATTGTCCTTGGTATATAAGACATACATTGTACCCCTAGATGGGACGTCCGTCATCCACAAAATTGATGACAATATTTGTCCTTTATTATTGGCGAAACTATTATTGACAGGCTTTTTCGCAAGTGCACGAAATCACAAACAAGTAATAAAGAATGAGTAGAGTATCATTCCCACGAGGATTGTATACTAAGTACCAAAATTGTGTTATCCTAATATTATTTAAATGACAGTAAGGAGAATTATTTTAAGAAATTAAATTAAAAGAAATAAAAGAGAATAAAAAGAAATCAAGCAAGACAATTTGATGAAAAGAAATCAAGGATTAAAAACTACGAGGGATTTTGACTTTACTTAATTCTATCCAATTTATTCTATTACATTTGCTTTTCCTTGTTCATCATATATTGAACTTAATGCTTCCAGGTAGAATTTCTTCCCTGGATTGATTTATTTCATTAATCACTATATGGAGAAGGGTTTTTGATATGAGAAAGGTAACAAATTACATGAGAATAATAACTTGATGCGAAAGCTATATGGTTTGACTTATGGGGGTTTTCATAAGTTGACGACCTTAGGTTATGAATTCATAAACAAACCATAAAACTTCATGATTTAATTCATGTTCAATTGCAGTATTGGAAAATAGGTAATTAGACCGGGTTAAAATAGTTAACAATACATTAGGAGAGCTTGTTAGTGATTTTAGGATTGTTTTCCCTACTTGAACAATTAAAGTTGATTATCAAACTAATAGAATAAATTGTATAGAATTAAGTAAAGTCAAAATCCCTAGTAGTTTTTAATCCTTGATTTCTTTTCATCAAATTTTCTTACTTGATTTCTTCTTATTCTCTTTTATTTCTTTTAATTTAATTTCTTAAAATAATTCTCCTTATTGTCGTTTAAATAATATTAGGATAACACAATTTTGGTATTTGGTATACAATCTTCGTGAGAACGATACTCTATTCATTCTTTATTACTTGTTTGCGATCTAGTGCACTTGCGAAAAAGCTTGTCAAGTTTTTGGCGCGGTTGCCGGGGAAATATCAATACTAATTAACCTATTATTAATTTAAACATTTTTGTGTTTGTTAATTGAAATACTTGTTTATATTATTTGTAGTTATTCTTTATTTTTTTGATTTTTTTTATTATTTTCTTGAAAAGTATTTTGAGATGTTTCATCGACAAGTAGTCGCAAGTTTTATTCAACAACATTCAGAGCCATTTTATGCTGCTTGGGCAAGATTTAATGACTTGTTGGAGAGATTTCCTTATCATAATTTTACAAATAAATATCTTACTTACATATTCTACTTTAAATTAGATGAAGAAATAAGAAGTTGGGTAGATATTGGATTTGCAGCAACCAGTATTCACCTTCTGGAAAGTAGCTATGGAGATGTACATTACATGTTAAATGATATGGCAGATTTTGATTACCGTTGGCGTTGGGATCGTTCACTTTAGGGTTGGAATCACCAATACCCTCCAAATTTTAAGTATGAAGAAGAGAAGCAGAAGAATTTAGAGGATTTGATTGCTACCCTTACTAAATCTCACATGAAATTTATGAATGAAACTCGCGAGAGTTTTAAGATCCAACAAGAGACAATGAAGAATTTAGAGGTACAAGCAGTGGAATTGATAACCATGGCAGCTAATGGATATCAAGATGATGGGTGTAAGGTAGATTGAGGAAATTTCATGGAAAAGTGCACCTTTAGAAGAAGTAAAGCCTACATGTGAAGAATGCAGCTCCTTTGAAGACGGATTAAATCTCACTTTCTTGTTTCCAAACATGATTATTAATGATCATGAAAAAAGCGAGATACAACTTGAAGGGGTATTGGGTGAGATTTTAAATGAACACAAGTAGAAAGCAATATTGGTAGATGAGGAAATAATTGAGACTATTGATTTAAGCTCATCAATGATCTTTATACATACACCAATGGAAGATCCTTTCTTTCCAATGAAACCACCTTTAATAAATTATGTTCTCCATGATCTAATACATTTCTTTCCCCAGTTTCATCATTCAAAGCGAGATGTTGTTGATAAGACGAGCATAAATTTTCTCAAACTAGCCAATCTTGAGGGCATTTTCAACCAAGAACCATGTGTGATATTACATGATACATACTATGGGCGAAAGCCATTCTTTGATAAACTTCTCAAAAGTCGAGTTTAAAGACTTTAAACAAAACGCTAATGGGAGGCAACCCATAATTTTCTTTCTTTTCCTTTATAATTTTTTTATTTGTATTTTTCATTTTTTTTTTCCATCTTAAACCATTATTTGCTTTCATTTTGGTGTTTTACACTCATGTTGCAGGTCAACGAAGGATTAAAGAGGCTTGAAAACTGATTGAAAGTGCCAGAGTCAGGCTCTAGCACGGGCAGGGTGTGCTACCTAGCACCCCCGTGCTGTCTCTAGAGAAAAATTACACACAGAGTCAGGCTCTAGCATCCCCAGGGCGTGCTACCCAGCACCCACAGGTCATTGTAGATTTAGTTTTAACAAGGGCGAATTGACTTCATAAATTGCGCACAAATCCAATCCTAAGTCTTCCCCGGCAATGACACCAAAAACTTAACAGGCTTTTTCGCAAGTGCACAAAATTACAAACAAGTAATAAAGAGTGAGTAGAGTATCGTTCCCACGAGGATTGTATACCAAGTACCAAAATTGTGTTATCCTAATATTATTTAAACGACAATAAGGAGAATTATTTTAAGAAATTAAATTAAAAGAAATAAAAGGGAATAAAAGAAATCAAGCAAGACAATTTGATGAACAGAAATCAAGGATTACAAACTACTAGGGATTTTGACTTTACTTAATTCTACCCAATTTATTCTGTTAGTTTGATAATCAACTTTAATTGTTCAAGTAGGGGAAACAATCCTAAAATCACTAACAAGCTCTTCCAATGTATTGTTAGCTATTTGAACCCAGTTTAATTACCTATCTTCCAATAGTGCAATCGAACATGAATTAAATCATTAAGTTTTATGGTTTGTTTATGAATTTATAACCTAAGATCGTTAACCTATGAAAACCCTTCATGAGTCAAACCATACAGCTTCTGTATCAAGTTATTATTCTCATATAATTTATTACCTTTTTTTATATCAAAAACCCTTCTCTCGATAGTGATTAATGAAATAAATCAATCCAAAGGAGAAACTCTGCCTGGAAGCGTTTAGTTCAATAATAAGTTATATCATGAACAAGGAAAATCAAATCTAATATTATAAATTGGAATCGAAATTAAGCTACATCAAATCCCTAGTATGAGAGTTTAGTTCGACATAGTAATTAAATGATAAGTATACTAGTTGTATATTTCATATTGTTGTAACTAACTGTATCTTAAGATAAGTTTATATAACTACAAACTCTTGTAAAGAAATACAGTACCGAAACACAGAAATAATACAAGTTGAATTCCAAAAGATATAAACAGCTTTATGGTATCAAAGCCAAGAGCCCTACGGCATCTGGTCTCTTTTTTCCTTTCGTTTTTCTGTCTTCGTTTTTCTCGTGTTCTTCTGTATTTCACGAACACAAATGGCCACGGAACATTCTTTAATTTCTACTACTGCATCAAGTTCTTCTTCTTTACCCTTTCCTTCTATTCAAATACCAAATGTTACACAGTTTCTATCAGTCAAGCTTACCTCAGCCAATTATTTGTTGTGGGAGGCTCAGATTCTGCCTTTGCTCCATGGTTATCGCTTGTCTGATATATTAACGATTTTATTGTTGCTCCACCTCAGCATTTGCCCAATGGTGATTCTCATCCGACGTTCCTTGATTGGTTTGCTCAAAAATCAGATTGTTCGGAGTTAGATTAACTGCTCTGTTCCAGAGTCAATTATGCATCAAATTATATGATGCAAAACAGCCAAAGATGCATGGGACAATTTGGCTGTGATTTATTCTACTGGTGCTAGGTCACAAGTTCAGCAAATTCGAAAGCAATTGAAACATCTGTCACGTGGGAATGACAGTATTGATGATTATATGCGTAAAGCTCGTTCTTTGAATGATCAGCTTGGTGCGTTAGACATTTTCATTCCTGAAGAGGCTTTGGTTTGTGAGGTACTTGAGGGACTTGGTTCTGAATATCGTCCCTTTAAATGAGGTATAGAAGCACGCAATTCTCCAGTAGCTTTGATGAATTATATGCTCTTCTTTTAAGTGAAGAAATTCAACTCAAGTTTGATTCCATTCAGATTACTTCTACCGTTTCGCCGACTGCTCATTATAGCAATACACACTGTGGTGGACGAGGTAATTCTAGACGTGGAGGTCGAAATAGTCGTAGTGGTCGTGGTGGGCAAGGACGTGGTTATGGTCAATCCTATGGAAATTCTTATTTTGGCCGAAGTGCATATGGTCAATCTTATGGTCAAAATTCAAATGGTGGTCTTGTATGTTTTAATTGTAATGGCAGTGGCCATCTTGCAAGGCAGTGCCCCTCACCTTGAACCTCACCTCAAGCTAATGTTGCCAAAGCTGAACTTGAACCAAACCCAAACTAGACAGTGGATTCTGGTGCCAATTATCATCTAGTTGCTAATTAGGAGAACATTGCTCGGCCAATGCCTGTGCATGATTCTATTACGCTAACAATTGCAGATGGTAAAAATCTTCCGATTCTTTCTCATGGTTCCACTATTTCTCATGTTAATGGTCGTTCTATTGTTGTCAATGATGTTCTTTATTCACCACATGTCACTACTAACTTACTATCTATTTCTGCTTTTACTTCACAAAATAATGCGTCTATTGAATTCTTTCCTAACTCTTATTTCGTGAAGGATATCCCCACGAGGCAGGTGCTATTCCAAGGCCCGAGTAAAGATGGACTCTATCTTTTTCTTATGCCATTTGTTCAATCACTTTCACCTAAAGCATTTCCTGCCACTGTGTTGTTGTGGCATGAGCGTTTGGGTGATGCAAACATTCGTATTGTTAAGCATGTTCTTAGGACTAATAAAATTTCTGTTGATTCTCATAACCAGTTTGATTTTTGTCATGCTTGTAATGTGAGCAAGTCTCATAAACTTCCTTTTCCTGATTCTGTTTATCATGCAAAGAAACCTCTTGAATTAATTTGTTCCGATGTTTGGGGCCTTCGCCTATTATTTCTGTTGATTCTTTTCGATATTACGTCGTTTTCTATGATCACTTTAGTAAATACTGTTGGTTGTATTTTCTAAAGCAAAAATCTGATGTTTTTCCAGTATTTGTTCAATTTCGCAAATTAGTTGAGACATATTTTGGTCTTCCAATAAAAAGCTTTGAGTCTGATTGGGGGGGGGGGTGAGTTTCGATCTTTAACCACATATCTCAAAGAGCATGGGATTACTCAACGTGTTTCATGTCCACATACACCTGAACAAAATGGTTGTGCCAAGCGAAAACATAGACATATTGTCGAATTGGGTCATGCTTTATTACACCATGCTTCAGTTCCATATTCATATTGGACTTATGCTTTTGACACTACTGCATATACCATTAATCGCTTGCCTTCACCGAACATTCACAATCAAATACCTTATGAGCTTTTATTTTTGGTGCAACCCAATTATGATGAATTACGAGTGTTTGGTTCATTATGTTATCCTTGGCTTAAACCATATTCACCACATAAATTGGCACCTAAATCCTCTCATTGTGTCTTTTTGGGGTATAGCAAAATTCACAAATGTTATACTTGTCTTTAGCTTTCCACTAAGCGTATTTTTATCTCATGGCATGTTTAATTTTTTGAGCAGGTGTTCCCCTACTAGAAACTAGTTGATACTGGCACGAGAGAAATTGCACCACCTTAGCCAACTGCAATTCCATTACCTGCTGTCCCTATTCCATAAGTTGCTGGAATTTTGGGTGCTCAACCAAAACGCAGCACCAATAACCAACCTCTCTACTACACCAAACGCAACAAATCTTTCACCTGGTTCACAAAGCCCACATCATACTAATCAACCTGTACTCATCGTTTCACTAAACCAGCAGGACCCTGCCATTAACCCAATGCATACCGTTTCACTAAGTGAAACTCCAACCGAACCAACTTTTGAAGCAAACCTGTTTGGTCCAACCACCTCAGCAACCCATCCATCACTCCACACTGTTTCAATTAATTCACCAGGCCCCACCGATTTCATTAACTCTCCTCCATCTGCTTAACATGAAATTATAGTAACAGAAGTAGTCTCTCTTCCACTACCTTCATCTTTTATTATTGACACCACACAACAATCCACAAAAGTGCATCCAATGGTGACATGGTAGCAAACTGGAACACTAAACCCCAAAATTTCGTGGTCTTCGCAGTCTCATAATGCTACAATTTCAACTTTGGTTCCTACTTGTTATACACAGGCTATTACATGCTCCCATTGGTGAGATGCTATGATTCAGGAATTAAAATGCATTATTACAAACTGGTACATGGGAATTGGTTCCTCGTAGTATTGCACATAATGTTGTGGGTTGCAAGTGGGTCTTTCGAATCAAACAAAAAGTTGATGGTAGTATTAAACATTACAAAGCTTGACTAGTAGCAAAGGGGTTTCATCAACGCCCTGGTGTTGATTATTTTGAGACTTTTTCACCAGTTGTTAAACCAACTACCATCCGAGTAATCTTGTCTCTAGCTGTCTCCAAAAATTGGGTGGTCAAACAATTAGATATTTCCAATGCATTTTTGCATGGTGACTTGGAGGACGAAGTATTTATGAAACAACCACCAGGGTTCCAAGACAAAATGAAGCCAGACCATGTATGTCGCCTTCGCCATTCTCTTTATGGTTTGCACCAAGCACCACGACAATGGTACAAGAAACTACATTCTGCATTGATTCTTCATGGCTTTCGTGTTTCACCTGCAGACTCATCATTACTTCACTATGCTAAAACCAATGTCATTCTTTTAGCATTAGTGTACGTTGATGATACAATATTAACAGGCACTAGTCTTAGCGAGATATAGCGAATAATGGGCTCTTTACAGTCGAAATTTATGCTTAAAGATCTTGGGCGATTATATTATTTTCTAGGTATGGAAGCACACTGGTTGCCTGAAGGGCTACTTCTCACACAACAAAAATATATACTGGATTTGTTGAAAAAGGCTAGAATGGAAGCTTGCAAAGGTATTGCTACACCAGCTGTCTCGAAAGATAAAATGTCATCGACTGGAAGTTCCTTGTTCTCAGATCCTACGTTCTATCATCGTATTGTGGGTGGTCTGCAGTATCTCAGTTTAACTAGACCAGAAGTCTGTTTTTCTGCTCATAAAAATTCTCAGTTTCTTCAGGCTCCTACCAATGATAATTGAAGTTCAGTCAAGCGCATCTTACGATACTTGAAAGAGACAGTACATTACGGACCTCTCATTCGAAAATCCACTCATACTGATTTGAATATGTATACTGATGTTGATTGGGCAAGCAGTCTTGATGATCGAAAATCCACCACAGAATGCAATTTTTATGGGTCAAAATCTTATATCTTGGAATTCCAAAAAGCAACAGACTGTTGCTCGCTCTTCCACTGAAGCGGAGTATAGAGCCATTGGATTAGCTGCCACTGTATTAATATGGATCCAAGCACTTTTACGTGATATTGGCTTTCATTCTGTTCATATACCAAATCTAAAACTGGTGCTACATATTTGTTCATAAATTCAGTTTTTCATATGCGCATAAAGCATCTCGAGGTCGATTTTCATTTTGTACATGACAAAGTACAAAAGAAGGAGCTTCAAGTAAAGTTCATTTGTTCCAATGATCAACTCACTGATATCTTAACAAAATCACTTTCCAAAGCGCGACAACGAGCTCTAATGTTTCATTTAACAATTCGATCATTCTCCAAGAATGCTCGAATTGAGGGGACGTGATAAGGATACCAGCTGTATATTTCATATTGCTGTAGCTAACCGTATCTTAAGATTAGTTTGTATAGCTACAAACTCTTGTAAATAAATACAGTAGCGAAACACAGAAATAATACAAGTTGAATTCCAAAAGACATTAAACAGCTTTATTAAATAAAACTCACTTAAACTTGTAAATAATCTTATAAAGAATAATAAACAAAAAAGAGAGTTTAGAAATAAAAACTAGTCAACGACTGGCTTGCGCAGCTTCCTTGAATCTTGACACCAACTTGAATACTTGAAGTCTTAAAGAGAGAGAAAATTATCTAGAACACAGTAGAATCAGAGATGGTATATACAATGAATGGATTTGACCCCCGATCATGGCTTGTCTCTCTCTTTATATAGACTTTCTGAAATATCTTCGTGTTTGTTTAGGAAAGTGAATCTCTGTTGAGTAAGAAATCTTTTGGAGATAGGAAACTATCTAGGCTTTTTATTTCTTCCCAACTAGGACTCTCCGAGCATCTACATAAGATTTAAACTTGATTGGCATGTCAAAAAAGCATCTCATGCCGGTCCATGCAAGCGGCATGGGCTAGAGTTGTCATTTTCGGCCCAATATGAAGTCAGGCATTCAGCATGGGTGTGCTATCTGGCACGGCTTGGGTGTGCTAGAATTCAAACCTCTATTGAATTTATCTTAAACACAACATCGGGGTGCTAGATAACACGCCCAGGGCGTGCCAGCCTTTTTTGCTTAGGTACACTTTTCTCTGTATTTTTGGCTGGTTTTCTATAAAAATGTTTTATTCTCCAAGATCAAGTGAAATGTGATTCAAGGAAGCTTTAAACAAAAACATAATAAAAACTAATTAAAATAATTAAAAATACTAAAAATCCTAATAAAAACTATATTAAAAATACTATAAAAATAACACTTATCAATTATTTCAATTTTTGTTGATGATATTTGTGTCTGAAATTCGGGCTGCAATATGTTATTTATTATTGGCACAATTATCATATCTGTAGTCAATGCAATATAATTTGTGGTGACCAAATTCGGGCTACTATATGTCTTCGATTGAACAAGAAAAAAAATAATAAGAAAGTCCATGTCATTAAAAAACTAAATCCATGTCTACAATTAGTCAATAATGTATAAAACACAAAATTCACAAATCTCAAACTAAACGTTAATGATGTTTCAACATGATTGATACTGAAAAAACATAAAGTCTAAGTTTTTAAACCCAAAATACTAAATAGTAAACCAAGTATGTCTAAAAAATAATGGCAATTGAGTTTTTATATACCTAATTACTCCATTACTTCAAGTATGGCTATTTTATTTACCTTCTAGATCCATTACTTCGTGGACAGAAATGGTAAGGGCTTTCTTAGATAAATTCTTTCCTGCTTTACGGGTTGCCAGCATAAGGAGGGATATTTATGGAAGTAAGTAAAAGGATAATGAAACTCTCCATGAATTTAGGGAGATATTCAAAAGGATGTGTGCAAGTTGTCCTCAACATGGGATTTCTGATCAGGCCTTAGTTCAATATTTTTACAAAGGAGAGAGGCAAATGATAGATGCAGCAAGTGGTGGAGCTATTGAGAATAAAACTCTTCATGCCACAAGAAGTTGATTTCCACTATGGCTGCAAATTCTCAACAATCCGGGGCTCGTCATGAACCTTCGAGACATGTTAATTAGGTTAACGTTTCTTCTCTTGAAAATAAAATTAATCAATTAACATCTTTTGTTCAAAATCTGGTTGTAGGAAATGGGCAACAAGTTAAGGCTTGTGGAATTTGCGCCTATACTGGACACCCTACAGACATGTATCCAATTTTGCAAGAGGATACTTAAGAAGAAGCCAATGATATTGGAAATTTTTGAATTGCACCTTAACGAAAATATGATCCATATTCAAACACTAACAATCCAGGATGGTGGACCATTCAAATTTTAACTATGGAAGAAGACCTTCAAATTTCCAAAAATTTTAGCAAGGCACTTCAAACTCAGGTATGTCTCTTGAAGACATTGTGAAAAAACTTGCTACTAATACTATGCAATTTCAATAGGACACACGAACTAGCATCCAAAATTTGGAGAACCAAGTTAGCCAACTAGCCACTTCGTTGGGCAAGTTGGAGTCTTAAGGAAAATTGCCATCTCAAATCATTGTGAATCCAAAACAAAATGTGAGTGCAATTACCTTGAGAAGCAGTAAAGAGCTGGAAATTCCAACCATAAAGAAAAGAGAGCATGACTTGGTATAGGAGGATGAAGTCGAGAAGACCAAACCATCCAATGATGTTGTTTTAGAGAAGCCAAATATTCTGGAAATTCAGCCCTCTTTTCCTCAAAGATTTGCGAAGTCCAAAAGGGAAAAGGAAGAGGAGGAGTTGTTGGCTCAAGGGTCAATTTTTAAACTCGGATTTTGATGATTAATACAAAACGAATAAATTTAAAATTATGTTATTTGTGCTAATTTTATTTTTATGCAGAAATCCTTTGGAAAGAAAATCATACAAGGCAAATCCTACTTTAAGTGTGAAGATTTCGAAGACCTAGTAGCTAGGAATTTAGGAAACTTTGTAGGATAGAGAGAAAATCCATATATGAGCACAAAAATCTTTTACTCTCTCAAAAATATTTTTCGAAAAATTAGTTTTCTTCAAAATAATGTATTTTCGAAAATATTCCTTTAAATCGAAAAGTTTTATTTTCCTAAAACTATAGAGATCTCTTCTCTAATGTTTTTGGTAATTCAATCACTCTCTTTTCGGAAATAATATTTTGATAGATCTAAAGTACTTAAAAATAATTATTTTCTTACCTTAAAAACGAAAGAGAATCTCCTTCGGTTTTAGTAAGAATTTCCTTCCAAAATAAACGCTGTCGAAAATCTTTTCTAAAAGAAAAATCGGGTTTTATTCTCTTACCAAAAAGGGATAAAATAATTTTTGGTAACAAAGATTTTCATATCTTCTAAACAAGGAAAGAAGATATTCTGATTTCTATCTCTTTCCAAAAGGCGACAGCTTCTTTGTTTCCTATATAAAGGAACGTTCACGCCTTAAACATTTGGTGAAGTAAGAGTTTTTGTTTTAAGAGCACTCTCTCATTTGAACGAATCCTTATCTCTCAAAAACTTACTCTCTACCCCCATTTTCTTTTCATCTCTACTCTTAACGTTTTCAATATTTAAAGTGAAAAGAATTTTTACAATTACTTTTGAAAAACAATTCTGTGTTCTAATCGATCTTCTAATCTAATAAAATTGTTTTTCATGTGCTTATATAGGCGTTTCTTTCTGTCTATTTAGATTGTGTAATCTATAGTAGACAGGCTCCTTATTTGTTAAACTTTTGTGTGTAATAGCTTAGGTTAGAAGCTATTGAGATAGAGGTTATCAAGCGACCTTCTCCATGTGTGGGATAGTAATGTCTTGAATCGAGTTCTCTGTACTCTACCAAAAACAGAAAGGGTTGAGGTTAACTAGAACCTTTGGAAAATCTAGTGGGTCAAAAAGGGTAGATCTAGGTTTTTGATCTATTGCCTTGTACTGTTGGTTTGTCTCTTACCCTTTAAAAGAGATAACTTAGTGGAGGATCTCAAGATGAGTCTTGGGGAGTGGATGTAGGCGAGTTAGTGTCGAACCACTATAACTCTCGGTGTTAATCTCTTTATTTCTGAAGTTTGGTTGATACTGTCTCTTTTACACTCTTGTTTAATTTTTAGAAACGCTGAAATTGTTAATAATTCAGATGTTCTAAAACGGCAATAAGTCTCATCTATTCTAAACGTTAGAACTCTGGTATTCTAATATAGTGAATATACAATGTTTTAACTGTTGCTCTATTTTCAGTATAATTCACTGTTTGGGTTTCTATTTTGTTTTCTAAACTTTATGAGGATGTTCTAATCCTGATAACTCTCCATCATAAAGTTAATTTAACATTTGATTAAGGCTCTGTGAAGAAGTTCTGAATTTCAATAACTATCTTTCACATAGCATTATGTGGTTTTGCAAACTTTATGAGGAAGTTCTAAGTTTGATAACTTTCCTTCATAAAAAAGCTCTGATATTGTACAAGTCAGTGTGAAGCTGTTCTAATCAATAGCTGCACTTTGCACAGACTTTCTATATCTGAAATTAGAACATTGTGAGGAGATTCTAATCCATATTCTACTCTCACAAAGTTCTGTGTGTTTTCCGCTGCACTTAGAATTCTAATTCTTGTTTAGAATTTCTAAAATTTATTTCAGTTTTTAGAAAACCCAATTCACCCCCCCTCTTGGGTTGTGCCATACATATTCGGGACCCACAGGAGTTTCTTGACACATTCCGAAATTTGGAGATTAATATTCCCCTACTTGATGCAATTAAGCAAATACCCAGGTATGCCAAATTTCATAAAGAGTTGTGCGCTAATAAAAAGAAATTAATCAAGTATGAGAAAATAAATACAGGAGAAAATGTTTCTGCTTTGCTTCAAAGAAATTTACCTCAAAAGTGCAAAGATAAAGGTATGTTTGCCATATCTTGCAAAATTGAGAATTTAGGGATAGATAGGGCTATGTGTGATTTAGGAGCATCAATAAATGTAATGGCTTATTCTATTTATTTAAAGTTGAATGCTGGTCCTTTGAAAAAAACAAGGGTAGTTATTGTACTTGCTGATAGGTCTATAGTTCACCCCAAGGGAGTGTTAGAGGATGTTTTAGTTCAAGTTAAAGGTTTAATTTTTCCAATTGATTTCTATGTTCTAGATATGGAGGATGATGAATCCTCTACTTCATCTGATTTGTTGCTTGGAAGACCTTTCCTTAGCACTGCTAGAGCTAAGATAGATGTGCATGATGGGACATTGACCATGGAATTTGATGGAGATGTGATTAAATTTAATGTTTATGATGCCATGAAATTTCCTAATGATGTTTCTTTTGTTTTCAGCATAGATATTATTGAACCATTGACTGAAAACATGTTTTATTTGAATGAAGATGATAAGCTTAAGGTTGTGCTTTGTAATGATTTATATTTGGATAGCCTTGGCAAGCTTAAAGAGAAGTTTGTAATTGAAGAAGAGTTGTGTGAAGTAGTACTTGCATTAGAGGCACACGAACCAAAGGTAAGTAAGGGCATTTCTCCTAACTTACTAAAATCTCACACTACTCTTCTACCTTCTGTTGTGCAAGCACCAAGATTAGAGTTAAAGCCGCTCCCCCAACATTTAAAGTATATGTTTTTAGGTGAAGGAGAAACCCTTCCAGTGATAATTTCCAATAAACTCAAAAAGGAGGAAGAAGAGAAGTTAATTTAGGTTCTAAAGAAGTATAAAGGCGCAATTGGATGGACAATGACATAAAATGCATAAGTCCATCCACATGCATGCACAAAATTTTGCTTGAAGAAGATAGCAAGCCAAGCAAAGAAGCACAAAGGGGCCTTAATCCACCTACGATGGAGGTGGTCAAGAATGAAATTATGAAGCATTTGGGTGTTGGAGTGATTTATCCGATTTTGGATAGGAAGCGGGTAAGTCCGGTTCATGTAGTACCTAAGAAAATAGGTATTACAGTTGTAGAGAATCATGATGGTGAGTTGGTGCCTACTTGAGTTCAAAATGGATGGCAAGTTTGTATTGATTATAGGAAACTAGATGCAACAACGAGAAAAGATCACTTCCCACTTCCATTTATTGACCAAATGCTTGAAAGATTAGCTAATAGGACTTATTATTGTTGCCTTGATGGTTATTCAAGTTTTTACCAGATTCCGATTGCAACCGAGGATCCAGAAAAGACAACATTCACCTGTCGTTTGGAACTTTTGCTTATCGGCGAATGCCATTCGGGCTTTACAATGCCCCAGTGACATTTTAACGGTGTATGGTAAGTATCTTTTCATATTATGTAGAGAATATTATAGAGGTTTTTATGGACGACTTTATAGTTTATGGAAATTATTTTAATGACTGTTTAAAAAACCTTACAAAGGTTTTGGAAAGTTGCTTAGAGTTTAATCTTGTTCTTAATTATGAAAAATGTCATTTTATGATTGACCAAGGGCTTATTTTGGGATATATTGTGTCTGCTAAGGGTATAGAGGTAAATAAGGCAAAGATAGATGTGATAAAATCTTTACCTTACCCCGTGAGTGTGTGGGAAGTGCGTTCTTTTCTTGGATATGCAGGTTTTTATCGGCGGTTTATTAAGGACTTCTCAAAGATCACCCAACCCTTAAGTAGACTCTTGTAAAAGGATGTAACTTTTGAATTTGATGAGGCATGCAAGAAAGCATTTGATGTGCTTAAAGAGAAGCTGATTTCAGCCCCAATTATTCAAGCCCCAAACTGGAATATTCCTTTTGGGATAATGTGTGATGCTAGCAACCATGCCATAGGGGCTGTCCTTGGGCAAAAAATTGGGAAAGAACCTCATGTTATTTATTATGCCTCAAGAACACTTGATAGTGCTCAAAGCAACTACTCTATAATGGAAAAAGAGCTTTTAGCTATTGTATTTGCTTTAGAAAAATTTTGTTCCTGTTTGCTTAGTACTAAATTTATTGTGTTTTCTAATCATGCAGCCTTGCGATATTTACTAAAGAAGAAAGAAGCTAAACTAAGGCTAATTAGATGGATTTTGTTGCTACAAGAATTTGATCTAGACATTAGGGATAAGAAAGGGTCAAAGAATTTGGTGGCAGACCATCTTAGTCGGCTACCTTTGTCAAAAGAAGCACTACCTTTGAATGATGCATCTCCTAATGAGTACCTTTTTTCTTTGTGTGCCAACATTCCTTGGTTTCCTGATATTGTGAATTACTCAGTTACTAGATCGTTGCCTGATGATTTAACTAAGCATGAAAAGGATAAAATTAAAAGGGATGCAAAATATTATGCTTGGGATGATCCTTATTTTTGGAAATAATGTTTAGATCAAATCATTAAAAGGTGTGTTACCAATGAAGAGTTTGAGTCCATTCTTAAATTTTATCATTCTTATGCTTATGGAGGTCATTTTGGACCTAAGAGAACAACACGTAAGGTTCTTGAATGTTGACTTTATTGGTCAACTTTATTTCATGATTCATACACTTTTTGTAAGTCTTGTGCTAATTGTCAAATGACTAGAAGCTTAGGAGATAGAGATCAAATACCCCTTAATCCTATTTTAATTTCTGAAATTTTTTATGTAGGGGGTATAGATTTTATGGGTCCTTTTCCTCCTTTTGGTTATACTTACATATTACTTGTTGTGATTATGTTTCCAGGTGGGTGGAAGCTAAGGCCACTCGAACTGATAATGCTAAAACTATTGTGGATTTTGTGAAGCTTAACATTTTTACTAGGTTCGAGACTCCTAGAGCTATCATTGGTGATCGAGGAAAATATTTTTGTAATAAGACAATGGAAGACTCTTCAAGAAATATGGAGTTACTCATCGGACTTCTATAGCTTACCATCCACAGACAAGTGGACAAGTAGAAGTGTCGAATAGAGAAATTAAGTCAATTCTGAAAAAAACAGTGAGCCCTAGTCGAAACAATTAGAGTTTGCGTTTGGATGATGCTTTATGGGCGTATTGCACAGCCTATAAGGCACCTATAGGTATGTCTCCTTACCGAATGGTATTTGGGAAACCATGCCATTTGCCTATGGAATTGGAGCATTGACCTTGCTAGGTAGTAAAGAAGTGCAATATGGAGATGAGTGCTATTGGAGAGCATAGGAAGTTGCAATTGTAGGAGCTAGAAGATATCAGGAGTGATGCATATGAAAGCTCTTGAATTTACAAAGAGAAAACTAAGGCCTTTCATGATAATTCAATTTCAAGGAAAAAATTTTTACTTGGCCGAAAAGTTTTACTTTATCATTCAAGGTTGAAGTTGTTTCTAGGAAAGTTAAGGTCAAGGTGGATTGAACCTTTTGTGATTACTAATATTTTTCCTCATGGTGGTGCAATGGAAATTCAAAGTTTGGAAACTAATAAGAGCTTCAAGGTGAATGGCACCGATTGAAGCCATTTTATGAGGGATTTCTAGCTCTTGGGACGGAGGACATCTCTTTGCAAATCCCTATTATTGAAGCTTGAAAATGGAGGAAGTCTTTCCTAAGACATAAAACCAGGAGATTGTGTTTATTTTCATGTTCTTTTCTATTTCTTTTTCTTTTCCTTTTAAATTTCAAAGATGAATATATAATTTTTTTTTCTATTATTCTTAATTTTAGCTTTTTTTCTATTTCTTTTTAGTCTTCTTCTTCGTCCATCTTCGCAACATGAAAGCAAGAGCAGGATGAACCCGACTCATCCACATTTAGGGAAGCTTTCTTTCCATTTGATTTACTTCTTTGTTTTTCTTTGCTTTGAATTGAATTCTTATCTTGAGTTCACATTGAGGCAATGTGAATTAAGTGTGGCGGAAGGGAATTAGAGCTTCAATGATTTAGAACTTGAGTTTTTTTTTTTTTTAAATTTTGCTAGAATTTTCTTGGAATTACTGATTGGATAGCTGAAAATTTAATGGGTAAATTTGAGTTAATTTTATCTTGACTTTGATCAATCCTTTATTAGTTTGGTGGACATTTTTATTCACTTTAGTAAATTTGATTTGATTAGTTTTTATCTCTTATGCAAATTAAATAAATTGTTGAATTTAGCTATTCTTTTTAACATAATTTTAAGGCTTGAATTAAAAGGAAGAAAACTTAAAATTTGAATGTTTATAACATATAGCCATTGCGTTTAGAATTTTTGTATAAACTGCCAAAGTGTAAAATTCAAATTGTATGATTGATTATTGAATTTGAGGTTGCTAAAAACAAGAAAGAAAAAATGATGAGCACATAATTCTTACTTCATTGTCCGGTAATGGATAAGAGTAGAGCTAGTAGCCATTTGAGTCTGTGACTCCAAGTAACCGGGTGTGGGTATCACAAATATGCACCATTGTGCTGAAAGGGTGATGACATCTCAAGCAAGCCCAAAATGCTCAAAAAGTAGTAGTAATAATAATAATAATAATAATAATAATAATAATAAATAATAATAATAATAAAAAATTTTCAGCACCTCTATTCAAGTGTATTATGTGCTTTTGCAAGATTTTTGTGACTTGGCAAGTTGACGAATAATTCTTCAAGCAATGGTTTAATTTATTTGGAACTTTAATTGCATGACTATAATAAGAATGTTGAAGCCTTGTCTTTTGTGTTAGCAAGAATTTAAATTCAACTCTTTATTCTTTGTGGACTTTAGATATGTTTTTTGAAGTTATATTTGCTTTGTACTTAAGACTGTTTTTCCAATAATGTTCTTTTGAGGATTGTGAAAAGTTGATTGCATTTGAGCTTAGCTTGAGGACAAGCAAACTATAAGTGCGGGGAAATTTGATGGTTCAATATTTGATCAAACTTTTGGTGGGAATTGTTATCATATTTTAATATAATTTGATATTTTATATGAAATTTATTTCTGAATGTAATTTTGGACAGCAAGAAATATGTTCTCATATTTCATGAGATATTTTGGTTAATTTGAACCAATTCAATGTATTTCAAAAAGACTAAGTGTGGGGTTGGTCTACTTCTTGGGAAGACAATGTCAACCATCAGTTTTGAAAGGCTCTTTGTGGTTATTGGAAGCACTAGAATTGGGGAGATTAAGATTTTATGTTATTGTTATTATTTTGATTTGATTGTAATTATTTTTATTTGATTTTGGGGAATAATGTTGTCTCCTTCTCTATAAAAAGAGAGAGGTTGTTAGTGTAGGATATCTCTTGTTTTTTTCTCTAAAACAGCACATTCTTTAATTTTGTAAGGTTGAATGGCTATGAATGGCTAAAATACATTTTATTCCAGCTTAAGGTTTAATCAAGTGCTTAGTTCTACCAAAGTGTTGTGAGATTTGTTCTTCTTTTACTAATCTAATTCTTCACTATTTATTTATCACTTACTCTTAATGGTTATAATGGATGTTTGTTATTGTATTTAATTAGATAATTTGGTTAGTTATTTAGTTAAGTTAGAGTGATAAGTACTAGTTAATAAAATTATATCCTTTAATTGTATGACTGAATTAACATTTGTAACAATTAATATAACTTGATTAGAACCAGATTTTCAAGTTATGTTATAGAGATAAATAATCTAATTTGAATAGGCTATGCATGTGGTTTATTAGTTAGAATCGGGTCCTTCTCATTCTTAAAGCTGTCAATAACTGATTTAATCCATTACTACAGAAAGCTGAAGTTGTTAGAAGCATTTTTTTTTTTTTTTGCAACTATAACTGATTTATTGAACGAATAAATGAGTCTATTGTTGTTTCTATAATCAACATTATAGAACTAGTACAAAGATGATCTTCAGCAGGAATTATTTCTCTAATTGATTTTCTTAGTTTAATTTCTTCCGTTTACTTAAATTCAATTTTTCAATCAAACTCCCCCAATTTATTTTCATTAATTTTTTTGATTTTCAAAAAGAATACCGTTAATTCCTAGTCTCTGTGGATTTCAACCTTGCTCACCATTTTTTGCAATTCTTTGTAAATCAATAGTAAGACATTTATTTTTTGTGGCTTCAACGCTTGCCACAGAATGAGAAAGGTGGATGTGTTGAAAGCTTCAAAAAATAGTGAAGGATATAGAATGAAGATATCATCCTTTGCAAATTGACTCTTTTATCAGTACATTTGAAGCTAATACATTTAGAACAGTGAACCCCTCCCCCGAAAACAAGCATATAAATGCATGTGACTAAGAGCAGAAATGCACGTGAATGTATGAGTCGCCACCTTGTTTAATTATTTTAGGGTAAACTAGGAAAAACCCTAAGTTGACTCTAATTTTAATTAACCTAAGTCTAGGCTAATTACCCCAATGTTTAAGGCATGGTTTGCAAACCTGAGGTGGATCCCGAGACCATGTCATGCTGATGAACTAACCGATGAATGAAATGCTTGGCAGGGTGAATGAAGCAATTGGACCAATTAAAATGTTTATGTGATTTCGACTTGCCGCTCGGGGTTAAATCCCAAACGTGCCTACGTACTTCCGTTTGAATGGAAGATCAAAGTCAACGTAGTTCGATAGGCCTTTTTTAAAGGCCTTTGAATGGGTATGCTTAATGCATGAGTGTGTGTATGCTTTGTGCATTTTGTTTAGGCATTTTGCCAAAGAATTGATTGATTTTTAGGCATTTGTTGCTAAAAGTGTTGATTTGAAGGCTTTTAGCCAAAAGATTGATTTAGGCAATTTGTTGCCGAGAATTGATTGATTGGGCGTTCGTCGCCAAAATGATTGATTTTAAAGCTTTTAAGCCAAAAGATTGGATTAATTTTAAGACATTTTGCCAAAGCTTTTGATTTAAGTGATTTGTCGCTAAAATGGTTAATCTAATTTATAGGCAATTTGTTTGCCAAAAACTGATTAACTGAATTGCAATGTAGGCAATTGATTGCCAAGAAAAACGTGTTTAATGAAGGCTATTTAGCCATAATTATTAATTAATTGGACTTAAGCTGGGTTGTTCGAAATAAAGGCGATTAAACCGTAGTTATTAATTAACTAGGTTCTTTAGCCAATATTGTCGGATTTAAGCTTAACACCACGATTATTGATTAACCGGGCATTAAAGCTTAATCATATTTAATCGAGGCAATTTATTTGCCAAATTGATGACGTGAGTGCATTTATGCAGTTGTAGAGTTTAGGAGTAGAAGAGAAATATGCATGAAGTGCTAAAATTAAATAGACAGGGTTTCGTTATTACCTGAGTCAGTCGTCGGCCACTTCTTAGCTCCAGATTAAGCTCCTCGTTAGGGGAATATTAATTAATTCAATTTTAGTGACCAAATAACAAAGCAAGAAAGCAATAAAGCTAACTAAAAAAAATGCAGAAAAGCAGTAAAGAATCGCAAGGAGCGTAAGGGAGAAGGAGCGTCCGTCAACACAGACCGGGTAAGTTGGAATGAAGACCCGGGGCTGTATTTATAGGCCAAAAAACGGACTGAGGGCGGCCGCTGCCGCCGGGGCCGGCGGTCGCTGCCGCCTGGTGGCCGGCGGCAGCTATGTCCGGCGGCCTCCGCCGCCGTGGCGGGCGGCAGGAGCCGCTGTGTCCGGCGGCCGCTGCCGCCGTGGCTGACAAGCGCGCGGGTCTTTTTGTTCCGGAGGCTTTTCCGGGAGTTCCGGACCTCCAAAAAATATTCCGGGACCAGTTCTGCGATCCTCGTAATTTTTCGGACGTTTCAAGTACCATATTGGTATACTTCTGGTAAACTTATAAAATGGCCTTCGGTCCGGCCGGACTGTTTGCAGTCCGGGAAAACTGGCTCTTTGAGCCTCAAAATTTGGGTATTCACAGTTGCCCCCCACCGGCAACCATAAAAATGATTTATGGGAGTCGGTGGTTGTCTGAAACACAAATTTTGAAGGCGAAAATTGGACGCGTCTGGAAGTCCCGCCTTTTGGCTATTTGCTTATAAATAGCTTGAAATTCATCATTTCACTCATTCTAAACTCTCCACATCAAAGAGTTCTCTCTCAATTTCTAAAGCTTCCAAGCTTCTTTCCTCCATGGCTTCCTCAAATCTTAGCGACGAGGATTTTCTGGAGTCTCTGGGGATTTCTCTTGACGATGTCGATCTTACGGCGGACGCTGACACTCGTGCCTCCGTAACCGGCATCTTTGCCCAGGTAAGCTCCCTTTCACTTTTTTATATGTTTATTTATCTTCTGGGCCTTAGGCTAAATTGTGGAATTTTTGGGCCTCAGGCCAAATTGTGAATTTTTGGGCCTTAGGCCAAATTGTGAATTCTGGGCCTCTGTGGCCAAATTGTGAATTTTGGGCCTTAGGCCAAATTTGTGAATTTTGGGCCTCTGTGGCCAAATTGTGAATTTTTGGGCCTCTGTGGCCAAGTTGTGCATTTTTTGGGCCTTAGGCCAAATTGTGAATTTTGGGCCTTAGGCCAAATTTGTGAATTTTGGGCCTCTGTGGCCAAATTGTGAATTTTGGGCCTTAGGCCGAATTTGTGAATTTTGGGCCTCTGTGGCCAAATTGTGCATTTTTTGGGCCTCTGTAGCCAAATTGTGAATTCTTTGGGCCTCTATGGCCAAATTGTGAATTCTTTGTTATTTTTCTGCACTTACTGTCTTATTAGCATGCATGCTAGGATAGAACTAAGATATTGTCCTTAGTAAGGAACCAAGGAGTAACTCTTAGATTGCTTTACCTTTTAGGATCCTCACATTAAATTGGATGTGGGCGAGAGTTCTATTACCGAAATTCCGATCGAGATATTCGATCACAACAACCCAGTTGGAGCGATTATCAGGCCGTCTTATCTGGGCTACTTGAGGCATTTTGACATGGGTCGGAACAGCCACAAGGAGTTACTGGGCGCTTTGGCCGAGAGATGGTGGGACACCACCAATACTTTCCACTTTTCTTGGGGCGAGTTGACAATGACCCCTGCGGACTTTTCTGTGATCTCTAGGATCCCTTTTGGCATTAGGCCGATTGAGTTATATGATGACTGGAGGACAGAGATCTCCCCCGACCGGATAGTGGAGTTGATCGGGATAGACCTACCTCGGATTGTCGAGCCAGGCTCTGTTACTCCGGCTTTGAGCGTTTCCAGACGCTGGTTAGCCCTCCAGGCCCCCGACATTTATGCTAGATACAGGCGGGGAGAGCTGACGGCTACTCAGGTGGCCAGATTCACTTTGTTGCTGCTGTTTTCTTCGACCTTCTGGTCCAACAGGAAGGAGAGGTTTAATCCTTCTATCTTGAAGAGTTTGGAAAACCTGGCCCATCTTGAGGAGTACAACTGGGCCGGCGTTATTCTGAGCCGCATGTATGATGACATGTGTGATCTGAGTCGGGGTCACTATAAACTCAGCGGGACCTACTACTTCTGGGAGGTAATGTAAAGAACATTCTCCCTTTCTATGTTTTTTCTGTTTATTATTCTTGAATTCTTTTCACTGATTCTTGTTTCTGTTTTGCAGACTTGAGCATTTGAGTACTTTCCTTACACTCGCCTAGAGCTGATTCACACTGATCTCGGATTAGGGCTGGTGCCTTTGGCTTGGAGATGGTACCGATCAAACCTTCATACCGTCCGGCGCAAAAAATCGCTAAAGGATCTGAGAGCCTTTTTTGATACTTGCACTCTGGAGCAGGTATGTGCTTAGTGATTCTTGGATATGTTAAATAAAAAGGATTTATTAACATATTTGCATCTTTTATAGGTCGAAGTAGGGGCGATGAATGCCCGTCTACAGAGCTGGATTCAGACCGACCCCGATTTCCAACGGTCAGAAGCCTTGTCTCGGCAGAGGGTTGTCCTGTCGCACCCCGTCCTGCGGCGATATTACTTGGGCGAGAGAGTAGACCTTCAGGTAAGAGGCTGCTGTTCTGTTCCTTATTCCCCTCCCGAGGACATGCGAGCGGGCAAGCAGATGACGCTCACCGCTGCTCATACTGAGGGTATTCCACATGTGCAGTTTATCCTTGAGGGAGATTATGATGAGTTCTGCAGACTCTTTTTGATGCAGCCCATTGGATCTCGGCTTGATGATTTTCAGAGATCGGCACCTTCCCAGCCGCTTGGCACCCGTTCTTCTCGGGCTTCGGGTCCCTCGACTAGGACTCTAAGGAGGAGGCCTATGACTGATCCCACTTCTTCCACTCCGGTTGAGGGTCCATCTCGGGCCGGGCCTAGCCGCTTGGCAAGTCCTTCCAGGGCTCCCCGGGTTATTTTGGAGGCTACCGGGCCACTTCACCCAGACCTGGCCAATCTGCGTCTTCCATACAGCATTCCCTACTATCCTCCTGACGGCCCTCCAGCTCTTCGGGAGGTCTCCCTGGAGAGTGTGGATCGCTCGGCTCTTCCTTCCGAGAACATTACTAAGGTAAAGACTGACAAATCTCTCACAAAAAGGATTCATAAGATGTTTGATATTGACTTGATGTTTTCTTTCGTATGATTTCCAGGTTCCTGCCGGGTTGGTCAATCAGATGATGGAGCTGATTCTTGGGATGCAGCAAGAACTGACTTCGTCCTGGACTCCCAGGGCCTTTGATGATCAGAGGAGGACGAGGCCCCGTCACTGATAGTTACTAGATTTTCTTGTTTTTTTTTTCTTTACTGTATTTCTGTACTGAACTTTTACTGTACTTCTGTACTAAACTTCGACTGTACTTCTGTACTGAACTTTGGCTGTACTTCTGTACTGAACTTTGTACCTGCATTTGGTTAGTACTGAAAAATCTTACATGTATGCATGCTTATTAAATTTGAAAGAAAAAAGGATATCATTTTGGCCCATTTTATGGAAAGAATATATATATATATTTTTTTACTGGGAATAACACTTTTTTTTTGAAAGAGAATATATATATGTACATATATAAATTTTTTTTTTTTTTTTGCGGTGGCCGCTGCCGCCGGAGTCGGCGGTTGCTGCCACCGGGGCCGCCGCCTCCGGGCGCGCTTTTATCTATATAAACCTGCTTTTAGCTTTTTTTTTCATTCTCTCGAAAATTGAGCCAAAAGAAAAAAATTCAGCTATTTTCTTCTCTCATTCTTTCTTTTCTCTCCTCTTTTTTTTCAAAGATGAATCCGTTTTTCAATCACAGCATGCACAGCTGGACTAGGAGGATATGGGTTGTATTGGTGGCATTGTGCTGGCAGAGACTATCAGGAGCCTTGACAGAGCTGCTTTGGGCTTTGATGACTGGACAGTCTCCCCGACTATTCTCCAGGTATTTCCCCTTTTCCTTTTCTTATTTTTTCTTCTTCTTCTTAGTTCATTCCTTTGTAATGGAAAGGATCCATTACTCAGGTTTGGTTAAAGGACCACCTCCAAGTGGTTGCTGCTCCTACTCTCTTGCCCTATAATCCCTCTCAGTATCGTATGCGGAGAATCTTGATCACACATCCCTCTACTGACGCATGGACCTCATGGCTGATTGAGTTGGGTCCAAATGAGGTGCTGTGGTTTATTTCCTGGTATGGCACCACCCGCTTCATCCAGGTTAGCTCTCGCCATACTCGAGTTTACCTTTTAGGCCTTACACATTGTACTTGGTACTGCGCTTCGCGCGTTTTGAGGCAGATGGGGATAGACTAGACTGTCCCAATTGTGGATGATATTTCAGCTGATTCAGCCATTATTCCGGGTGTTACCCGAGCCGTCCTTAGGGCTTGGGTTAGAGATCATCACATGGTTAGGCCTTTACCTAATCCTACCAGTGTTCAGACTTCTCCTGAGTATCGGGCTTAGTTCATTGTCGTTGTCTGGCCAGTTGAAAGGCCAAGGAGGAACGCACTGCTGAGTGTACTTGAAGGTTGGGTTCAGGCTGACGCTGACAATGAGGTTGGGACCGATGAGGAGATTGTATTGGCTCCCCGGACAGACGAGGTTGGAGAGAGTTCAGCAGCTAGGGATGACCCAGAGGATGTTGCCCCACGGAGGAGACGGGACACCTAGACTCCTATAGGCTTTTGACTTTTTGTTGTTTTTGACTTTGGATTTTTGGCTTTTGGATTTTTTTTCCTTTGGATGTATGTTTGGGTTTTTTTGGACTCAGACTTTTATTTTGTGTTTTGAACTTTATGGACTTTTTAGCTTGACTTTATTGCTATAATTGGGATGTTATTTGACTTTTAAGCTTTCCAAGCATTTTTCAACTTTATTTATTCAAGCTCTAATTTTTGCCTAAGCCGCCCCTTCGGGTTTTCAGCTTAGCGAGCTACCCATTTTTGCCTAAACTGCCCTTTTTCGGGTTTTCAGCTTAGCAGGGCCCCGACTTTTGCGTAAGCCGCCCTTTTCGGGTTTTCGACTTAGCGGGTTTTTCTCTTCTTTTTTTTTCTTTTTTTATTATTATTGGCAAAGAAGAAATAATTATGAAATGATTTTTTTATTAATGTTTAGACCGCGCCCAATGAGGGCTGCCTACATATCTCCGCTACATAATTTCTTTTTTTTGAAGAGAATCAGGTCTAATGTAGTTCATTTACATCATGCAATGATTATAATTACACATAATATCTTTTTAACTAATCTAAATTACATGGATTTGTAAACTCCAAACCATCTAAATCAGTCAAGATGACGGCTCCACCAGATAGTATCTTCTTCAACACATAGGGTCCAACCCAATGAGGGCGAAACTTCCCACATGGGTCTATGATTGGCTGTCTAATTTCCTTCAGGACCAAACAACCTTCTTCCAGTTTTCGGTCTTTGACCTTCTTATTAAAGTGTCGTGCCATTCTTCTATGGTAAACTTGAGTTTGGTGGATTGCTTGCAATCATTTTTCGTCCATACCCAAGAGTTGCAAATGGTAATTCTGAGCCCAATCTGCTTCGCTGATCTGGCTTTCCCGAATAATCCTCGTCGACTGAACTTCCAGCTCAATAGGCAACACTGCTTCCATACCATATACTAAGGAATACGGGGTTGCCCCAGTAGGTGTTCTGATTGAAGTCCTGTATCCCCATAAGGCATTTGGTAACTGTTCATGCCAAGCTTTATGCTTTTGAACTGTCTTTTGTAAAATGACTTTTATAGCCTTGTTTGCAGCCTCTACAGCCCCATTTGTTTGTGGACGGTAGGGTGAGGACTTATGATGCTGGATTTTCTTTTCCTTCAACAAATGCGAAAATTCGCTCTGAAAGTGGGACCCATTATCAATGATGATTTCGAATGGCGTTCCGTACCGACAAAGGATGTTAGTACGAACGAACTGCGCTGCCTTCTTGGCATTCAAGACCGAATAGGAGGCTGCCTCGATCCACTTAGTGAAATAGTCAACAGCAACCAGGATGAATTGATGACCATTGGAAGCCTTTGGGTGGATTTTTCCGATCACATCTATGCCCTAGGTTGCGAAAGGCCACGGTGAAGCAATAGGATTCAAATTGACCGGAGGCTGTCTTTGCAGCTTAGCGAAAATTTGACACTCATGGCACTTCTACACGTGCCTCACGCAATCTGCATTCATGGTTGACCAGTAATAACCTAGGTTCATGATTTTACGAGCCAAGGCTATCCCGTTCATGGGCAAACCGGACTCCCCATTGTGTAAGGAATCCATGATGGTTTGAGCTTCCCCTTCGTCTACGCACCTTAGGTGCAGGCCATTCCAACTCCTTTTATACAAAACTCCCCCGGTAAGGAAATATCCGGATGTTAACTGTCTCAATGTCCGTTGATCAGTCTTGGTGGATCCCTCCGGGTAGGCTTCATTTTGAAGATAGTTCTGTATATCCCAATACCAAGGCTTGTCATCCACCAAATTCATGACATGTGCTGGCTGTTTCTGTAGCCGCACTGTCAGAGGTCGAATCACTTGGTCTCCCGCTACATTAACCATGGAGGCCAAAGTAGCTAGAGCATCAGCAAACTGATTTTTGGCTCGCGGTAAGTAGTGAAAGGATAAATCCTCAAATTGTTGAGCCAATTCGTCCAAGCGTTGTAGGTAAGGAACCAAATGTTCTTCCTTAATTTTCCATTTTCTCAAAGCTTGGGAGACTATTAAATTGGAATCCCCGAAGACCTTGAGGACTTTTATTTCCTTTTCTAGGGCTGCTTCTAACCCCTTTATGCAAGCTTCATACTCGGCTTCATTGTTGGTGCAGTCGAAGTCTAATTTGACTGCGATTGGGACGTATTCTCCATAAGGAGTTTTGAATACGACTCCAACCCCATTTCCATGGTAGTTTGAAGCTCCATCGAAGTACATTTTCCAGACTTCACTCTCCAAGCTCAACAAGTCTTCATCAGGAAATTCTACCTCCGGCATTTAGTCTTCGACCGGTAATTCTGCTAATTGATCAGCCAAGGCTCCGCCTTTCACTGCCTTTCGCTGCACAAATTTTAAATCATAAGCTGCGAGCACCGACACCCACTTAGCCATCTTACAGTCAAGAACCGGCCTCTCCATAAGGAATTTCAAGGGGTTCGATTCAGAAATAACGTATATGGTGTAAGACGAGAGGTAGTGCTGCAACTTTGTACAGGCCCAGACTAGAGCCAAACACAACTTCTCTCTATCTTATTGTATTTTAACTCATATTCCAGCATCCTTTTGCTGAGGTAATACACGGCATTTTCTACCCTTGTATCTTCTGCTTGTTGAGCTAGCATTGCACCCATCGCTTCTTCCGTCACTGATAGGTACAATAGCAAAGGCTTTCCTAGCCTTGGTGGCTGTAAAACTGGTGGGGATAACAGATATCGCTTGACTTGGTCGAAAGCCTTCTGACAATCCTCATTCCATTTGACAGTTACTCCTTTTCTGAGTAATTTGAAAATCGGACCACAAGTATCGGCCAATTAATTAATGAACCGGCTGATGTACTGTAGCCTTCCCAGAAAACCCCGAACTTCTTTTTCCGTCTTAGGTGCTGGCATTTCCAGAATGGCTTTGGCTTTCGAAGGGTCAATCTCTATGCCCTTCCGACCGACCATATGCCCCAGAAATACTCCGGATGTAGCTCCAAACAGACATTTTGCCGGGTTGAGCTTTAAATTATACTTTCGAAGTCTAAGGAAGAACTTCTCAAGTGCTGTTGTATGTTCTTCAGCTGTTCTTGATTTAACAACCATATCGTCCACGTACACCTCAACTTCTTTATGGATCATGTCATGGAAGATGGTCGTTGCCATTCTTTGATAGGTTGCCCCGGCATTTTTGAGCCCAAAAGGCATAACCCTGTATCAGTAGGTTCCCCATTCCGTGATGAATGCCGTTTTCTCCTTGTCCGGCAAATGCATCATTATTTGATTGTACCCGACAGCGAGATCAGTCAAGGAGACCATCTCGTGTCCAGCCATTCGGTCTACCAGCAAGTCAATATGTGGCAGGGGGAAGTCATCCTTCGGACATGCTTTGTTCAAATCCCGGTAGTCGACGCACATTCGCACCTTTCCATCCTTCTTGGGAACCGGCACTATGTTTGCCAACCATGTTGGGTAGGTAATGGGTTCTATGAACTTGTTCTCCAATTGCTTGGATATTTCTTCCTTGATTTTCAAGGACCATTCTGTTTTCAGCCTTCTTAGCTTCTGTTTCACTGGCTTAGCCTCAGGGTATACTGGAATCTTGTGCACCACTATTGCCAGCTCAATTCCCGTGATGTCACTTGCCTTTCACATGAAACAATCGGCAAACTTCTTCAAACATTCACTGACCTGCTCCCTGTTCACGTAGTCAGATGCAATGTATGCATGTTCATTTTCTTCTTTGCCAATTATTATTTTTTCCTTTTCATTTTTTATTTCATTTATTTGATTATTTTTGCTTGGAAATGCTTGGAAAGATAGACACGCAGGGTAGTCAAGAATTTGCAATCCTTTATTGATTATGACGGAATCGTCCTCAAAAATTACATCAAATTTGAAATCTGGATCTTCTAGATCCGACACAGACGACTCAAAACTGGAACTGGACCCTGACTCGGTTTCAGACTCAGACTCAGTACAGGACTTTATTACAGATTTTGACTCTTGGTTTGACTCGGGAGGGGGTTTATCAGCAGCGCGCTCCTCCTCGGCATACCAGTTGGTGAGAGGCCCTTCGTTCGGCTTCATCAGGTTCAGCAGGTCTTGATTCCCATCACTTCCTGTAATGACTGCAACCTCGTCAAAGAGACTGGGCTGCATGAAGTCTTCTGCTTCCAGTTCAGTTACTGTTTCGGGCTTATTACCCCAGACATCAGAAAATATTTCAACCCAGGCAGCATCTTTTTAGCAGTCGGGCAGCGAAATGGCTCTTGGAAGCCACAGTAAGGAACTGTTTCTCCCGGTTTGCAAAAGTAACCATTCAAAGTCAAAAGGTAAGGCTGCATCTGTATACTCTCTTTCCTTCCCCTTCTAGTTCTCTCAGCACGGTCTTCATCAGTGGGCTCATACCCCAGTCCAAAGGTCCCTTCATTCACAGGACATTCCCAAGCTTGCAGTGCAGGATATGTCTTCCCGGACCTTGCCATAATCATTCCTGGCAGATAGGACATCTTCAGCATCAAAGGCACTATGCAGTTTATTTGCACCGTCGCGAAATGAAAGAGAATTCGAGAGTTTGCAGTCTTTCCTTCTATGAACTGCACAGTGTCATATTGGAATCCCGAGAGGGGTAAATTGGCAGTTTTAGGGTTGAACTCAAAGAGAGGCTGGCTCTTTGGCTTCTTGAGCTGACTGTAGTCATCCCGCTGGATAGTGATAACCTTGTCCTCATAAGGAAACTTGACCTTCTGGTGTAGGGAAGAGGGCACTGCCTTAGCATGATGTATCCATGGTCGACCCAGAAGTAGGTTGAAGCTAGTAGGCACATCAATTACCTGGAACGGTACCTCCATTATAGCTGGCCCAATTGCCAATTTTAACGTAGCAACCCCCAACACTTCCCTCCGGGTGCTGTCGTAGGCTTTGACTATCTGGTCTGATGGAATGAAATCCATTTTTTCCAACCCTAAACAGCTGGCTACCCTCAGTGGGCAGACGTTCAGTGCTGACCCATTATCAATGAGAACCATGGGCACAGTCTTTTCTCTGGTTTGAACTGTGACGTAGAGGGCATTATTGTGACTGCCTCCCTCCTTGGGTAAGTCGTCATCAGAAAACCCGATGCTTTGCATCTTTGATGATTGGGTGAGGGTGGACACCAGCACTTCAGGGCTAACCTCCACCGATGTTTGCAGTTGACTCAAAGCCTTGCAAAGAGCTTGGCGATGAGGAAAGGATGATGCCAAGAGTTCCCAAATCGATACCCTAGCCTGTGTCTTTTTTAACTGTGAAAGTACCGGGTCTTCCTTTGGCTCCTCTACGCTCTGATAAGGTTTATTTTGGACTTTGTCCAAGACCAATGGTTCATACTGTCTCCCGCTCCGGGTTATAGCATCGACCTCTTCAGTTAGGTCATTCAGATCCAGGACACAGATGTCATTCATTTTTAGGAATAGTTTGAAAGGATCGATCAATTCCTGGTCAGAAACAATAGCATTCACCCCGTGGTTTGGTAAGGGATTAGTGCTAACGTTTGGCTTACTTCTTGGAATAATGGAACCATTGTCCACCAGGTCTTGGATGCGGTTCTTAAGCGTCCAGCACGCTTCAGTCTTATGCCCGTGACCCTGATGGTATTCACAGTATTCATCTGCTCTGTAGTTCCTTGGTAATGGGTTTGGTGGTGGCCTTGCTTCCAAAGGCTTGATGTAGTTTGCCTTGACAGCTTCTTGGAACACCAAAAGGATTGGCATCCCGAGATCAGTGTATGTCCTTCTCGACGATTGACTGCTATTTCTCATGTTTCCCACACGTAAAGGATTCGTGGGGGTGATGCTTGCCACTTTGTGGACTTTGCCAGCCTGGCTGGGCTTCTTGTATTTGGAGGTTCCTGAGTCTTCTTTCAGTTGCCCCATTTGAATTAGATCTTCTACCTTTGTAGCAGTGGCAATGAGCGACTAAAACGTTGGTAGGTACTGGGTTTGTAATTGTTGTTGGTAGACAGGCTGCAGGTTCTTGATGATTATGTCAACCTGTTCTTGTTCTGAAGGCCGGTTGATCATTTGGGCGGCCTTGGCCCTCCACCTCGTAAGGAACGAGGAAAAGGGTTCATTGTTCTTTT
Organism: Jatropha curcas; assembly: GCF_041381405.1. Lineage (NCBI taxonomy): Eukaryota > Viridiplantae > Streptophyta > Magnoliopsida > Malpighiales > Euphorbiaceae > Jatropha > Jatropha curcas. The sequence continues at coordinate 21,326,762 of NC_143160.1, read as the reverse complement.
CTTTGGTGGTTTCCAGCTCTCTTCGAGTAACATCCACCTCCATATTATAGTGATATTGTGAATTAAATGCATTGCAGATGTCCTCCCAGGTCTTCATCTTACACCGATCCAGGCTAACAAACCATCTTAAAGCAGCACCGGTGAGTGATTGTTGGAACAACTGAGCAAGGAGCTCACTGTTCAGTCCGAACGGGTTTAGGGCACCCACATACATTTTCAGGTGCGTTTTGGGACAAGTAGTCCCATCAAATTTATCCATGTTGGGCATTTTAAACTTGGTTGGTAGTCTCGCCTCGGGGAACAAAGATAAGGAGTCCATGTCCACCACTTCCTTGTGTGTCTTAAGGGCGGTAACTGACCTTTCCAACAATTCCAATTTTTCCCTAATTTTCTGAGCTTCCAGCTCAGAAGCAGTTCTGGAGGGCATGTCATCCAGGTTAAGGGCAGGGTTTGTTGGTTCAGCAGCAGGTCCCTGATTGGAGGTAGCAGGTCCACTTCCCCCAGCTGAAGCCCCATTTCCATTACCATTGCCATTACCCAATTCAGCTATCAGGGCAGTCCTTTGGGCAGCCAATGCCTCATTCATTCTGGCCTCCAGTTGTTCAATGAGATTTTGGATGTCAGTGAGTGATGCCATTGATGTAGGTAGGGTTGTAGGAGTTGTAGGTGAAACTGGTGTAGCTGGTGAAGCTGGTGAAGCTGGTGAGGTCGGTGATAGTACTGTAGGTGTGACTGGCACTGATGCTGGCACTTGAACAGGGGGTACCTGTAAGTATAAGGGTAATTCGATTAGGGTACGGTGGGTAGTATTTGTGTATCAGGGTAGCTGATGTGAGGTAGATCGACTCTTTGTCCAACTGTGCATGACTAAGAAAAGGGTCTTTTGTGTTCCTCTTAATGTGATGATATGTCATGAATGCGCACAACATCACGTCATAATCCGTTTATGGTATGATTCACATCATTGGGTGCACACAGTCCTAAAGGATAGGTTCTATAGGCTATGACACAAATAGAGAATAGGCTTATAAAGGGACCCTTGAACCTTGAGCATGGATATACCTAACCACATGTGAAACAAAGAGTTTCGCGTGGGTCCAACGGTACGCATACTCATGGGCCACCCCCAAAAGGATTAGGGATGGTTTGCGGTAACAGGGAGGACGCTTTGGCTGTCCGTCGACATAATCAATGAGACCTGCCGATCAGCGCTACTTGCTATCCAGACTCAGAAGTTTGAATAGAGAGAGAAGAAATTCATTTGAAATTCATTTTTTATGCAATGGAGAAAAGGATTCTCAATCGTGCAAGTAAATCAACAAATTAAAGTGATTTAATTAAAGTGTACAATTAAGTCCAAATTTCCTCGTCTCGTATTCTTAAAGAAAGAACACTCGATTCATGTTAGGGTACCCTGCAAAACAAAGCATAGTAAAATAATGCCCTAAAGAAGGGCAGGTTAGTTTACACAACAATTGTAGTCCTCTTCATGCAAAATGATTACATGTTTCCCCAGTGAAGTCGCCAAACTGTGAACCCCTCCCTCAAAAACAGGCATATAAATGCATGTGACTAAGAGCAGAAATGCACGTTAAGTGGCCCGGTAAACTAGGAAAAACCCTAAGTTGACTCCAATTTTAATTAACCTAAGTCTAGGCTAATTACCCCAATGTTTAAGGCATGGTTTGCAAACCCGAGGTGGATCCCGAGACCATGTCATGCTGATGAACTAACCGATGAATGAAATGCTTTGCAGGGTGAATGAAGCAATTGGACCAATTAAAATGTTTATGTGATTTCGACTTGCCGCTCGGGGTTAAATCTCAAATGTGCCTACGTACTTCCGTTTGAATGGAAGATCAAAGTCAATGTAGTTCGATAGGCCTTTTTTAAAGGGCTTTGAATGGGTATGCTTAATGCATGAGTGTGTGTATGCTTTGTGCATTTTGTTTAGGCATTTTGCCAAAGAATTGATTGATTTTTAGGCATTTGTTGCCAAAAGTGTTGATTTGAAGGCTTTTAGCCAAAAGATTGATTTAGGCAATTTGTTGCCGAGAATTGATTGATTGGGCGTTCATCGCCAAAATGATTGATTTTAAGGCTTTTAAGCCAAAAGATTGGATTAGTTTTAAGGCATTTTGCCAAAGCTTTTGATTTAAGTGATTTGTCGCTAAAATGGTTAATCTAATTTATAGGCAATTTGTTTGCCAAAAATTGATTAACTGAATTGCAATGTAGGCAATTGATTGCCAAGAAAAACATGTTTAATGAAGGCTATTTAGCCACAATTATTGATTAATTGGACTTAAGCCGGGTTGTTCGAAATAAAGGCGATTAAACCGTAGTTATTAATTAACTAGGTTCTTTAGCCAATATTGTCGGATTTAAGCTTAACACCACGATTATCGATTAACTGGGCATTAAAGCTTAATCATATTTAATCGAGGCAATTTATTTGCCAAATTGATGACGTGAGTGCATTTATGCAGTTGCAGAGTTTAGGAGTAGAAGAGAAATATGCATGAAGTACTAAAATTAAATAGACAGAGTTTCGTTATTACCTGAGTCAGTCGTCGGCCACTTCTTAGCTCCAAATTAAGCTCCTTGTTAGGGGAATATTAATTAATTCAATTTTAGTGACCAAATAACAAAGCAAGAAAGCAATAAAGCTAACTAAAAAAAATGCAGAAACAGCAGTAAAGAATCGCAAGGAGCGTAAGGGAGAAGGAGCGTCCGTCAACACAGACCGGGTAAGTTGGAATGAAGACCCGGGGCTGTATTTATAGGCCAAAAACGGACTGAGGGCGGCCGCTGCCGCCGGAGGCCGGCGGCCGGAGCCGCCGAGTCCGACGGCAGCTGTGTCTGGCGGCCTCCGCCGCCGTGGCGGGCGGCAGGAGCCGCCGTTTCCGGCGGCCGTTGCCGCCGTGGCTGACAGGCGCGCGGGTCTTTTTGTTCCGGAGGCTTTTCCGGGAGTTCCGGACCTCCAAAAAATATTCTGGGACCAGTTTTGCGATTCTCGTAATTTTCCGGACGTTTCAAGTACCATATTGGCATACTTCTGGTAAACTTCCAAAATGGCCTTTGGTCCGGCCGGACTGTTTGCAGTCCGGGAAAACTGGCTCTTTGAGCCTCAAAATTTGGGTATTCACAAGAACTTAGGTGTCGTTTATTTTCGATTAAGTTTTTTATTTTTCATTTTTTTAAAAATAATAAATAAAAACTTGTTTGTTTGATAATAATAAATTTTTTTATTTTATAATATAAAATTATTTAACGAATGGAATAGTCTCTAATTTTCATAAATTTTTTTATAAAATCTTTTCACATATTTTGGATTACAGGACAAAGTAGCAGCTTGGTTATGTTGATGAATGCAGCCCAAAGTTTCATGGCTTCTGCTAATTAGATCCATCCATTTATGTTGTCTAAGTTGTATATTTGTTGGTCTCATGGTACAACCTTGGTGTCTAATTAAATACAAAAATCATATTATGTTCTAAGATAGTGGTCCAAACACACTTCACTTATAATAATCACACCAATAGTAAAATATTTTGAACTCAAAGGTATAATAAAACACTTGCATTGATTAATCATATAATTATAATTGTTCATACCTTGAAAATTTGGTGTACGTCCAATATGGCTTTGAATACCTTGTTCATGTAAGTTAAAATGTGAAGCTCCATCCTCATTGATATTATGCATAGGCAACTCTGGTAGAAAGTACGAGTGTTACAAATAAACCATATATAGTAAACACAAGTGATATATAATATAATTAAAAATTTGGTAGCAAGTACAATTTCTTAATATGGTAGGTTGATGTGGTTGGTAGTGTGCATACTAATTTTCATTTCTGTTGCTTCCATTTTGCCCTATATTGAGAGTTAAGACAAAATATTGAAAGTATAAGTGTTACAAATAAACCATATGTGGGAAACACAAGTGCCATAAAATAAATTTAAAAATTTGATAACAAGCACCAGTTCTTGCTATGGTAGGTTCATGTGGTTGATAGTGCCCATACTGATCTGCATTACTATTGTTTCGATTTTGCCCTATATTGAGAGTTAAGGCAAAAATTTTAATATACTTGGCCAAATCTATGAACATTAAATATAAATTACCTATCAAAGTTGGTGAACCTCCAGAATTCCTATCCAGGGGTGGATCATTTGATATAGGAGGAAAATCTTGATCTCCTTCAATATTATGCATTGACAAATCTAAAAAAAATCCAAAAAATTTACAAATACGAAAACATCAATAAATGAGATTTAAGTTTAGTTCTTTCTTGGTGAAAAATTTATGATAAAGTTTACCATGTCTTTGGTTGTTCACTTGATTATGTAAAAATCGATTTCCACTTCCTTTGTTCTTAAAGGGGCCTATATAAATTCTCAAACTATGAAATGAAAAATATTATAAAATTCATAAACTATTTTTACTATCTTGATAATAATAATACAAAATGAATATATATTTATATATATACCTTGTACCCTTTATGAAACCTTGTCACTTTTGTCCTTGTGTGGTTGCAACCATCAGGGAGGCAAAGTACACTGTGAAGAAAGTTGAGTTGGAGTATTTGGATGGTCTACATGATGCATTGTAATCTTCAATGCAGGTGCTGATTTCCTTATATGACCTCTACCTTTATTTGATCCCACCATATTCATTCTGTTAAAATAAAAAATAAGTAATATTAGTTTTATATAACACTAAAGAGATAAAATAAATCATTTCAACAAGCTAAGCAGATTGTCAAATGAATGATTTGTCCAATGATTTGAACTTTTTAAGTGCCACAGTTTGACAATGACATCTAATTTTGAATGGTCGCATTATGGATGTAGTTTTTCCTTCACCTTCTATAAGAGGTGATAAAACATGGCAGCTTCATAGTTTGGTTCCTCTTCTGAGTTTGTCGCATCTGTCGACACATGATTATCGATTAACACTCCACATACATCATTCAAGAAATCAACCATTTCATCATTGACCATGTCATCAACATAAAAAATATGGTAATCTTTTTGCCTAGTATTATCAGCCAAAGTCTCACCATGAAAATGCCAGAAGGTATAACTTATGACTATCCCATACCTTAGCAAGTGAAACTTAACATCTGACTTTAATTTAACCTCAACGTTTCTATACTTCGTGCAAGGGCAACGAATTTGACCCTCAGCTATCAAATCACTAAATGCATAGTGTATAAAATTTTCAACTCCTTGTGCATATTCAGGATCTCTTCTGTTACTTATTTCCATCTAATGCTTATCAAGAACCATTTCCTATTATTGTTTGCTCATATTAGTAGAATGTAATAAATAAGAAACAAAAATCAATGAAGCAAATATTAGAAAAGCATTGGTTCATATAGTGATTGGTATGAAAAACTACTATTATCACATAATATACGTATACAAAAGTAAGGGAAACATATAAAGGTCATTACCGGATGTTTTGTGCTGAATAGCCTTGTTACTTTCTTGCCTGTGCAAACTATTCTCAATCCTTACTATCTAAAGGAAAGAATAAAGTATAAAGACTTATATGATGAAAAATACTATTAGAATATATACAAACAGTAGCCTTGAGGAATACTAAAATATAATTATAGAATATTGTGTGTTAATTATGTAATTTGCCTTGCACAGTCAGGTTATGGACTATAATGATATAATACAAATAGTTACAATTGTTTGTTAATTTAGAACTTAAAATTCTGGGATTAGTCATGCTCTAACTTTTTATGTTATACACAAATATGAGTATGTTCACATTTTTTAATTGATTATCTACTTTAGTTTTGTATTTCATGCGTTTATATGTTGCAAAAGTATAATATGATTAGGATATGGGATATTGATACAGGTAAAAAAGTTAGAATTGAACTGTAGCAAGGTTTTCTGGAGCTCTAGATAGCTTTCTATGTTAGTATCTTCTCATATTACAAAAGCTATTGATTTTTTATTGGGTCATTACGTAATATGAGTTTGTGTGCTATTGCTTGTGCATGCAATCTTTTTTTTATTAGAATAAATTTTTATGCGAAAGAAGTTTTGTAAAAATACCAAGCAAAGATATAAAAGCAAATAGCTAAAAAGTAAAACTTTCACACAATCACAGCTTAAAGAATAAGATAACAGATTTATTCATTCAAGAAATTTGCATGAAGTATTGTGAATTCGAACCAGCTAGCATTATACTAATAGCTATTAGAATTTTATCCTATAAAAGAAATCTTTACACTTGTCTGCATTGGAGTTGCATGAAATAAAATTTTCAGAAAAAATTACTAGTCACCTAATTCAGCACACAACTAATAATAAAGTATTGCACTATAAAAATTCTGGTTGTATTCTTTAAACAAAATATGTGCAAATCTTGGTTGGTTAGAGAAGAGAGCAAGCACTAGAAACCATCATCATATTCTTTTGTTTCATGAATAAATATTGCAAATATGTTATGTTAGATTATTTTAATAATCTATGTGGCTCATGTAATTAAAAGGCTGGTTCTAATTAAGGTAGCCCAAGATGATGGCTATTGGGCTTAATAGGATGAGGATCAGTTAAGGTTTTAATACCCTTCCTCTGTCTTATAAAAGATCAAGGAAATCAACAGCGTAGGTTAATAGAGTGTGACAACTACCTCAAACACATAGCGATCATAGGTTATTTGAGAAACCTGAAAAGAAAACTCCCATTGCTGTCAATAATTTTCTGATCATTAAGAGAGAACTTACAGACAAAAGGCCAGAGCGAAGAAACATAGATCTACTGTTACGGTGAGAATCGAATTGCCGCAACAAGGTAATCAACAACTATGGATCAAGGTACGCTTCCATTAACAGTTTTTCTATTAAATAATTTCTGGACAAAACGATCTAGGTAGCATTGAAGTTTTTACATGTGGTATCAGAGCCTAGTTTGTTCTAGATTTATTTGATAGATTTTGTATTTGGCTTGATTAATGGAAATTAATTTCGTGTTATGAAATTGTTTTAATCTGGTATAAACGAAGCCAAAGTTATAGAAATTGGAAAACTGTTTGTTTTCTTTGTGCCTTCTAAATTATTCTGCTGTAATTTATAAAAGAAAGATCAAGACATCTTATTGTATAATGTCATCAAAGTTTTGAGATCTTAATTCAATCTCATAAGGTTCTACATAATTCAATGTTTAATGAATGGAAAACTTGTTAGTCACCAAAGTGACCTTGTTTGGATTTATATAGATATTTGACTATGGAGTTTTTCAATTGTTCATATCATGTGATGCCGTTAAATGACATAAAAGATAAAATTGAACAATTGAGATCATTGATTATAATGTTATGAGGTTACCCAAAGGTAGATCATTACTTATAATCAATGGCGTCAAAGAGACCAATCATTGTTTTTGATAAATATGTATGTATACCCAAAGGTAACATAGATATTTTCTTACTATATTATTGCTAAAACTGGACTCCAGAAAGGAGCACGAGCGTGCAGTAATGAGCACAGGCGTGCTGCAGACTCCAGAGAGTAGCACGGAGCGTGCTGTAATGAGCATGAGCGTGCTACAGACCTTAGAGAACAGCACAATTTGTGCTTTAATTAGCACGGGCGTGTCCTGAACTCTAAAGAGTAGCACGGGTTATGTTGTAATGTAGCACAAGCGTGCCCTGAGTTCCAAAGAGAAGCACGGGCGTGCCTCTGCTCTTTAAATGGCATATCAATGAAGGTCGATTAGAGTATTTTATTCTTGGCATCATTATTAATTAAAGCTATGTATTTAAGTATTACACAAAGGTGAATTTAAATGCATAATTAAGTTTGTTATTTGTTTGAATCCATTTAAGTTTTTTTTTTCTCAAAGTGTTAACGTATGAGTATATGTATTATGCTACAGTTTCTTCTAACATGTTCGCTATGGGCACTAGGTTGATTAAGTTCAATGGATTGAACTATGTGATTGGTCTGAACAAATCCATTATCAGTTAGGAGTTCTGGACTTGGATCTGGCATTAGTCTCTGAAAAGCCTACAGCCATCACAGAGACTAGTACAGAAGCTGATAAGTCTCATTATGAGGCTTGGGAGCAGTCTAACAGGCTGAGCTTGAGCTTAATGAGGATGACAATGGCTGAAAATGTTAAGCCATCAATGCTCAAAACGGACGATGCTAGAGAGTACATGTTGAAGATTAAGGAATACTTCCAACCGGATATAGATGACAAATCCATAGTAGGGTCCTTAATCAGTGAGCTAACGACCAAGAAGTTTGATTGGTCACAATCCATTCATGATCATGTGACTAGCATGCAGAATTTGGCAGCTAGATTGAAATCGATGGGTATGGATGTGAGTGAGTCCTTTTTAGTTCAATTCATTATGAACTTACTCCCTCTTGAGTTTGGTCAGTTCCAAGTGAATTACAACACCCTTAAGGAAAAATGGAACATTCAAGAAATCAAGGCCATGCTGAAACAGGAAGGGAGACTAAAGAAGATGAAAGAAAACTCTGTCAATCTCACTTTGGATAATGGAGCTAGTAGCAGCAACAACAAATCAGGAAAGAAAGGCAAGAAAAGGGACAAAGCCCCAATGAAAGTGAATGAGGGCCAAATCCATAAGGAGTTGAAGTGCTGCTTCTATAAGAAGAATGGTCACTTCAAGAAGGATTGTCCGAAAAGGAAGATTCGGTTTGAAAAGAAAGGGATTCCTTTTGATCCAACCCATAAATGAAACTGAAAAGTTCCTATACATGGGAAATAGAATGAAGGTACGAATAGAAGGAATTGGGACTTATAGATTGATCCTGGACACTGGTTGTTATCTGGATCTTGAAAAGTGTCTCTATGTTCCTGAATGTACTAGAAATTTAGTTTCTGTAGGGAGGTTGGACAATATTGGTTTTAATTTCAAGATTGGTAATGGTGTTTTTTCATTGTACAAACGTAAGTACTATTATGGTTCTGGTACTTTAATTGATAGTTTGTATCCTTTTAATCTTGATGTTAAATTTGTTGAATCCTTGTTTAATGTTAAGCACAATATAGGTAATAAACTTTGTGCACATAACGAATGTTCTGCTTTCTTGTGACATCACAGGTTAGGTCACATATCCAAAGAAAGGATTTTGAGGTTAGTGAAAGGTGAAATCTTACCTCAATTGGATTTTACTGATTGGGATTTGTGTATAGATTGCATTAAAGGTAAGCAAACTAAACACACATTAAAGAATCTAGCCACAAGAAGCAGTGAATTACTAGGTCTTATACACACTGATATATCTGGTCCTTTCGACGTTCCCTCTTGGGGCGGTGAAAAGTATTTTATCACTTTTATTGATGATTTCTCACGGTATGGTTATGTATATTTGCTGCATGAAAAGTCTCAATGAGTGGATATCCTTGAGATATTCATTAATAGGTAGAGAGGCAGTTAAATAGAAGAGTTAAAGTTGTGAGATATGATAGAGGTGGTGAATATTATGGTAAGTTTAATGAAAATGGACAATGTCCATGTCCATTTGCAAAGTTCCCTGAAAGTCGAAGCATATGTGCGCAATACACAATGCCGGGTACACCTCAACAGAATGGTATAGCTGAAAGGCGGAATTGTACACTTATGGAAATGGTTAGAAGTATGTTAAGTAACAATACTGTACCTCTATCATTATGGATGCATGCATTAAAGACCGCTGCGTATTTTCTTAATAGGGTTCCTAGCAAAGCAGTTCCTAAGACCCCTTATGAACTGTGGATAGGAAGGAAACCTAGTTTAAGACATCTTCATGTTTGGAGTTCCCCAGCAGAAGTCCGGATATATAATCCATATGAAAAGAAGCTTGATGCTAGAACAGTTAGTGGATTTTTCATAGGATATCCTAAAAAGTCAAAAGTGTATAGATTTTATTATCCTAACCATAGTACGAGAATTGTAGAGTCTAGTAATGCTCGGTTTATTGAAAATGGCCAAATTAGTGGGAGTGATCAACCACGTAAAGTGGATGTGCAAGAGATTCAGATTGAAAGTCCAACTCAGGTGGATTTTCCTAATGTCTCTTCTTCGGTTGTTGTTCCTCTGGTTGTATCACGGTTTAACAACATGGTTGAAAAACAAAATAACATTCCAAACCCATAAAATGACCATATAAATGATGAACCAGCAAATAATGAACAAGTCACAAATGAGCAAGTGATTATGTGGTGTACTCACTTGAGCATGAATGTGAATTGAGCATCGATAAAGATCCAGTCTCTTTCTAGAAAGCTATGGAATGTGATAATTCTGAAAAGTGATTTAATGCCATGAAAGAAGAAATGAAATCAATGAGTGATAATCAAGTTTGGGACTTGGTTTGAGTTGCCTAGGAGTTAAAAACAAGTTGTTTGTAAATGGATTTTCAAGACCAAACGGGACTCTAAGGGCAACATTGAAAGATATAAAGCCCGACTTGTTGCTAAAGGTTACACGACCAAAAGGATGGCATTGATTATAAAGAGACATTTTCTCCAGCTTCCAAAAAGGAATCTTTAAGAATTATTTTGACTTTGATAGCTCATTATGATATAGAGCTTCACCAAATGGATGTAAAAACCGCTTCTCTTAATGGGGACTTAGAGGAAGAAGTATACATGGACCAACCGGAACGATTTGTGACCATAGGGAAAGGAAAGTTTAGTGTGTAAATTAAAGAAGTCAATATATGGACTGAAGCAAGCTTCTCGTCAATGGTATCTTAAGTTCAATAATACCATCACTTCATATGGGTTTACAGAAAACACTGTTGATCGGTGTATCTATATGAAGGTTAGTGGGAGCAAGTTCATTATGTTAGTCCTATATGTTGATGACATCCTTCTTGCTGCGAATGATGTTGGCTTGTTACATGATGTAAAGGGTTTTCTCTCTAAGAACTTTGAAATGAAAGATATGGGTGAGGCATCCTATGCGATAGGAATAGAATATTCCGTGATAGGTCACAAGGATTGTTAGGATTGTCTTAAAGAGCTTACATTGACAAGGTTTTAAAGAGATTTAGAATGGAAAAGTGCTACGCAGGAACAGTTCCAATTCAGAAAGGAGATAAGTTCAGCGAAATGCAATGTCCTAAAAATGATTTGGAACGTAAAGAGATGGAGTCTATTCTCTATGCGTTTGTAGTTGGGAGCTTAATGTATGTTCAAACATGTACTCGACCGGATATTAGTTTCGTCGTCGAAATGTTAGGGCGATATCAAAGTAATCCCGGGATGGACCATTGGAAAGCTGCAAAGAAAGTACTTAGATATTTACAAGGCACTAAGGATCATATACTCACTTACAGAAAGTCCACCCATCTTGAAGTGGTGGGATACTTGGATTCAAACTATGCCGGTTGTGTAGATTCAAGAAAATCTACATTTGGCTACTAGTTTCTCCTAGTTGGAGGAGCAATTTCAAGGAAAAGTGGAAAGTAGTCTGTCATTGCTACTTCCACAATGGAGGCTGAATTTGTGGCATACTTTGAGGCCACTATTCGGGCATTGTGGTTACAAAACTTTGTCTTAGGTCTAGGCATTGTTGACAGTATAGCTAGACCGTTGAGAATTTACTATGATAATTTTGCAGTTGTTTTCTTCTTTAACAACGATAGGTATTATAAGGGTGCAAAGCACATGGATTTAAAATACCTATTTGTGAAAGAAGAAGTGCAAAAACACAAGGTGTCAATTGAGTATATCGGTACTGATCTGATGATAGCGGATCTGCTAACTAAAGGATTACCACCCAAAATCTTCACTGGCCATCTTGAAAGGATTGGTGTTATAGATAAGTCCTTGTTAGCATGATATTCAAACTTGTATCTATATATATATATATATATATATATATATATACATATGGTTATTTTGCTCATATTATTGTGACACTTGGGAATTCAATTAAAGATATGTTTTGCTTATTTATTTGTTATCCACATTATTGATATATACAGGAATGGTTTAAGTGAGATAATAATATTGTTGATTGTAACAATGTATTATTTGTTGCATCATTTCTCAATTAAGGATTTATGAATTGAGATGGTCTGTGATATATGGAAGGAATCATGTTGATTAATGACTTGTGACCACCATAATCCAATCACTTCAATTCTAATTAAAGCTAATATAATAGATTCAAGAAAAGCACATGGGCCAAGTGGGACATTGTTAGATTATTTTAATAATCTATGTGGCCCATGTAATTAAAGGGCTGGTTCTAATTAAGGTGACCAAGATGATGGTTATTGGGCTTAATGGGATGAGGACCAGTTAGGGTTTTAATACCCTTCATCTGCCTTATAAAAGATCAAGGAAATCAAGAGCGTAGATTAAGAGAGTGTGATGGCTACCTCAAACACATAGTGGTGATAGGTTGTTTGAGAGAACGTTAAAAGAAAACTCTCGTTGCTGTCCATAATTTTCTAACCATTAAGAGAGAACTTACAGACAAAAGGCCAGAGTGAAGAAACATATATTTACTGCTACAGTGAGAATCGAATTGCCGCAACAAGGTAATCAATAGCTATGGATCAAGGTACGCTTCCGTTAACAGTTTTTCTATTAAATAATTTCTGGACAAAACGATCTAGGTGGCATTAAAGTTTTTACTTGTTATATTTGGATACACTAGTTGGGTGGTATTTTCTTATGCAACTGATAAAATACAACTTATTAAATTCAGCACCTTCATTCCTTTCGATAAAAATAAAACTCCTTGCATCAAATCTCTGCACTCTCTATTTTCGTCTCTCTCTGAAAACTTCTCTTTTTGCAAATCACAATTTCAGTTCTCGGAAAGAGGAAAGGGGAGAATTTTGATTCTAAGCTATTATTCGAGTTAATAGAATCTTTCATTGTTTATATTCAATGTTCTTTTTGCTGCATGTACTTGAAATGCTTGATATGCATTGACGGTGAGTTTAAGTTGGATATTGGTTAAAATTCTCATTTTTAGGATTTCGATTTGATCTTCTCTTCCTAATTGATTGAAACTCTCAGTAGGTTTGTTACCAATCAGTTATTGGTTATTTGCAGTGAAGAATAGAGAGAGGATTAGTGTCGTTTTGAGCTACGTCTGCTAAGGTATGCTATATCTTGCTTGTTGTAATTGCGAATTGGGGAGATCCTTGAGGTGGCAGATGATGGGATATCTAATTTTTTCAAGGATGGTGACATCTATCCTAAATGGCCAGCTGATCTTAGTGAGAGTCCTGATGAACTTTCCTAGTGGATGGATGTCGTAGATTCAATCAAAGCTTTTGGAAATGACCAATATAAGGTAATGGATTTCATACTCTGTTACATTAGAGATTTTTCACTGTTCGCACTGTCAGGGTGCAGCATAATTTAGTAACGTAATTGTGCCTTTTGACAATTTTTTTTCTAGAATCTATTGTGTCATTATATGAAGGATACCTCAGGTTGCCAAACTTTCGAGGAGTTAACCCTCTTCTTTTAGCTCGAGACATTCTTATGCTAATAAAATTAACTATTGATTTCAGAAACTAGACTTTAAGATGGCTCTTAGAAAATATCGCAAGGCTTTACTCTATTTGGATATCTGCTAGGAGAAAGATGGGATTGATGAAGGTCAGTAGTATGTATTCTCTTTAACACTACATTAATTACCCACTTTATTCGAATTACATCTGAATGAATAACATTTTCCTCCTATAGCTTTACAGAGAAGAGCTCATCTCTAAGAAGGACAAAGCCACAGATATTCACGAACAGTGCTGTAAGTTCTTGTTTTCACTATTCTTTTTAGATCGTTTAGATCATTATTTGCAGGTGAATTATTTAGGGATATTTTAATTGTTCGAATTAATCTGCATGAATATTGATAGGGCCTGGCTAAATTTTTTTTTTTTTTTTTTATGATCAAAAGATGCATGGAGATTATATTGCTATAAGCTTGACATTATGATAACAGCTGTTATATATTGAGATATCACCGTTAGTTTAGAATTTTAAAGGACTTCTTTAAATGGCTGAATTTTTTTTTTTTTTTAATAGGCTTGTAAGTTAAAATTGGGTGATCTGAAAGGAGCATTGTTGGATGCAGACTTTGCTACAAATTTCTCAACTAAATGATAATAAGTTATATTTATGATGATAAGTTATGTATTGTAAAATATGCCTCTTTTCTTTGGTTATATTTATGATGATAAGTTATGTATTATGTCAGATAATACTGTTGTTGAATTATGTATTCTATACTTACTTGTTTTTAATTATATATTGTGTCATGGAAGTATTTTCATTAAGAATTTTATCATATTTTATTATTTCAGTATGATGAACCCGTAATCCCCAAATTCAAAGCAAATTTAATAAATGAAATAGTAATTATTAATTGCAGTATTCACCAACTATATTTAAAGAAATCAAATTAGATTACATACTGTGATATGATTCAAAAGAGCTTGCTATGTATGAGTGTTGAAGGAAATAATAAAGGTTATCCTTTTGGTGCAAAGCTTTAGTTAATGTTACTTCTTTTTTTCCCTTGCAACTTTTTTTTCTTCCTTTTCTTTTTGGTGCTACTATACTGGTGTTTTCTTTTTTTTCCCCTTGCGACTTGTGTTTATTTTTCTTCTTTTTTTTTTTCACATTTTGGCGATGTTGCACTTGGGCGTTTTCTATTTAACTCTTTCAGTTGTTTTGGAGCTACATAAGTTTTCTTCTTTTTTTTCCCTTTGTAATGGTTTTAATGGCAGTTTAAAGCAATCGTGTTTAGTTAGACTATATTTATTGTAAAACCCTATTTTTTTGCAATTGAAAATAAATTATTAAAATTCATTCTTAAATTATACCTATCCCCTAAGCCTAATTTTAATATGAGTAAAATATCATAATAAACTTAAGTCATCCCCTTTGTGTCTTATTATAATAAAAAGGGACAATTTTGAAATTGTCTCCAAATCTGGAGGTGTTATGGCTTTTAGGGACAAATAATATTCATTGTCCCCAATTCTCATCCCCTTTTCTCATTTTTTTTTAGTGAAATCATATTAATTTTTTGAAAAATTGCTTCATTTGAATTGATTACATGGATACATACTAGTTATAGATAATACTCTCTCTGTCCTCTTTAATAGAGAAGAAAGAAAAACTCTTAAACTAAGGAAGTTAGTTAACCGAATTTTTCTTCCTTAAATGCCCTTAATAAGAGTTAACTCTGAAACTAATACAAGAGGTAGTCTCAAGAAATGTATTAATGGCCTACTTGCATGGAAAGTAATGGAATGTGGTCGGTAATTGGGCATCACTTTTAATAAAAATTTAAACCTTCCCTACTTCTGTTACTTCCCCCGTCCCAAAAAGATAGTCCACTTTCTATTTTCACACAGATTAAGAAATATAGTTAAATAATAATTTTATTCATATAACTTTCGTATTATACCCATCTTAAATAACACATGAGTATTGAAATAATAACGAAGAATTAATGAGGGTTATTGATAATAAGGTAAAATTTAATAAGGGTATAGTAGACAATTCAAGGATTAACTATAATGCAAAAAAGGAAAGTGGACTATATTTTGGGACAAACCAAAAAAGAAAGGTGAACTATCTTTTTAGGAGAGAGGGAGTATGACACTTATCACATGGGGGGATGATTTACATAATATGTGCCCAGAAAGAAAATACATTTTGGGGCAAAATTGAAGGCCAAATTTTTGAACTTATTTATTGAAGATCATTAACTCCCAAAATTTTTGAGGAACAAAAAGGAGGGAAGGTTTAAATTTTTACTTTAATTTGTTTAAACTTGAATAATTTTTTAATCGAATTCAAAATTAAAAATAAAATTTAGTTCTTCAAAATTTAATTGAGATTGAGAAAGTGGCATCCGAATTCAGTATGTTGTAGCCAAATTGAAATCCAATTTGAAGCCAAATTTTTTGAGTTTACAATCAGAACTTTTAAATTTTGTTTACATATAAAATGAAACCACAGTTAATAATCTGATTCAGAGAAAACTTATTCACTTCTCCATAACACCTAAATCGACCACACCATATCCAAAAACAACCGCTACTTAGCATTTTCTAAACTTAAATCTTATAGGTAATGAAACAAAAATGATAATAGTTGTCCATAATACGAGTGATTCCAAAACATTATTCCAAGCAATGTGAGACAATGGAATAAAAGAAAAAATATAGCTGATGATATTAAAATATAGCTATTGAATATATAAATAAAAGTCAACTCTATATTTATGTGATAATAATTTTGACATGGGATAATTATATCTTTAGTGTTCAAACTTTTTGTTTTTTTTTATTTTAGTGTTTGAATGGAAAACGGTATCAATTGAGTGCATAAACATTTTAAAACTTAATTGAGTGTTTTCTGGCTGAGCTGGCTAACCAGAAACGTGATTGTACATTTGTGGGACCTACTTTTTCAATATATGGCAGCTAACGTGGATAAAAAGAGCTAAATAAACTGAATATGACATGGATTTTAATAGAATTGACATTTTTAACCTTAGTTTATTATTGCACAATCAGCTCCTTCTCTATCTATCCTATTGATCAAATCCCCAAGCCAAACTCAAAATCAAAATTAATTTCTATAATGATATTAAGTTAAATCAATGGAGTGCAGGAACAGTAAGAGATTGTAGCCCAAAAATTATAAATGTAGAATCAATACAAATTATGAAAACAAAAAAAGAAATGAAAAGAAAAGAAAATATGTTACATATTTAGAATTTTAGTAACTCAAATTCATCTAATACACAAAACATGCAAATTGAATTCCAATAAATTACTAAGTAAAAATTATGAAAAAAAATACCAGCTTCTTCTTTATCTACTTTGTAGAACAAATCTTCAAGTCAATCTCAAAATAAAAATTAAAGTTTGTGATGATATGCAGTTAAATACCAATGATTGAAAAATCAAAGGAGTACAGGAACAATTCAGAAGATTTATATTAGAAAGAGGAAAAGAAAAGAAGGGTACCGTCGGTCTATAATGGAAAAGAGAAGCCATGGAACTAGTTTTTTTTTTATGCAATACGCAAGGTATGATGAATGATTAAGGCAATTAATCGACCAAATTCAATAAACTCCCAATCGAATACTTTCAATTTCCGTAAGAGGCACGTTGGAAATTAAGCCACCACTTTCTCTAAGAATCGAGTAATTTGGAGAGGATTTTAAGGAGAAGCTCGTCAATTTAAAGGTTTATTATTCTTGAACCACAGGTCTGACCAGCTTGGTCGCCTCACCTCTTCCTCAATAGCGGGTTAAGATTTGTGATTGATTTCTCTGATGAAAACAATAAGACGCTGCTGTGATCGGTAGAGAGAGAAAGAGATTGTTAGGCAACAAAGGTTAAAAAGATCTATTTCATAGTCCACGTCAGGTTTGACTTATGTGGCAAATTTGAAACTCCCTTTGTCCACATCAAAGGGAAATAAGGAGTATTTAAATTTTATTTAGCAATTAAATCTTATCGAGTATTTTCAATATTTTTTTAGAAATTAATTTAATTTATTTCACCTTGGAATTATATAATGAAAATAGAAATAAATGTGCACATTGTGGATGAAATGACTTTTCTTGCACTTTCACATATATTGTAACATCTTGACTGCAAAAAACAGCTGAAGTTATGGCACGGTGACGATTGCTTAATATATTAAATGCTTTTTCAAAAACATTTTTCAAAAACAGAGACGCAGGGTTCGATTGCAGCCTCAAGCATATGTTAAATCTTAGAATAGACATCAGAAATGGAAACATATTATTAATTTCTTCTCCCTCCAATTTCCACATCCCCAAATTTAAACCTTATTCGATTTCTCTCCATAGCCAAATTACTGCCACCATTTTTCTTTTTCTTTTTCTCCTTTTCTGGTTCAACTTCATTCCCAGTTCCACCGCAGCTTTTCACCAATTCCGAATTCTCCCACAATTCCAAATCCTTCTCTATTCTCTTATCTCCCTTTATCTCCTTGCCTTTCTTGTACGTTACCTCCTCTGGAAACGCCGGTAGCCACTTGGGAATGTGAATACTTCTGAATTCCGAAATTGGATGCAGAGGAATTGAATTCTGAATTCTTCGAGGGATTGGCTTTGCAAAGGGAATTTCATCGACGGAACTTGCAAAAATCGAAAGATCTTTCACTACCCTTGAGCTTAATGGATTGCTGTTGTTGTGAAGAGTAGATGCTCCTATGAAGCCACTGTGTATGGATACGAGATCATGGAGAGCGTTGATGATGTCGAAGATGTTGGATTCGGTGCGGTTGGCTGCATTGGAGTATGATGCGGCGCTTTTCGCTAGGGTTTTAAGGTAGAGAGTGGTGATTTCTGTTAGGGCTTTGAAAGCTGAAATTTCTGTGGATTTGAAACCAACCGATCGGCAGATTTGTGCGACTGCAAGTTCGGTAAGTTTGAATTCGAAATCTTTTGGTTGTTCTGTGATTTGAGACTGGTTTTCTGCTTTCTTCTTTTTTGATTTCGGTTTCATGGCTTTGATTGTAGAGGTAAAAGATGATGATGCTGGCTATGGAGATTGCTCTAAAACCCTAGCTATGGCTGCTTAATCCGCTGCTGGGCTTTTAATGGTACCTATTTTAATTTTGCAGTTCAATGTGGAGTTTTTTGGAATTTTAACATAATTGCCTCGTAAAACCCTAACTGGAAGCTTTCCTGGCCGTAATAGGACTATGTGGCAATTCTCCATTTCTATTTTGCCACGGAGTTTACCATAAAGGATGTATCAGTAATTTTCATTTTTAAATTAAAGTTCTGCAACTACAATTTAAGATAAATTTTTTTTATAGGGTACAACTAATGACTAATAATTTTTCTATGAAAACATAATTTATTATTAA
Organism: Jatropha curcas; assembly: GCF_041381405.1. Classification (NCBI taxonomy): domain Eukaryota; kingdom Viridiplantae; phylum Streptophyta; class Magnoliopsida; order Malpighiales; family Euphorbiaceae; genus Jatropha; species Jatropha curcas. The sequence goes on along the minus strand of NC_143160.1, from coordinate 21,307,869 downwards.
ATCCCTATTTTTCATCAAAAAAATATCTATTTTAAAATTTAATTTAGTAGTCTATTTTTATTCCATCTAATCAGTAAATCGTATTCTTTTGGAATAATATTGAAATTTATATCATTTTTCCATGTGTCAAACAAAATTTAATTTAAAAAAATCTGAAAGTAAATATCTATTTTATTTGTTTTGATTAATAAGTCTTATTAAATTGATGGTGGTTTGTGTTTTTTTGGATGGAGATTTATAAGTCTTTCTCTCAATTTCTTTGTTTTTATTTTTGTCAATATTTTGTCTCTTTGGTTTTCATTTTCTATTGATTGAAGATAAATGAAGAATATGAAAGATATCTAATAAGGAACGGAAAAGGAAATTTAAAAAATTAAAAAAAAGTAATCTAAGTGGCTGATTCTAATTTTAATGGGATTTGGAACAATCCAATTGTGCAAACCTCCTCTCTTCAAATAATTACTGTAGCTAAGCAGTTTTCTGACTCTGATACCAAGGCTATGAGAGCTGTCCACCTTACAGGGTAAGCCTATTCAAACCTTACAACCACACACACGCCATCCATGGCTTCAATAGTCTGTTATAGGTCTTTAGAATAATGAACCAACATACCATAAGGGGATACAAATCACATATACAAGGAATCATGAATTGGAAAAACTGCTTAGACATAGTAACTATCTTCAGAGAGGAGAAGAGAGAGTTTAAGAAAGCCATATCAAAACATAAGATGTTTTTATTTATGGGAAATTTTCGATGCCCTTACAAGAGAAGGAGATTACATATTCATAGGCCAAGAACCTTATCTCATGTGATCAAGCTGGCTACTAAAAAAAACCCATGTAGCATACTTATCTTATCTAATCTAAGGGACCAATGGCGATATGTCATGTGGTGAACTTATCTTTGCAAGCAACCTATCTTTATACATACAAGGGAAAAGACATAAAGTAAAACATTATTACAAAATGCCAAAATAGTATACAAGTAGGCTGTCGTCTAGTCCCATCTCTTGATTATTAGTTCATGTTCAGAATAGTCTGGATCCTTTGAGTCATCAGAATCACTGTTATAAGAGGAATTCCTTTGTCTTTTGGTTGAGTCATGTCTGTTCAAAAAATTATGGAGTCTGGGAGATCTTTTAAGAGCAAGTTCATTAATTTGCTGTGAGCTCAAGGTAGTTTCAAGAGATTGGGAATCCTGGTATTCTAATCCAATGGGTCCTGATGGTCCGGCTGTAAAGTCTAGGGAGAAGGAGATAACCCTTCTGGGATCTGCTTCAGTTCTATGCATACTTACCATGGGTACATACAAGTTAGTTGAATTATTAAGGAAATTTTCATGGGTTAAGAGTGCATTTTTAATGTCGAGAGAGCATTCTTCAAAACGACAAGGGAGACTCTTCCAATGTGTTATATGGTAGTGATGCTGGTGCCAGAATTATCATATTCCCAGTGGAGGAAAAGGATGGCCCTGTACTGTTTAGCAGCATTGAAGTCAGGATGGGAGAACAAATTATCTTGATGAATCCATGCTTGGAGCTTATACTGCCAGGATGAGATATTTTCAAATAGGGAAAAGAATTGCCAAGCAGGATGCTAACGATTTTCTTCTTTGTGAAGAAACCAAAGGGTAGGAAGAAGGGGGATTTCAACAGGAAGGTGGTATAAAGTTGTAAGATGCCATAGATACCAAAATTCTTGGTCAGTGTGAGGGAAAGACTCTGTTATAGTGGGGAACAATCTCCAGGGAAAAGGGGAGGAAAATTTTGTAGGCCATGGAACTACCTGAGGATATATTTCAATAATCTTTCGGTAAATCCACATGTCTCGTTCTTGAGGAGTTAGGTTCGGTGGTTGCTGAGGATGAGGTGTATCGGTCAGAAAATGGGCCATGCCTATGAAAGGACAGGAGGCTTTGGATATTGAGGAAGAAGGGGGTAATGGCTTAGATACTCGTGATAAAAAGTCAGGGATTAAGTTGATTTTCCTTTGATGTGTTGGACTTCAAAGTCATATCGGCTAAACCATTCCTTAAGCCTTCACAACTGTTTATCAGGGAGGTGCTTTCCTTTGAAGTCAAGAATTCGAGAAGTGCTGAGTTATCTAGTCGGACGATGAAATGGAGAGTTGCAAGGAAGAACTCACATTTTTGTATACCATATTTGACTGCGAGGATTTCTTTGAAATTGGAATGGTAATGGAGTTCAACATCTTTAAATTTTCCTGAAGCAAACTTAAAGAGAGATTCTGTTCCATTTTTGCGCTGTATAAGGATGGCACCCCAGGCTAGATCACTAGCATTTGTTTGGAGGATAAGTTGAGCGTCATCGGTAGGAATTGTCAGTGCAAGAGTATAGTGTGCTAATTCCTTGAGAGTCTTGACAGCTGTTGTGTGTTCTACAGACCAGGGAGGTGGATTCTTTTTTAACAAAGCGGACAAAGGCCTTGTATATGTAGCGGCTTTGAGTATGAAATCTCGGATATAATTGATGAAACCAAGGAATTGTTGAACTTGGACTTTGGAGAGGTTTTCATTAGGAAAATGGGCCAATTCTTAGGCCAAATGTGGGCCTGGTTGATATTGTCCATTTTTAATGTGGAGTCTGAGAAAGTCAATCTTTTGTTTTCCAATGACTGATTTCTTTTCAGAGAGTATGATGCCATAGGAAAGAACAAGATGATGAAAACGAACTAAAAGTTCTTCATGTGCCTGTGTTTTTTTTTTTAGAAGAGAAGAACATCATCAATAGAAATGATACAATTTTCCAGCAGGGGTTCAAAAATTCGAATCATGGCCTTTTGAAAGATAGAAGGTTTTGTTTTCAATCCAAAAGGCATGACAGTCCACTGATATTGAGCATCTGGTATACAGAAAGCAGTCTTTTAGCGATCTTCAGGGCGGATACCAAGTTGCCAAAACCCAGATTTAAAATCAAAATTTGAAAAGTATTTAGCAGTTTGGAGATGAATCAGAAGAGAGGAAATCTTTTGGTATAGGAAACCTGTCATTAGCAAGGAAGTGGTTTAAAGGTTTATAATCAATAACAAGTCTCTTCTTTCCTCTGAGTTTTTCTGAACGCTTTTCAACATAAAAAGCTTGACAAGCCCATGGGGATTGGGTTGGTTCAATCAATCCTTGTTGAAAGAGCTCATGGCATTCAGTTCTGGCTAGGGCTAAATCTGAAGGAGACATACCAGGATGGTTAGCCTTAGTAGGGTCGATGTCCTCATTCAGTTTAAAGGGGAGAGAGACAAAGAAATTTGAATTTTTGTATAGAGGAGAGGGATGTGTGAAGGTGAGGTGTGAATCGGCCCAACAAGGAGAGAAGAGTTCCTTCATAGAGCAAAGTCGGGTGGAACATCTAATATTGAAAATTGGTTGGGGCTGTTTGTATATGGTTTAAATTGTCGTTTGTATTTAAGGCTAGTGGGGAGTATTTGGAGTTTTTCTACCATGTGATAAACATCAAAGCCAACAAGGAGGTCTCGTCTAAAAAGGGAAGAACCAATAACACGAGTCCAAATTATGCAATCAGGAAAGAATTGAAGGCCAATTCTTTTCTTTGTAACCATTGTAGTTTGGAACCGCTTCCTATCTGCAGCAGTAAAATGATGAATCTTCTTCTTCCAAAATTGAGAGGGCAAGACATTAGGATTAATCATAGTACAATGAGAGCCGGTATAAAAAAGAGCAGTTACAGAGATAGGCTTCTCATATTTGTCTTGGAGGACATGCATGGAAACTAGGGGTGTAGGATGAGAAGGTTGTGCAGAATTAACCTCTAGAGAAGATGGGAGGTCTTCTGAAGTTTCTATGGAAGGTAATAGTGGAGGAGACACTTTAGAAAATCCTGCTAGAGAGGATGGAGATGAGGCTACTGGTGTAGGTATTTTACAAGGTGAGGATATATGTGGAAAACAATATGAGATATCTGCAAATACATCTAGACTTTCAAGGAGAGGAAAAGAAGGGCATAATAAGAAATCAGGAGATGCTGGGAATTCAAGATCAGGAGGTTCCTGTTTGATGTTGAGAGGGGAACCAATAGTGAAAGGAGGAGAAAAGTCTTCTTCTTTTAAATTTATCTTTGAGTTAGAGTCAGAATATGTATATGGGAGAGCAAGGAGGGTGTCAGATGAAGCTGTATCTTCTTCTGAGAAGAGGGATTCAAGATCATGTTCTAAAGAATAGTCTGGACAAGAAACTTTAAGCTGATGAAGAAGAGCAATGGTCGGCTTTGGCTTATTTGGACAATTTCGAGCAAAATGTCCTTTTTAGCCACAAATATAACATCTATCTGATTTTCGGTGGGATTTTAACTTTTTCCGAAACCATCGCATCTTTCTGAAGCATCGCCCCTTTCGATGATATTGGGGAGATTTGGAATTCCCTTTGAAATGCTTTTTTCTTCTAGGAGTACAAGGACAGTGACTGTTTTTGCATTTCAATTTTAGATGATCACAGTTGCACGCCTTCTTGAGAAGAAGATCACCTTGAGCAATTTTCTTGAAGAGCTTTTGCTGTTCACACATACGTTCAATAGAGGATAAAGTGAATTGCCATATTTCACCAAGAGAGATTTGGCTGATATCTTTGCGGCAGTCTTGGATCATCCGTTGAATTTCTAGTTGGACCTCATCAGGTAGAGAAGAGACCAAGGTGTATTTTAAATTATCATCATTAACACCAGAAATCTCATAATATAATTTAGACATCTGAATATAGTGTTTTTCCAAGTCTTTGATGTTCAAAGAACAACACCTCCGGTGAAAGAACTCTTCCTTTCGCTGCTTAAAAATGAGTTCATAATTCCTAAGAAACTGATTGTGGATTTGTGCAAGAGCTTTACTAACACTATCTTGAGCGAGGAATTGTTTTTTGGGAATATTCTGAAAGACTGAAAAACCATTCTCGAATAGATCCAGTAAATTTGGAAGTAAATTCCGTAAGAACTTTTAAATTTAGTCGAGGGTCAACCATTTGAAGATCAAGCCACACATTGAACTTAAGGATTTTACTTCTCCATTTGCGTGGAGGAACATCATCCAGAGTAAACCAAGGTCCTGAAGCTGGTCGAGGAGGGATTGACGTTTCTCGCAAAGGAGGGGGCATATCATCATCATCAGTAGCAACTTCAACTTTAGGCTCTCGTGGAGAATTCATAAGAATAGATGGGATATTCATTTGCGAAGAGGAAGTGATAGTGATAAAAGTGTTTCTTCTGAATCATTTAAAGAATTAGAGGCTGGTTGCGCCACAAACTGAGGAAAGGCAGGACCTTTATCTTTTGGTTCTTTTGGTGGCGTCGAACTAGACTGAGAAGTAGAAATAGAAGAAAAAGTGGGAGTGGATGGTTTCTTGCGAGGCTTGGGTGGTTGTCGAGGAACCAGGTCGTAAACCATCGAATATTGTTTTACAGGATCCATAGAAGATGTAAAAGGAAGGGAAGGCATAGTAAAAGGAAAGTCATAGGGTGTATAGTAGGAGTTGAAGGTGGGTAAAGATCCTTTTCGATTTCTTGTAGCTGCTATCGAAGTTTTTGAATTTCTTTTTCTTTCTCATAAACAAGAGGGGACGTGGGATTAGTGGCCAAGTGAAAGTGGAGATCGTGATCAACCTTAGAAATTTTGCTGACAAGAGAGGAATGCATTTGTTGGACTTATTAGTGCAAAAAGGAAACCTTGGAATCAAGGCGATTAGTTTTAGTCAAAGCTTGATTCAATTTTCCATCAATATTTTTGAGATATTGATTTTGGACAATAGCATTGGAAGTCTGCCAGTTAAGCACTTCTTCAGAAGAAGACAAAGATGCTAAGTTTCCAGTAGGAAGCATCGTGTTCTGTTTGACATAAGGACTGGCAGTTACTCGGGACTGTGGATCACGTACTGTTTCAAGAGGTGGAAAATCCTTTGGATTTAACATGTAGCAAGCTTGTGGAGCTGCTGAAGGTAGTGGAGTGCGATATGCATCCAGGGAGCAAGAACAAAAGGTAGGAGAAGGAGGAGGAGGACAGGAGAGAAGGCCTTCATCAGTAAGAATCTCAAAACAGCGTTTGAGATATTCATCATCTGCCATAGGTTTGGCTTTTGGTCCGACCCAGTGGGATCCTTTCCATGGATCTTCATCATCATTATGAGAGTGAAAGGACTTTGGCCGAGATGAATCTCGCTTGCGTTTAAAGGGAGAAGGCTTTAGGGGAGTAATTAAGACTATAGCACGTTCTATCCATTCAACATCATCATAGTGGCATGTACAGTCAGGGTCGCACATATGGGGATCAACATCCCAAAGAAAATGTCCATCATCCTTAGCAGAATAGATCTCATGGCCAGTGTGGGAAAAGCTGTGAATAGGAGCTTTCAAAGGTTTGCTTTTTACTAGCTAGATCATTGAGACTGAATGTCTAAAGGAGGAGCTGGATGGTAGAAATGAAATTCGTATAGATTTATCCAACTGTCTGACGAAGATTGGGTCCTGTTTCTGGACAGGCTGAGGGTGCTGGTGCAGCTGTTCGTAATTGGTAATCCATATACAAGGTAAATATGAATAGAGAGATAATAGAGCATAAATAAGAATTTTATTTAGTTTGATTTTTTTTTTTCAAAATACCAAATATGTTTTTAGTTTGATTATTTTAGAGACTTTATTCTATTCATCTTTTTATTCCGAATGGAATCAAAATCTTGTTTCATTTTGCATATTAAACATAAGAACAATAATTTCTATTGTCATTTCTATTTTACTACACTTATTATTAGGAAAAATAATTATTTTGTCCCTGAGATTTTCTATAATTATCTAAGTAGTCTCTGATTTTTATACAAATATTTATAATATCCCTTAGGTTTGCTTTCGTCGTACTACTTAGTCCTTTTGTTAAAATTACACTTCCTGTCGTTAATTTTTTATAAAAAGACCAAATTACCCTAAATTTTCTAATTAACAGTTTCTCCTAATCTCACTTTTCTTTATTTCCAGCACTCACAAAATGGCAAACACAAAAATATCCATGTGGAAAAGCTTGGCCATAAAACCCTTTTTAGAACTTACTATCACCACTGGAACCTGGTTGGTCTGAACAATCAAATGTTAGAGATTTATTTGGCGTATCAATTGCACTTTTAGAAGAACATTTTGAGGCAACTCTCTCATGTAAACCCTTCATTACCTAGTCATGAAGGAATTGGCTCATTAACCTCAAACCCATAGCTGAAAATCAAACCAAAATGCAAACTCGATTTCCCAAAAAATTAATCATCAGGTTTACCAAGAAACAGAACCGCAACTAGCAAATTGCATTCTGCTATCAGATATCCAGATTGCCAAATCATTTAAAAAATTCATATTGAGGGAAAATGAAGAAGATATCAACTAAGCAACAAAATTATGAAGAATAAACAAGAAAATGGACAAATAGAAACTGATATATTTTACTTACCAATTGATATTGATGAAATATGGACTGGGGTTTATAGCTCTAAGAGGATGGAATTGAATTCTTTAAGAATCATTGGCAATTTTAGTGGAGTAAAATAATTTTCAGTATACAGGTCTAAGCCGTATCATGTAGTTAATCTAAAAAATTCAATTACAAATTAAAATTGCTCAATCTCTCAACCAGCTAAAGGTTGAACAATTATAGCTATAAATTCAACACATAGAGAACATCATTTTCACACAAAAAATTGGCTTCACTAGACCAAAAATCCAGCACTCACTGAATAACAGGAATTCAATATTTCAATAAATTTTCTATAGGGCATTTTGTCAAGCATGTGACGCCATGGCAATGAGGCCTAGAAGAAGAAAGTGGTGAGGTCTAGAAGAAGAAAGTGATGTTTCGAGATCTACCTAACCAATAGCCTTAACCGAAAAAGCTTGGCTTGGCCAGAATTTAATGATTGTTACTAAGATAGCACTGAAGCGGCAAAGGTTGCGATTCGCAGCTCTCTCAACATCAAGAAGGAAGAGGAAAGCATCTCGTTAGCAGTTAGAGGTCGAAGGAGGCTTCATCAGCCTAAGATTGATGAGAGGTGATCGGAAATCAGGAGCAGGTGATGGGTAGGAGCTGCGATCGAGAGAGAGTTCGATTATCTTTATTAGAACTTGGCGCTAATGGAGGAGAGGAGGTCGAGATGATGCTCTCAAAACCACATCAAGTTGTCCGACGCTAAAGGTGGTTGAACGGTGATCGGAAAACAGGAAAAGAGTTGGTTTGGTGATGGAGGCGAAGTTTGACGGCGACGAGTATTAGAGAGAAGAGAGATTGAAATGGGAAAAAAGTATACAAAGGTTGATTTTGTCTTTTTATTTTAAAATTAATAGAAAAGGCTTGTTTTTTTCACGGAAGGACTAAGTAGTAAGAGGGAGGCAAATCTCAAGGACATTTCAAATATTTTGACAAAATGCTGGACTACTTAGATAATTATTGTAAACCTCAGAGACAGAATAATTATTTTCCCTTATTATTATACTCCTATTGCTAAAACTACAACACCTCATCCTTCTTGTAATCATCGTCTTCCACCTGGTGATTCAATGCATGGTTATACTCCTTTTAAATATACTTTTGGACCTTATTTCCCTTTGCATAGATTATCTTCTTCTGGTGGAGATGTAAAATTTTTGAGATGAGACTATTAATAGACAGTTAAATGACGTCACTAGCAGTCGATGAAACTGTTACCATTAAAAAATTATGTAAAATATTTACTTGACATCTTAAAGCATGGTGATTAAGTATATATGATCTTCAAAAACAAGCCTATTTATCATCTTAAAGAAGTTATACTTTATGCAAAATTTATTGGAGATAATTATGTTTACAGAAAACGTATGAAGTATGAATTCTTCGATATGAGATGTTGCTCCCTTAAGTTAAAAGGTCTTGAAGACTATTACTATAAGATGTCTCAAATATTATCTCAATAATGGATGGAATGATTTGAATATCAAGCATGTTTGTATGGCTTCCAGAGGTGGCCACGATTTCGAACCGCTAGTTCCAAATAATGTGGAACCAGCCAAATTGAAAATTGACGGTTTTGGTTCAGGTTTGGAACCGGTAGATTACGATTTCGATTTTGGTTCTTTAACAGTCTCAAAATCAATGGTTATAGATAGTTCAGGTTTGAAACCGACTGGTTATGGTTCCGATTTCAGTTCGTTAATAGTTCCAATATCGACGGCCCTGGACGGTTTTCTGATCGCATAATTTTAAAACAAAAAAAAAAAATCTAATTTACACAACTACCCTTAACATAAATAGACATTGTATAACCGTTTATAGTTAGAAGGATTAATTTGAAGATTTTGATAAAAATTTTTGAAAAAAAATATAAAAATATGTTGGAACCGCTGGTTCTAACTAGTTGTCAAAACCTTCGGTTCTGGTCAGTTCTCGGAACCACTGGTTCATAGTTTTAAAAAACTTAGAACCGGAACCGAACTGCAACCTCCTGATTACGGTTCTGGTTTTGGCCGAATCTGATTCTAACTGGTTCTAGATTGATAGGGAATTTGGCCACCCCTAATTGCTTCTTTGTTGTTGGGAGTTTAACCAGAACTTGGAGCTCTACTCATAATTTGCACAATCAAATAAAAGAAATTACTCTTGCTGAGATTCATCAAATGACACTTCTATTGAAAACTCTTTGATCAACAAAAATGGTTGTAGCCTACTAAATCAATAGAAGGCAAAGGCTTAATACTAAAAGCCTGTAAGAAGCCTACTGGCAACTCAAATGCAAAGATCCTAATAATATTTGCTTAAATTTAAAAATCTCATCATAAAAAATGGAAAAAGAAATATAAGAAGCAGAAGAGGAAGCATAGGTTTCATATATCTCACAAGAAAGGAAAATATATTTTTGTTATAAGAGGTAGTGCAGAGGAACGGGTAAAAGATGAGATTAGCATTATATCTGTGGCCAGAAAGGAAAATATGTGAAGAACTGTCCTGATAAATCTCAGGAGTATAATGCTAAGCTTTGAAGATGTAGAAATTTGAGTCTCATTTTCATAATAGAATGCCCTAGATGCTTAGACTGATTTTGCACTTGAATTACTGGAATTTGATTCACCTGATTCATTACATTCTCCAAACTCTAAATGATATGTTCTTATATTCAACTTGTAGGAGCGTTCCTCTACTACACCAGTAAAAACTCCATTAGCAGATGTTCATATTCTGCCTTCTAAATATGAAAAGCATATTCCAGCAGTAGTGTTCATGGACACTATGCTCACAAAACCATGATGAATCCTTCCATTCGACCATAAGATTCTTGGAAAGAATGTGCTAAATATTTCTTTGTTGCAGATGAAAAATTTCCACAAATCTCTAGACTAAGAAGCCAATTGATATTCGATGTTTTGCAACTCGTATTGTTTGGACAAAAGTTCTTAGTTCTACTCTTCTAAAAAGATATTCTAATTAGGTTTGATGTTTATCAAATGGCGAAACATCTTTAGGTACACCTTAAGGGACTGACTTAACTATAAGACTCCTTCAGTTTCAAAAATCTTTTCTTTATTTGAAGATGTTAAGAATTTACTAGCTTCTTCCGTCATGCTCAATTTTCTCATTCCTCTCCGCTTTGGGCAAACAAGGTGATTTTATATTCAACTTCCATTTAAGCTTAATGAAGACATATATCTTTCCAAAACTTCTCACATAAGAATGTCTCCATCAAACCTGGATTTAGCACAGCAAGAATGTGCTTAACTGCTTCAACAAGGTCTTATTGAACTACCCAAATCTAGAATCAGCTTGCAAGCATTTTAGGTTGAAACGAGAAATATGAAATTCTTAGAGGAAGACCTGAGAGATGACTTAGATATTGGATCCGCTTAAATAATTTTGTCAAACCTTTGATGGTTGAGAGAATATTGGAGAATATCTTCAATATCTGGTAATAGTTATTAAAAAACATCCCATATTCTCCTAAATTTACAAATTTATCCCTATATTTAATTATATTTGCTATCACTTCCTGTTAATTTTCCTTCCACCTTCTTAGCGGGATCTTTGAATTTGCAAATGACTAGAGTTGTAGCGTATCAAGTTTCTTTGGCCTCTTTTATTTGGTATAGCTTGTTGGCTTATTTGGAATTCTGCTATTTTCTCTCATTCTGACGTCTCGTGAGTCCATCTTTGAATTGAATGATGGATTTGGATGCATCCTCTGAGTGCTAATACGGTAGAACTGAACATTGATGGCTCTTTCTTCACTAGCAGTCGACCAGCTTTTTGTGTTAGAATTCTCGAGACTCTTTAGGTAACTGAGGAGTTTGGTTTTAGTTTGGGTATTGGTCAATCTTCAGCTTTAGGTGCTGAACTAAGGTTCTCTTGGAAAGCCTTAAACATATGATAATATGGAATGTGATAATCTTATTTCTGTCAAATTGGCTAATAATCAGATAGAACCTCCTCTTTTTATTCGCTCTCTTGTGTACTTCTCCTTTTTTTTTCAGTTTATCCAAGTCATTCATATTCTCCGTGAAGCTAATTTTTGTACTAACACTACAAAAAAAACGCCATTTTGCGACCGACAAATCGGTCGCAAAATGGCAAAAATCGGTCGCTATTTATACTTTGCGACCGATTTGCGACCGACAAACGTCGGTCGCAAAATCACTGGTCGCAAATGTCAATTGCGACCGATGAGAAAATCGGTCGCAAATTAGAGACCGATAATTCGGTCGCAAAATTGAAAAAGCGGTCGCAAATTTTGGTCGTGGTTTAATTGGAAATTCAGTCGCAACTTTGGTCGCAGAATATCGGTCGCAATTTTTTAAAATCGGTCGCAAATCGGTCTCAATTTATAAATTCAAAAATTTTTTTTTTTGGTATCAAATCGGTCGCAAAAATGAAAAAGGGAATAAAAAAAATTAAATATTATTTTGAAACCAAAATTTTTCTACACCTGTGAAAGTTGACATAAATGCATATATACACACACGCAATTCAAGAACAGTATAAAAATGTAATTTTTATTGTTCTGAACAAATTAAAAAATGAAAATACAAATGAAAAAATAAAAGGTCGGAAATCAAATCTATATATGCTGCTGCTCATCTGCAGGATCCGATGTCGGACCGCCGGGAGGAGTACCTGCTGGATGTGATGTAGCGCCAGGAGGGGTGAGCAAGGTATCGCCTGCAGCATCGGGATCAGGAGCCGATAGTGGCTGCTGCTGAGACGTCGAAACATGTCGGTCTGTAGCAGGCGCAGGATCAGAGGAAGAAGTACCAGCACGGTCCTCACCGGACAGCCGCAGCATATGCGCTCTAAGCTCTGCAATCTGTCTCTGCTGATCAGCAAGCTGAGCCCGTATATCATCATCATAGTGCGAGCCAGTGTGCTCCGGCTGCGGTGCTGCGCTGGCTGTAGAAGCGTGAGCTGCTGAGCCAGTGTAAAACTGTGATGCCTGAGACCCGATGCCGTATACCTTCCTCTTCTTCTCGCCCCCTACAGCCTCGAGATAAAGCGCTACCTCGTCAATTCTTGACTCAGCTTCGGATTCATCGGTCTGAGAAGTAACAATACGCTCCCGAGCTGTAGTATAGTTCTCCTGAAAATAAAAAATTAATTAATCAATGCAATTGCAAGCTTTATTATATTGAACTTTGTACATCTTCGCAATGATTAGTGGGTAAATGTAAATATTATTCATTGTTACTTACATTGACGCTCAGCGCACGTCTGTCGACAAAGGTATTACGATCGTGGTCCTTCGTGTGAGTGTATGTAAACACCTCCATCGGTGTGGGCTCACGACCTAATTCTTTAGCCTGTAATAAATTTTTATTCATGATATATTAATATATATAATGTACTTTCATTAAACATCAGTGTATTGTAAATGGACTAGGTCACTTACTAATAATCGAGCTGTCTCTATAGCAGATATAGATCCGCCTGTGTGTCGCGAAGGTCCTGCTCCATCACCGCCAGTCTCACTGCGCCTGTTTTGTGCAAATATCTCCCGCTTTCTCTTGAATGCAGGATCCTCCCAAGCCTTTTGCCAGCTCTCCCATATCTCCTGAGACACGCACTGCTGCTTCTTACCGCTTTTTCTCATCCTATACGTGAAGTCAGCGTATCGATCGGCGCATATCTTCTCCCAGGCTACTTTCAACATAGCTGTAATGGCCTCGTCCCATATGAAATGTTTCTGCAAAAAAATGAAATATAGCGTTTAAACACTAAGGATTTATCTTGAATTGTAAACATTGAATGATGATATAACTTAAACCAAAGAGTACCTGGAACTCCTCCCAATAAAAGTCTCTTGCCTCTTGTGGTACGGCATCCCATGTGTATCCTTCTTTATGCAGCTGTAGCTTGATTATCTTCAAAATTTGCCTCGCTGCTCGAGAAAATGGATATATGCTGAAAAAAAAAAAAAACAGAAGTGAAATATAATTACACGAAAGCATCACAGAGATGAACAAGTACAAAATATAATTACAAAATATGCCTACAGAAAATCTGAATAAGTACTTACTGTCCCGCTACCAAACTGAGGGTGATACGTGGATCTGATGAAGCTGCAAAATAAATGACAAATGTTATACATTTCTAGATAATTAATATATAATTAAAATGACAGTTATGACATTTATGATTACCTTGCACAGTGGGTGACTGTGCAGCTGCTGGAGTCTGTAATGGTCCAGAAACGGGGGCAGAAGAGGAAGGAGCAGAAGAGGAAGGAGCAGAAGGCTGTGATGGCGGCAGTACTGGACGCTGAGCAGAGGATGAAGCCCCAGACGTACCTGAAGAAGGATGTGATGGCGGCAGTACCGGTCGCTGAGCAGATGACGAAGCCCCAGACGTACCTGACGAAGGACGAGGGATCGACCCTACTCGTCCACGGGCACTGCGTCCAGGTACACGACCTCCACGCGAACCACTGCCGGACGCGTCAGAATCAAACGCTCTGCCTCTAGCCATCTGTACTGCAGATATCAGAACCTAGATAAAATGAATTTATACAATTATATGAATTGTAGAACATGTGGTAAATACGAGTAAACAAAGTGAATACCATTGAAATTCTTCATTAATAATATTAATTGCATATACATTTATCAATTTCTAACAGTAAAATTGCTCTAAGTTTTAAGTGTCTTCAATATCATCTGCTTCCTCCTCCTCTTCATCAGCTTCCTCTTCTTCATATTCGTCTTCTGAGGTACCCATGATGATTTGATCTTCTTCCTCTTCATCATCTGATGCTCCTATTTCAACATAAGATCGGCTTTCATCATCCAACCTATCTGTTAAATCTTCAACAACTTGCATCGGTTGCGTTTCAACCCTAACTTCTTGAAATGCCTCCGATACTGCGAGTGAAGAAGACTGTTTCGTTTCAAGTGCATGAACAACTGATCTAGCCTTGATTTTACACACTGCCATCCAATCGCATCTATCTCGTTTAAACGATGGATATGGGACATAGTACACTTGTGCAGCTTGCATTGCCAAAACAAACGGTTCATACTTTGTATATCTTCTTCTTTGATTAATATCAACCAGATTATACTTAGGATGAACCTTCGTGCCAATGTTTGGCGTAGGATCAAACCATTCACATTTGAATAAGATTGTGCACTTCATTGGTAGGCCTGGATATTCTAACTCCAAAACCTCAACCAATTTCCCATAAAAATCGTTTGACACGTCACTGTAGTTTGATCCCTTTATGCACACACCGCTGTTCATTGTCTTTCTGCTTCTCCCATAACCCTCAGTGTGAAACTTGTAACCGTTTACAAAGTAGCCAGAGTAGGCATTAGCAACCGGTAATGGCCCCTTTGCCAGATCCGTAATAAATCTGTTACGAATATCGCTTCCCGAGCTTCGAGCCTATGGGAAATAGTAATGACATGAGTCAAATTTAATAAATGTACATTCCGTGTTGTGTACATTGAAAGTAACTTACATAATATTTGAACCATTCTGCAAATTCCGTGTCCAGCTTTGCATCAACTGCAGTATCAGTCAAATTGAGATTTTGAAGCCGCAGAAGATTGATATATTCCCTATTTATGAACGAACCATATTAGCATAAGTATACTTTAACAACGGCCAACATCAAGTCTAGAATGTTTACATTATTTATACTTACTGTACATATGGTGTGATCTCTTCGCAATTCAATAAAATATAGGTTTGAGCCGCTTGTATCTCTGCATCAGTCAATCGTCTTTTTTTTGATTTACCAATCGTACGCCCAGGGTAGGTGAAAATTTTTAGATTTCCTTCAAACTCAGATTGAACGCGATCTCCTCCGTCATCGTTACGTGGCACTCTCCGATGCTTGGTGAAAACATGTTGGTCAAAGTAGTGCGAACAGAATGTGGAAGCTTCTTCAACCAAATATGCATTGCAAATGGATCTCTCGACCTTTGCCTTATTGCGCACATTCTTTTTAATTTTCTGCAGGTGTCTGTGATTGTACAATGCCAATATGTAAGTATAAGTTCAAATAAATGATGTAATCATTAGAATGAGATGTTAGTGAATCACCTCTCAAATGGATACATCCATCGATATTGTACCGGTCCTGCTAAACGACATTCATAGGGCAAATGAACCGGCAGATGTTCCATAGAATCAAAGAAGCCGGGTGGAAAAATTCGCTCCAACTTGCACATCACAATTGGGATTTCTCGCGCTAATTGGTCCATATCATCGCATCGGATAACAGTCATCGTCAACAGACAGAACTGAATGATTCTTGCATCCAGGCCACAGTTCAATGTTAGCTGCACTTAGCATGTCAAATAATTGTTGTGCTGCTACATTTGGCGATTCCTCCATATTATCCCAATCAAATTGTACTCTACTCGCATCGATTACCATATCATTGCATTGATTACCATACAGAAATTGATAAGGCTGAACTTCTAAACTTACCGGAATGGAGTGGCCTGACCCACTGGCAACTCGAGCTTCACCATGATGTATCCATTCGTAATAATTTTCCACGAACCCATTTTTGCACAAATGAAGTTTCACTGTATCGATGTCTAAGAAGGCTCGATTTCGACACTTCTTGTGATTACATGGACACCTCAACTTATTCCCATCCATAAAACTGGGATTACCAACTGCAAACTGTATAAACGCCTCCAATCCGTGCAGGAACTCTTGTCTTAATATCCCATTGACCTCGAACCTCCAGTACATCCAATCTCGATTATTTTGCATTTTTGTTACCTAATTAACAATGTGTTTATCAAGGGTAAATTATATGTAATTGCATTAGTCTCATCTAGCCTTAAAACATGCCACTAATGTAATGTTCAAGTTACACTTATAACTAACTAAGGTTATTTCTATAATAAGGGAGAACTATAGATAAATGTAAAATAACTAAGTTCATTTATTCAATACAAAGGTTATATATATATATATATATATATATCTAGCCGATCTACATAATAAAGGATCCATTTTATAAGATAGCATAGATTTTAATGACAGTGGTCCGGTTATACTACACCGATCTAAGTCCGGTTATGATATCTCAAGAACTCGGCCAGGTTATACCCTACAACTGCCCTACCAAACGGGACTTACACACGGGTTCAAAAATAGGCCACTTACTGTATCTGATATCTCAAATGGATCTTAGGTGTATAGTTCAATGGAACCATATCAAGACAATCTATGATATATTATAATTTGGAGTCTTTATATGTATACCAATTAGTAGTTCTAAATCACCTAGGCTCTGATACCAACAAAAGAGAAAAGGACCGTTTAATTACTCAGATTCAGATATTAAAATATTTATAAATTAATAAACATATCATACATATCAAAACCTATATAAGCATGAACTAAGCAACGATCATTATCAATATATATGTTAATCAAAATATCATTAATATATATGTCAAATAATATACTATTATCAATAGGATTTATAATCATATAAATCATTACTATTTTCTTGGTACGTAGCGTTGTAGCACAAGGTTTCCCTTGTTTATCAAGTGCAATGATAAACACCAGGAGGTTATGTGTTTCCAGCTGATATACCAAAGATTTTTAATTTGAATAGTATTTGTTTAAAGATGAACAGTATATGTTTTAATCTGAACAGTAAGTGAACAGTATATGTTTATGAACATACAAGAATGATATTTCTGATGTGGAAGATCACACTAAGGTGCAACCACAGAGCATACTTATATAGCAATCAAAACTCAAATCAATTTAATATTTATCAATTAACTCAACCAATTTTAATTAATTTTATTTTAATGAAGGTTTAAGGTTCCTGCACCCTTAGCCTGGGATCCCCAGAACTAAGTCAGAGTGTGGAGGGAGAAGAGAATGAAGCCTTTAACAGGGCTTTAATAAGTAGCAATTTATATTTACTAAAATAAATAATTGAAATAACAAAATAGTATTACAATATTTAAATACAAAAAATAAAACTTTAAATGATAAACTTAAACTAATTTTAACTTACAAGAATTATAAGACTTTCAACACTTGAATCCTTTACAACCGAACTGGGAAAGGAGGGAGATAGTTTAGGGAGAGAATAACTACGCCTAGGTTGAAGTATATCCTATTTTAGGTGTTTTCATGCGATGCCTTCACAAGGGGAAAAGGCTCCCTTAAATAAAAATCTTGGAATCTTTACTATTTACTTTTACTGTTGGTGAACAGTAGTTTCTGTCGAAGAATCTCTACTGTTTGCTTTTACTGTTGGTGAACAGTAGTCTCTGTCGAAGAATCTCTACTGTTTTGCTTTTACTGTTGGTGAGCAGTAGTCTCTGTCGGAGAATCTCTACTGTTTGCTTTTACTGTGCCAAGTTGACCTTTACTGCTGGCGAGTGGACCTTTACTGTTGCTGAGTAGATCTTTACTGTTGCTGAGTGGACTTTGGCTGTGCCGAGCTGTCCTTTACTATTGCTAAGTTGGTCTTTTACTAAAATTTGTGTGCCGCTTTGATTGGGTGTTTTACAAAGAGGGAAGGAATAAGGTTCCTTCTGCCTGTTTACAATGATTCAGAATAAGATGAGGACGATGATGTGTCCTTCTTTTTCTTTTTTAGTTTTTCTTTTCTTTTTATTTTTTCTTTCTGTTTTAGCTTCTTTTTTCTTTCTTTTTCTTTTTTACCTGCTTTACTTTGGATTTTTATGATATCGCTGTCATCACTTTCGTCACTAGATGAACTAGATGATGAGGATGATGGTAAAACGATTTTACCCTTGCCTTTATGGTGTGTAGTGTTTGAAGATTTACTGGAGGATGCACTTTGGGCTTTACTGGTGGATGGTTTTATGGGCTGATTTGAACTGGTTGAGAGTTGTTCAGACATCTCTTGACAGATCAATCTATATTCTTCTGCTGTTTTGGCTGCAGCTAACCGGGCCTGACATTGGGCTTTTTGGATACCAAACTGGGGGTTATCCGGAATAGCTAATGTATGGGCATAGGTTAAAGCTGGTTTAGATGGGCTGGATAATTTATTGCGGATCCATTGACTAATTTTATGTTCAGTGGTGGAATTCTTGAATGATCCCCACCATTTTATTTTATGTCTTTTTATTATCATGGGAATTTGGCTTCCTGGAACATACTGATAATCAAAATACCATTGATATACCCATGGAGTGAAGAAGGTCATACAATAATACATCAAAGAAGGAATATGAACTTCTTCAGGTTTAGGTTTATAATGGGTTTTAAAGAACTGGTACGAATAATGGATATCATGAGGAATGATTTCCTCAGAAATTCCTTTAAATTGCCACCATCGTTTAAACCAATTTGGGATTTTTAAATCAGTGCGTATATTTTGATCAAAATATATTAACCAGGAATGAGTAGTGGTGGGATTTTGAAGACAAAATATCGTATCCCACGCTTTTTTATAGTCAAAATAATTATAACTCATATTATATTTATGTAAACCTTTAAATTTTACTGGCGTTACTAAAGAAGGTACGGGCCAATCCTTAGGATGGATGACGCGTTTTATTTTTATAGAAGAATAAGAAATTATTCCATTTTTATCAAAAGTATGTTTGATGTTTACTGATTCAGTATCTAATAATATATTATTATAATAGGCCTGAGGTTTTGACAAGTCTGTTGGCATAAAAAACTAATTCTCAGGATAATAATTTTTTATAATTTGCCAAGGATTAGTATGATTATAACCATCCTCAACTTCAATTTCAAAATCAAATAAATTTTTATCAAACCATTTATGGATATTACTAGTAGATTTATATTGGATTTTTGGCAAATCCACAGCCATCAACGGATTTGATAACTCTTTACTGTCTACCGTTTGAGACAGAGTAGCCGTATCATGAGCGGATACGATCGCTTTAGATTTAGAAGACATACCTGGGTCCTCTGTGGAAGAGGATGCCATTCCCTGCAGTGCTTTAATGACTTCAGGAGATTGAGAAAGTTCCTCAATCCATTTTTTAAGGTCTTTAGGAGAAGTGGTTTTAGTGTTTAAGGTTTTACTAAGATCTTCAGAGTGCTCAGAAAGAGCTTTAGTTAGGGAGCCGGAATCTTGTTTAATTTCTTTCCCTTTATCCTTCTTTCTTCCCATTGTTCTGTAAGAATTCTCTAGTTAGAAAGTCTGGAATATTATTATCATTACCTTTAATATATTCTATGTCAAATTCAAAAATACTTAAAAGCGCTTGCCATCGAGCAAAAATTTGTTTAGAGGCAAGGTTTTGGACATCTTTCTGCAAAACTTCTTTTGCAGATTTACAATCAATACGAAGTAAAAATTTTTGATTTAAAAGATCAGATTGAAATTTATTTATACAAATAACAATACTTAAAATTTCCTTTTTAATGGTAGAATAATTTAATTGAGTTGAAGTCCAATGACCTGAAGTATATTGGATTATTCTTTCTTTACTATGAATTTTTTGTTTTAAAATGCCGCCATAACCAATATTAGAAGCATCAGTTTCAACAATTTTAAAAGCATTAGGATCAGGAATATATAAGTAAGGAATTTCTTTTACTAATGATTTTATCTTTTTGACGAGTTGAGTGTGCTGAGTTGTCCAAGGACCAGCATTTTTACAAAGTCTATTATGTAAAGGTTTTATCATGCAATTTAAATTTGGATAAAAATCAATTACATAATTTAAACAACCAAGAAAACGTTGTAATTGGGGTTTATTAAAAATTTCATCAGGAAATTTTTCACCAAAAACAAGTGCTCTTTCTATAGGTTGAATCTTACCTTGTTCTATATGATGTCCTAAAAATCTTATTTTAGTTTTAAACAAATCCAGTTTAGCTTTACTTAATGCTAAACCATTTTTTTCTATGATCATACAAAATGTTTTTAAATGTTTAAAATGATCTTCTAGAGTTGTACTAAATATAAGCACATCATCAATATAAACAATACAAAATTTATAATATGGGTTAAAAATATCATTCATATCCTCTGAAATTCAGAAGGAGCATTTTTTAATCCAAAAGGCATTACATTCCATTCATATTGACCAAATGGAACTGTAAATGCTGTTTTATATCTGTCGTTAGGGTCAATTTGAATCTGCCAATAGCCAGATTTCATATCAAATTTACTAAAAATATTTGCATTATAGAGTTGCTTTAATAGATCTTTTTTATTTGGAATAGGATACCTAATCCATTTTAAAGCTGTATTTAATGGTTTATAATTTATTACTAATCTGGGAGCACCTCGTTCTATTTCAGCGTTTTTATTTACATAAAAAGCTGCACAAGACCATGGGCTTCTAGATTTAGAAATTAATTTTTTATTAAGTAAATCTTGAATTTCATTTTTACAATGGTTAATCAATTCAGGACTCATCTGAATTGGTCTAGCTTTAGTTTTAATAGTTTTTTCATCAAAATCTTTTTCATATGGTAAGTCCACTATGTGTTGTTTACGATTCCAAAAAGCATTTGGATGGTCAGCACATAATTTGGTTTCCATAAAATTTTTTAGAGTTGAGATTTTATTTTGGATATCATCAGAATTTAATTGGTTTTTAATTCTATTTAAACATGCATTATTTTTCAAATCTTTTAAGTTTTTTTCTTTAGATTTGATTAAAGAATTTATTTCTAACATTTTAATAGAATGAGCTTTTAGTAAATTTAATTGTTTCTTTTTAGGTTTTTCCGTAAATTCCAATTGAGCTTTGCAATTTTTGATTTTAAATTTAATACAATCCTCTTTTACTGAATATGGTGTGATGAGATTTATAAATAGAGTGCCTAATATTACCATATAATTTATCTGAGGTGAAAGTAAAAATACTGTGTTTATTTCTAAGGCTTGATCTATGATTATTGCATCTGTTTTTCCTATAATTTCAAGTTTAGATTTGTTGGCTGTACTTAATTTTTCACTAGTTTTTAACCAATATCTTTTAGGAACTAGATCAGATTTTATACAGTTTAAATCTGCACCTGTGTCAAAGAGTGCAATTGCATCTATCACAAAATCATTTATTTGAATGTTTATTTTTACTAAATATTTTCGTGAAGTGATTTCTTGTAATAAATTGAGAAAATTACAGTCTATATCTTCATCTAATTCATTTATTTTTAAACTACTTTCTGGTTCATCTTCTTCTGAGGAAGAACTAGAAATAAGTTGGGATTCTAGTATTTTTATTTTTTTAGAGTTTTGTTGAAGTTGGGTTTTTAATTCTTTTACTTCATTTTTTAGTATCTTAATTTCTTTATATAATTCTTTAGTAGATTCATCCGCATCGACCTTTTTAGGTTTATTTTTATTTAAAATGGAAGTTAAATCATAAGTATTAGATTGAATTTTAGGAGTAATATTTTTTATGTCATCTTCGTCTTCAAAACTTTTTATTAGTTTTTTAAGAAGTTTAGCTCTAGTTTCTTGATCTTCAATTCCATTAACTACTGTTAATGAATTACTTTGATATTTAGATAACATGTTTAAAGAAAATTTTGATGAACTGGAAGAACTTGTAGTAGTTCCTAATTCATCAATTTGATTTTCACTTTCATTAGTCTCAGATTCCGAAGAATCCGAATCAATATAGAGTTCGTATATTTTATTTAAAACATTTTCTTCCAAATTTAATTCATGTAATCTTTTATTAAATTTACAAAATTTAGATGTATGCCCTTTTTTACCACAATTATAACAAGTCAAATTTTTATAAGAAGTTTTAGTTGTAGATTGAGAAGGTTGTTTATTTTTGTTTCTATAAGAAGATTTTGTTCTCTTTTTACTATAAAATTTATCTTGACTAGGTGTAGATCTATATTGTTTTTTAGAGTATTTATTTCTATAATATTTTTTAGGTTTATTTGTTTTAGAACATTGGCCCTCACATTTCTGTGGAGAAGTTATACTATAGTCAAATTGTTTACAAAAAGATCCTAATTCTTTTTTAGTTTTTTGCATTTCATATTTTATCTTTCTTTGAAGTTTTAGATCATGACATATTTGTAAACCTTCCTTTTGAATTATACTAATTAATTGTCCATAGGTTAATTTACTATAGGGTATAGGTTGACCATGTTGTTGTATAATATGATTTCTAACCTTTTCACCTAAGAAATAAGGTAATCCAGCTAAAAACTTTTCTTTCCAAAAGCTTTGCTTAGAGTCTTCCCTTAACATTAATCTAGTGAGAAAAGTCGTTTTATAATGTTGAAAATCACCTAAATGTCTACATTTTAAATTACTAAGTAACTCTGCATTTTTATCTTTTAAGTGAGATGGATCTCCTATAAAATGAAGTGAAATAGTGAGAATTAAAGATGACACTGCATCTTGAATTACTTCACCATTTTCATCATATATAGGTTCACCTTCATCATCTATTTGGATTGAATTTAGGATTTCTAAATGTTGTTGATCAGTGAGATGATAATCCCACCATCCTTTAAGTTGACCGGTAAATCCAGCAATTAAGATTTCTGCTATAGCCTTATCAGAAATGATTGACTGTGTTTTATAAGCATTTGCAGCCATTGTCATTTGTTGTAAAATACTTAAGATATTATATTCACTTAAACCATCTATGTTCCATTCATAAATTGTTGAAGCATTATATTTAAATTGAGATATAGTATTAGGTTTATCAACAATTCCTAAGTCTGGTGCTCTATTTACTATTTCTCTATGATGATTTATAGGATTGATTTCAAATTGTTTAATATTTTCTGAGTCAGGTTCACTAACATCAGAGTTGGTGTTTTCTTCTATCATATTTACAGATGCTTGAGGAGTGTCAGGAGCTACTTGTCGAATAGTCGCAGAACTAATCTGAATTCTACTTAATTGATCTTTTAATTTATTTACAAATTCTTTTTTACTTGACTGAGAAATTTGGTAAGGTTTAAACATGTGAGATTTTACTATTTCTTTACCTTTTATATTTTCCATAACTAAAGGTTTATCTTCTAGCATATGTTCTATACGTTTTAATTGTGAGTTTAAACAAATTAAACTTGCATTACTAAAATTATTTTGTTCAATTACCTTTTTATTTACATCATTATCTTGAGCAATTTTATAAGGTGCACAAATAATTTCATTGTCTTGATATTTTAATTTACTAATTGTTTTAGGAGGAAAATCACTTTTCATGGTTTGTTCATTTACTATCCATTCTGGTCTTTTATCCCTAACAGTGATTGGATTTAAACTTTTATCAGATTGTTTAACTAGTTCATACCAATCAAAGAATTTAATATCAGTTTGGTTATGTATCTTATATTCTAAATATTCAAGTTTTAATTCTTCAAAAGTATAAGTTTTTAATATGGTTTTCATTTTTAATAAATTTTTTATTTTAGAAACTTCTTTTATTAGATCTTTTTCAATATCATCTTTACTAAGAACATTTAATTCTCTATTTATTTCACTAACGTTTTCAGTGATAGCTGAAGCTGTTGGTGATTCTGGTGATGAGTTTACTAAGTTTGATTGTTGATTAACATAATTATCTACAGGGTTATAAACTGCCTGTGGAATAGAATTACTATAATCAACACCTTTCATTTTATTTGGAATGTCCGAGGTAGAATACCTAGGTTTGACTAAGGTTTGAATAATGGGTTTACTTTCAGGTTCTTTATATTTAGCATAAATCACAGAAGGTATGGATGAACTAGGTTTATCATTTTCATCCGTTGTAATGGAGGAAGATGACCCTGCATACCTCATACTTTGACTGCGATTAAATTTTAAAGTTACTTTACCATCTTCAAATTGTTCAATTTTTTGCAAATTGACATTTGGTTTTATTTGATCAATAACTGGAGGAGGCACAACCCCCTCTAAAATCCATTCATCTGGAAGTGTTATATCTTTCCATTGGATGGTTTTAGGAATTACTGTGTTTGTTTTAGTCAGGTCTGTTTGAAGAAATCTTGTTTCACCAATTTTAGGTTGTAATTTATATTTAGTACCAAAAGCTGAATTCATTGCCTTATAATGAATTTTATAAATTAAAGCTATAGGAATTGATCCTTGCTTCATTTTATAATTATGAGTTTTAATTTCCAAAACTATACTTTCTAAAATATTTAAATCATTTAATGAGACAGTCATATCTGGATAGATCTCAAAAGAGATCGGTCCTTCACTTAAGCTAGTCTCAACTGATCCTAATAAAGAATCTTGAAAATTTAAAAATCTAGCATCTCTTACTACTGCAAGAATACTAGTATTTAATCCTTCTCTGGTTAAAGGTTTTATTCCAACTTGAATTAATCCTATATGAATATATTTATATTTTTTACTTTTATGATGTTGCAAAGTTTTAGAAGACAAAAGAGTTATACGTTCAAAAGGTTTACTTAATTGGAAATCTCTTTCTTCGGTTTTAATTACATAATCAGTTTTAAATAAATTAAATTTAGAAATTTTATAAATTTGTTCTTTATCAACTTTAGGTATTTCCCATTCATCAATAGCTTTACTAAAATCCTGTAAAATTAATTCATTTCTATTTATTACCCTTTTAATTTCGGAGTTATCTGAGTCTTCAGATCTATTACTACTAGCCGATCTACATAATAAAGGATCCATTTTATAAGATAGCATAGATTTTAATGACAGTGGTCCGGTTATACTACACCGATCTAAGTCCGGTTATGATATCTCAAGAACTCGGCCAGGTTATACCCTACAACTGCCCTACCAAACGGGACTTACACACGGGTTCAAAAATAGGCCACTTACTGTATCTGATATCTCAAATGGATCTTAGGTGTATAGTTCAATGGAACCATATCAAGACAATCTATGATATATTATAATTTGGAGTCTTTATATGTATACCAATTAGTAGTTCTAAATCACCTAGGCTCTGATACCAACAAAAGAGAAAAGGACCGTTTAATTACTCAGATTCAGATATTAAAATATTTATAAATTAATAAACATATCATACATATCAAAACCTATATAAGCATGAACTAAGCAACGATCATTATCAATATATATGTTAATCAAAATATCATTAATATATATGTCAAATAATATACTATTATCAATAGGATTTATAATCATATAAATCATTACTATTTTCTTGGTACGTAGCGTTGTAGCACAAGGTTTCCCTTGTTTATCAAGTGCAATGATAAACACCAGGAGGTTATGTGTTTCCAGCTGATATACCAAAGATTTTTAATTTGAATAGTATTTGTTTAAAGATGAACAGTATATGTTTTAATCTAAACAGTAAGTGAACAGTATATGTTTATGAACATACAAGAATGATATTTCTGATGTGGAAGATCACACTAAGGTGCAACCACAGAGCATACTTATATAGCAATCAAAACTCAAATCAATTTAATATTTATCAATTAACTCAACCAATTTTAATTAATTTTATTTTAATGAAGGTTTAAGGTTCCTGCACCCTTAGCCTGGGATCCCCAGAACTAAGTCAGAGTGTGGAGGGAGAAGAGAATGAAGCCTTTAACAGGGCTTTAATAAGTAGCAATTTATATTTACTAAAATAAATAATTGAAATAACAAAATAGTATTACAATATTTAAATACAAAAAATAAAACTTTAAATGATAAACTTAAACTAATTTTAACTTACAAGAATTATAAGACTTTCAACACTTGAATCCTTTACAACCGAACTGGGAAAGGAGGGAGATAGTTTAGGGAGAGAATAACTACGCCTAGGTTGAAGTATATCCTATTTTAGGTGTTTTCATGCGATGCCTTCACAAGGGGAAAAGGCTCCCTTAAATAAAAATCTTGGAATCTTTACTATTTACTTTTACTGTTGGTGAACAGTAGTTTCTGTCGAAGAATCTCTACTGTTTGCTTTTACTGTTGGTGAACAGTAGTCTCTGTCGAAGAATCTCTACTGTTTTGCTTTTACTGTTGGTGAACAGTAGTCTCTGTCGGAGAATCTCTACTGTTTGCTTTTACTGTGCCAAGTTGACCTTTACTGCTGGCGAGTGGACCTTTACTGTTGCTGAGTAGATCTTTACTGTTGCTGAGTGGACTTTGGCTGTGCCGAGCTGTCCTTTACTATTGCTAAGTTGGTCTTTTACTAAAATTTGTGTGCCGCTTTGATTGGGTGTTTTACAAAGAGGGAAGGAATAAGGTTCCTTCTGCCTGTTTACAATGATTCAGAATAAGATGAGGACGATGATGTGTCCTTCTTTTTCTTTTTTAGTTTTTCTTTTCTTTTTATTTTTTCTTTCTGTTTTAGCTTCTTTTTTCTTTCTTTTTCTTTTTTACCTGCTTTACTTTGGATTTTTATGATATCGCTGTCATCACTTTCGTCACTAGATGAACTAGATGATGAGGATGATGGTAAAACGATTTTACCCTTGCCTTTATGGTGTGTAGTGTTTGAAGATTTACTGGAGGATGCACTTTGGGCTTTACTGGTGGATGGTTTTATGGGCTGATTTGAACTGGTTGAGAGTTGTTCAGACATCTCTTGACAGATCAATCTATATTCTTCTGCTGTTTTGGCTGCAGCTAACCGGGCCTGACATTGGGCTTTTTGGATACCAAACTGGGGGTTATCCGGAATAGCTAATGTATGGGCATAGGTTAAAGCTGGTTTAGATGGGCTGGATAATTTATTGCGGATCCATTGACTAATTTTATGTTCAGTGGTGGAATTCTTGAATGATCCCCACCATTTTATTTTATGTCTTTTTATTATCATGGGAATTTGGCTTCCTGGAACATACTGAATTTATTGAAAAAAATTCGGCAGCATTTCGGCACAACACTATCAAATCTCAAATAGAAAGACACTTCAATAAACACTTCTATAACATATCAACATTCTCCAAAGGCAAAATGGCCACTACTAGGCCTCCAATCCAAACTCATCATTAACAGGACTTGCTCAAACAACAATTATCACAACAAAGTTGCACGTTAGGATAAAAAACTGCAGCACTCATTACAATTATCACAACCCTGATTCAAATTCAATTTCAATTAACCTAAAACGCAAAATTCAATTCTAGTGAGGGTTTCTTTTTAATTTTAACTTAGGCAGTAGTGGAGCAAGTACATGTTGATAATTACTATAACTAAACAACGCGTATTTATAAAAGCCCATAATTCTTTGGGCCCTTTAAACCATCGCCTTATTAAATTGGGCCCCAATGAGCCCACCTCTATCTTTTCTTGTTAACTAGCCGTTTAACTTTTTCTTTTTTTATTTAACTTATAATGTTAAAATTATTTTATAAAATATTTTAATTGAAATATAATGAAAGCATTTTCAAACAAGTTGTCGTTATCCATTAGAAACGGTGGAAATTATTAAAAAATAAATTAACAAAACACCACTTTTGTCAATGCAACTGTAACAACAATGACAAGTAAGTTTATTATTGAGAATGACAAATAAATTATATATATATTTGTTGTGTTCAACGTATTTTTATCTTATATTTGACGTAAGATGGTTAGACTTGCGAAATAATTTCTGAAAGTGACATAATTATTAAATAAGAGTTGGTGCCACATTATTTCATAATTTAACAATTATTAAAAATTAATAATAAAAAATATTTATCATATTGATGTAAATATGCTAATAGAATCCCCCAAAAATCAATACTTTCCTCATCCAGGTAACCAATTACGTTTGGGAATCTTTTGTTGTTTGTTTATTACTATAATTTTATATTTCTATAATTAATTAATTTTATTTAAATATTTTAAAGAATTCTTTTTTAATGTTATTTGGAATCTTTGTACGTATGATTTTTTACCAACTCCATCCCTCTATTATTGATGGTTTATTCTAATTTCATAGATAAATTATTCATGTATAATTATTGATATAATTATATATATATTTTTAATAAATTTAAATGAATGCCGATTTAAATTTGTATTTTTTAATTTAAATAATTTACTTATATGTTTTCATTAAATAACAAAAGATGATATTATATGATCATTACTTAAATATGATCATTTTTCTGCCAAATAAATTGAAATATTTATTATTGTAATTAAATTATTTTAATTCAACTGACATAATTATTTATTTTTTTTCATTTTGAAATTCTCATATATTCAATTCAAATCCTTATTAATTTTTTTTATAATTACAGGACATATATAAAGATTTAATGATAATGCAATTAATCTTAATGAAATGAAATTATATTTTATTTTATTAGTTAATCTTATTATTATAAATCCATTATTTGATTAATGTTATTAATTATAATAAACAGTCACAGTAACAATAATAATAAATCGAAATAATAATATTAACAATAATAATAAATTGAAAAATAATAACAGTAACAACATTAACAATATTAACAATATTAATAATATTAACAATAATAACAGTAACAATAATAATAAATTGAAAAAAAACACAAAAATCGCAAAAAAAAAATTTCGAAAAAAATAATAACAGTAACAACATTAACAATATTAACAATATTAATAATATTAACAGTAATAACAGTAACAATAATAATAAATTGAAAAAAACACAAAAATCGCAAAAAAAAAAAAAAAAATTGGAAAAAAATAAAATGGTCACCGGCTTACCTCAAATGCTGTCCAAACGGTGGCGAACGCCGTAGAGGAGTGACTGGAGCGTCGGTGGCGGCGTCACAGTGGCTGGAGCGTTCTCAGGAGGGCTGGAGGCGCGCTGCGGACGGAGGAGAAGAGAGGAGAGGAGAAGGAGAAGAGAGAAAGAAGAAAAAAGGAAAAGAAGAGGGCGCGTTTAAAGCCCTAATATTTGCGATCGACTAATCGGTCGCAAATGTCATTTAAATCGGTCGCAAATTTTAATTGTCCGACGTCGTTTTGATATGCGCCAAAATTGCGACCGATCTGAGACTGAAATATGCGGTCGCAAAAAATCGGTCGCAATTTTATCTCATTTCGGTCTCAGATTGTGTCCCTTTTTTTGAGGCGCCCATTTTTGCGACAGAAACAAAGTTGGTCGCAAAACGGTCTCAAAATCGGTCGCAAATGCGCAGTAATTCAGTCGCAAACTGAAAGGCAATCCCGCGCGAGTTTTCCGCGCTAAAATCTGCGACTGTTTACCAATCAGTCGCAAATTGGTATCCATATTGCGACCGACTTTTGTCGGTCGCAAAAATCGGTCGCAATTTGAAGTTTTTTTTGTAGTGTAATTGGTTTGCGAGATTTGCTTCTAATTCTAGAATAGGTCTTCATGTTTTCAATCAACCCCCAAATGCTCCTTTCTTGGATTATTCATGATGTTCTGAAATAACTTATTCTAGATGGTACAGGTCTTAGTGTTTGTTTTTCTCTTTTTACCACAAAAAAAAAAAAAAAAAAAAAAAAAAAAAAAAAAAAAGGGAACAAAGGTATTACTTGGGTTGATTGTGATGAATTTTTAGTATGTTGATCTATAATAAATTTTTTCAATTCCTACTTGGATGTTATTATAAAAAAATTTTAATTCATTTATAGTTATTTAAGATGAACGTAAAATTTTTTTTAGATTGTTTTCGTTTATCTACGGATTTGTTTATCTACACATTTCATTATTATGGATTTTGAAATTGTTTTTTTTTTTTCTTCTTTTAAGCTTTTGCTAATTTATTATAATGGATTTTGGGTTAATTAATGAATAAGTGGAACTAATTGATTTTAAACAAATTTGTAACGAATATAAATAATTTAAAATGAAATAAATTTATAATGAATAAAATTTTAATCAAATTTAGATATGGATGAAATTTTAATTGAATTTGAAATGGACGTAAATATTAAAATTTTTTAAAAATTTAAAATGGATGTAAAATGTTGGTCAGATCCACTTCGAATTCTCACTCCCTAATAATTAAAAAAAAAAAAACTTCTATATTTTGTAAGGCACTTGAACGATGATTTGGACATGCATCACATGTAGTTCCCTTCCAACCTAGATTGCCAACCTAACTTCTTTCTTTTTTCCTTTTTTTCTTTTTCTTTTATCACTAATATAAATAAGTATAATGCTTGTTTACGTCTATGCTTCTTTCTAATAGGCTTCTACTTGCAAGAATGGAAACCATTAGAAATTGGGCATATCTCCAAGATTTCTTGTGAACAAGATCCGGATTGTGGACCACAATGTCATGTTTATCCATACTATTAGAAATGGAAACCCTTAGATTAGATATTAGGCCTACACCACGTATTTTGAAATTTAAACTATTTTAGTTTCTAATTTGAATTGTTGAAAATGAACGGAAAGTCCCCTCACAACTTAATTGTTTTCTTTTTCCCATAAAATAAGGCTGCATAATACATTGCCTCTATTTCATAATATTTTTCACACTTAAAAGTTCATGTTTTCTAAGGAAATTATTAAATTTGTCTGAGTTACAATAAATTATTGAATAAATTGATTATATTATCCTTAATTTAACACTAATTTTCAAAGAAAGCTATTAAATTGAAGTAATAATTATTGGTTATATACAAAGGGTAAACATGAAAAATAATATATTATTACTTTTTGAAACCATAAATATGATAAGTATTTTTAAACAAACTATTTTCTCAAATGTGACAAATATTATGATAATTAATAAAATCAAAGATTGTTTTGATTTGATTTTTCAAAAAAAGAAAAATTCAGCTTGGTTTTCGTCGAATTTAAGTTTTAAAAATATTTAAAAATTAAATTAATTTAATCCAAAAGTATATCAAAATCAAAATAAAATCGAATTGCACATTAAGGCATAACGCAGTGGCAAGTGCATATACGACCTGATAATAGATCTAGTTCGAATTCTTTTCCCTGGATACTAAAAAAAAAATCGAATTAAAGGAGTTTTATTTGATTCTTTTATAAATATTACCAATAAAATTATAAAGGCAAATTGGAAAAGAGGTCAAAAACAATGAAATGCTTAAATATCAATTTAATTTTTAGTTTAATTTATATATATATAGAATTCAATTTTATGGGGTTTGCACTAGTTGGATTCAATTGAATTGAAATGACTAAATATGAATTCCTACAATAAAATTGATATGAATTTAATGTATATGCACACATTAACATTACTTTTTAATTTAATTTAATTAAAGACAACCAATTAGGCTATTTGAGGATGAGGAAAGCGATATGAATATCCGTTTTTTTTTTTGTGTTGACTAAACGCCAAAAGAATAATGGACCTCAATGTGTGTTTTCATGTTCATGTAACGTCTCTGTGATATGCACCAACCAGATTTTGATGACACCACATCAGCTTATCATTTTGGCTGTATTCAATTTAATTTTATAAATAATTCATACATAAATTTCATTTATTCTACCCTAATATAAAAATAATTTAAATATTAACTTAATACAACTAAACTCAATAAATAATTTTTTGAATTCATCATAAGTCCATTAGACTGAAATAACATCTAGACAAAAGTAACAATCTTTTAATTTATTAAATTGATAAAAATTCTCGTACTTGAGATGATTTGAATCCAAAATTTTTCACTCATAACGTAAAATGAAAAAATCAATAAAACTATAATTTTTTTTTATGTATTACTAAATATATCTTCGGTCCACTAAACTGAAATTAAATCATTGGGCATTAGAATTGGCGGATTAAAGAATAAAGCGCTGCAAGTTGTTTTACGCTTAGTTAATAATTGAATATCTATTTTAGTATTAAATAGAACATTTAAGTTGTATTCTTATCAATGGTTTTGGATTGTTACTTTCAATATTAATTAATCTCTTATCTTGTTTATGGATATCACCAATATCCACAAGTTAGGTGCAACGTAATGGGCATAGGAATAGGATTAGGTCCTGTGGGGACTACATATGTTAGTATATAAAAGAAGAAATGTTGCATAATGTGCTATGATTAATGAATTGCGTAGCCCTCAAGACATTTTCGAGACGAATAATGAAACAATACGCAAAGGTTAGTAATTTTGATCAAATTTTATGAGGACCAAAGAGTAATTATGGCTCAATTATAGTATAATAATAATAATAATAATAATATAGAGAAAGAATGCAATAGAATTTCGTTTGGACTTTGGTGAAATGTTAAATCATTATAAACATTGAAAGGGGCAGAGAGGAGGGCCCACAATAATTGTTTTCAAAGTACGACAACACTATAATTATATGAACACATCGCCAGCATGTCATCAGCGTCACCTTTTCTTTCTCTTTTCATCATTTTCATGTCCCACACCACACTCCATTTCTCCATTCTTTCCTTTCCTAATCCACTTTCTTTTTCATTTATTTATTTTTTATAGTGTAATATATTAGTTTCTAAATAAAATAATTAAAGACAATTGAATCATTATGCGTATAGAAAACGCCACAAGGAATTCTGAATATCTTTTAATTAAAATTATAGAAAATTTTGCAGGGTAAAGTCTGAAGTTTAAATTAATTCTGAACCATATGAATTTTGTACGATTGAATACTAAATTCTTTTAGATGATTTTGTATAGGATATGCAGAAATTAAATTAAAAATATTAATAAAGTAAAAATTGCTAAGAAAATAAGTTAAAGATAAACCCTTTTTTCTATGGATGAATCATATTAACTCTAGATGCAGGCAGCAATAGTTTTATTGCGGTTTGAGTGATATATCTTCTTGAAGGATGGAATATTCTTGAGGTTAACCAAATCCTTTCTCAAAGCAAATGGATTAGCATAAAATATGTAAGGCCATTCTCCTGCACCTTATTGGTTAGATTTTCGCTTTACATAAAAGTTATTCTATCTCTACCAACAAAAGTCTATTCTCAATTTGTGTAGTTCAAATATTTAAAGTTTATCTCTCGATTTTACGTTCATTTATCTAAAACTTTGTACGTAAATGGATTTGGATTTACGTATGAGCTTTCAGCATTCATAAATTGGATTAGAAATCTATATATATCACTTTATGGTCAATTCAATTATTATGTTTCCCAGTATCCGATGATAATAGATATCATTCCATTACCAAAATTACAAAATACTCCCTCATCGAAAATGAAATAATGTAAACAATTGAACAGTTATCCATATCTTTTACAATCAATAACAAGATAAAACTATATAATGGTTGTTATAATATTGTCTTCAAGTGGAGACAAAACTTAAAACAGAAAATAACAGCTGAAATATAAATAACAATAGTACTTAAATAGGATATGCCGTTCTATAAGCTCTGAATAATAGTGTCACTGTACCTTTCTCTTGAGACCTAATAAAAAGAAAACAACTAAATAAAATCTAATTATAATATGTGACTATGGCTTCCTAACTTCCTTCCAATCCATTATTTATTTATAAATGAATTCGTTGCTTGGGCACTACTCTAACTTCTCCATACTGTGAGCGCCAATCCTCTTTCTGTTAAGTTTTTGAATTATTTTGCAAGTAGCATGAGTTATCATCAATTGCTTAACAAGTGGCATAAGCAAGCATCTATTATTTGGAAAGTTCGCTTTTTGTCTGATAATCCCTTAGGATATCGCCTATTCTTCTTTTATAGAACATAGGTTATCACCTGCCTTTTTTTTTAGAACCAGGTGATCGCATAAATTTCTTCTTTTATACACACAGTTGATCGTCTGCATATCCTTTAGATCCATAATCAAATAAGGAATTAGAACCATACCGTTCTATTGATTGATTTTTAGCCTTTGTTTATCATATTTTTTACTAGTTCGATTTTGTGAAGGAGTACAATAAGAGAGGTTTTTAGGGTTTAGAGAATCATACCTTTGTCTTGCAAAAAGATTGCAAGAATAAAGAGAAAAGAGAGTGTCAAAACAGTGGGGAATTCAGAATATGTGAGAATGAAGCCTAGAGAACCTATTTATAGTAAAAGGGGTCAAAATTGCCAAAATAGCCAAAATTGAGGGGAAAATAATTTGAACCAATGCACCACGTGGCATAAGTAATACTCTTTGCAAAATGGTGTGCGCACGAAGTGAGGGGTGAGCTAGCAAATTATACTCTGGTCCTTATAATTTTAATATTACAATTTAGTCCTTAGCAAATTACATTTCAGTCCCTATAATTTTAATATTTTAATTTAATGCCTAATAAATTGTAATTTAACCCTATAATTTCCTGGAATTACAATATGGTCTCCGAACTTCTGCAAAATTTCAATTAAGTCCTAGAAACTTTAGTTAGGTCCTGAAATGCAATTTTGACTTTTAGACCCAATTTATATATTTTAGCTTACAATATACTGTTGGAAAGCTTGAGAAGCCTAATTTCAAATTCCACTTAAATCATTTAAAAATATTGTCCATAGTTCAAGATATTATCAAAAGAGTAGATAAATGTTACCTTTGACTTTTAGGTTTAGCTTGGATTCTTAACCAATTGAACACCGATTCAATCTATACCTTTTCTAATTATTTTCTAAGAGTATAAGGGTATAAAAAATATGTGTTCATAGCTGCCCCCATCACGATTGTCAAAAAGGATTTGACAGGAGTGATGATTATGAATTCAGTGTTTTTGGAAGCCTGATCTCTGGTCATTTCTAATGTATGATCTTCAAATATATGGATGTATTCTCTCTGCTTGCTTGGATGTATGATCTCTAATGGTTCAAATGTATGATCTCCGATTATGCAGATGTATAATCTCCAATGTTTCGAATGTATGATCTTCGATCATGCAGATGTATGATCTCTGCTTGCTTTGCATGTATGATCTCTGCTTGCTTTTTATGTATGATCTCCAATGATTCAAAAGTATAATCTCCGATTATGCAAATTTATGATTTTCGCTTGCTTTGGATTTATGATCTTCAATGGTTCAGATATATGATCTTCGTTATACAGACGCATGATCTCTGTTTGCTATGGATGTATGACCTCCAGGGTTTAGATGTATGATCTCTGCTTATTTGGATGTATGGTCTCCAATAGTTTAGATGTATGACCTCTGATTATGCATATGTATGATCTCTACTTGTTCGGATGTATGATCTCTGATCATGTGGACATTTTATCTTTGCTTACTGTTCTTAAAGGAAAGTGCAGTCTTTGCCTGATATTGGTTAGCATAGGTAACAATATATTCATGATTACGCGGTGATGATGATGTATGAAAAATATTTTGATGAAAGACCATATTTTCCTTAGCTAAATATGTGCACTTTAGTGTAAGGGTCTTAAGTCATTAATCACCAATTTAACAACATTATTTTTAATCCAAATGCATCAATTATCATTTTTGCAATTTAATTAATGAAATCTCTAAATTATTTGAACATAAACCTATTCACTAAAATTTATTTAATAAAATACTTACAGTGTGTTTGGGATGGTGGAAAATACCTAAGGAAGGAAAATAACTGAGTAGTTTAGATGAGGTTGGAAAAATTACAAAGGAAGGAGCATTTGTACTAAAATCCTCCTGGACCCACAATTTTATAGTCTCTCTGAATCGGGGAGAAAGCAGCAAATCTAACGAGATATTTTTACTGTTTGTACAGAATTACAAAAATATCCAACAATTAACTCCTCTGTTTTATCTTCATGTTGCGCCCATTCTCCAGAAATAGCAGATATAGAGGATGGAAACTGAAAAGGACCAAAATATTATTGTTGATGCTTTATATTAAAAAATAAATATTATTTTTTTTAGATGGCGATTGATAGCATTTAATTAAATTAAATAGTAATTAATTAAATGTATTATTTTTATTTATCAAGTAAACTATGTAACATTATGTACAATGTTAAGGTTAAAATTGTAATTATGCAGTAGTAATATTTTCTTTCCTCTTTTTATTTTCCTTCCAATCCAATCATATAGTGAAAATACTGAAGGAAATAAAATAAAACAATCCTCTTTTATTTTCCTTTTTTTATTTTCTTTCCTCTCTTTTCCAAACGGAGTGTTAATTTGTTATTCTTCAGCAATAAATCATAATATACTCAACAGTTGTACTGTTGGGTTTCGATATAAACAATATGTAGCGGAATAAAATAACAAAAACAAAATAATTATTTCAATATAGATCCGTTTAAACTATTAAATTAGCAATAAAATTATTTAAAAGAATACTTCTTTTGTTATTTTTTGAAACTTCAATCTACGTGGCTAAGTTGTTGCAAATCACAAGTCATCCAAGTATCCGGCCTCTAGTAGTATCTACACGAATATATAATCGAAAAACTCTAAAACTATTTCGGAGGGTTAAGAGAATAAAGAGTATGATGATACTAGCTATCTTACATTCTATATTTAGTTTTGGTGGCTATGTGACAAAAACCACATTTTTAGACTGTCTCTTAACTTTATATATAAAAATCCTAGGTCATAAATAAATAAATTATAATTATTTATTTAAAATTTTTAAATAAATAAATTATAACTAAAATATATATAAGCCTATTTATTTATTTCAATAATTTAAATAAATAAATAAGTCATAGTACATATAGTAATATGATTTTCAATTTAATCAATTATATTTATTTAACTATTTAAATAAATAAAATATTAGGTTTATATAATCTAAAATTTATCTGAATAAATTTTAGACATAAATAATTAAGTCCATACTTAATAATTTAGGTAAAATTGTAATTAAATATAAATTATAATTTTGACCTTAAAGTCCCAAAACTTATTTATAATCAAATCATACTTGATTTTATTTCTCATTTTTACTTTTTTATATCTATTCTTATGTGTGTGACCTATTAGGTTCCAAACATATTGGCAACAAATATAAATTAAAATAATTAATTAATATTTGAAGGTCAAAAACATTATCTAATAACATGCCATGACTACCCAAATATTAGAAAAGTCAAAGTGGTTTGCCTTAACCTTTCAGTGCATGATTTATCAGTGTAATTAATATCTCTTCATCATTAATGTTCTAATTTAGTAATTGGGCATGAAGTATGTCTGCTTTACTAAATCATGTCAGTTTCTTAATCTTAGCTGTTGATCATTTGAATGAAATTTCAAATCTAATTTACTAATTCCATTCTACATTGCGCAAGAATTTCTTAATCAATACTAATAAAAAACAATTAAAACATTTTCCTTAATTACACAAGTATCTCCATATAGTTCCTACTATGTCTAATTCAAACATTGCTTATTTTCCATTAATGAATGATGTGAATGAAGAATCAAACCATAATCATCATTATACAAGATAGTTTAATAATTTAAAGTCAAAAGATCACTTATACAACCATCACTTGAGTATTCCATAGACGCAAATGACTCTCCATATGGAATTCTCATGTAGGTTAATTCAGTGGACTTGTTTAATAACAAGAACATTCCTACTAGTTTTATATATCACATATACCTCAACTTATAAGAACAACTGTTTCTCAAAGGAAAGAACACA
This sequence comes from Jatropha curcas, assembly GCF_041381405.1. Lineage (NCBI taxonomy): Eukaryota > Viridiplantae > Streptophyta > Magnoliopsida > Malpighiales > Euphorbiaceae > Jatropha > Jatropha curcas. The sequence continues at coordinate 21,270,002 of NC_143160.1, read as the reverse complement.
ATATGTACTAATCTCAATAACTCTAATCATTGTCTAATAATGATGAAAACATTAACCAGGATTATTTAGAAATATTACTTTAATGCAAAATAAAACTCATAATTATAAGCATATTATAATTTACTTTGCAAAATAATATTGTCTCATTGACTTTATCTTTTACCGAGATAAAACATCAAAGATAAATAAATGTCTTTTATTAATAATAAAATATTATGCATAAAATATTATATTCAAAATATAACCAATCAAATTGGTTATAAGGCATATAATCAATAATCTCCTATTTGCACAAAAGCCAATTAGCCATGTGTCTTATACAATGACGATGGTGTATCCATGAACTCTTAGTTCATTAGTTTTTCCATAAACCGAAAAGTATCCTTACTTATTTTTTAAATACTTTAGCTTTGACAATAGTCCAATGACTTTTATTCAGATCAGATTGATATAAACGTAGGTATCCTTTTTCGGATTTCACCATTCTAAACTGTTTTAGCACTATTTTAAATTCACATATATAATTTTTAATTAAATTCATTATCTTTAAATTACTTTATATAATATTTAATATAGAGTTAAATAAATATCAATTTGACCCCAGTCAACTCTTTAACCCTTCATCGTTTGCCTTCACTGTGTCGATGACGGAGCCAAATCTCAAAATGTTGGTTTCCAAACCTAAATAAAATATTTTGATTGTTAAGAAGTCCCTTCATAACTTAATTTAATTGAAACAGACCAAGAAAGCCCTTAGGTCTCCAAATTTCACAATCTCATACTTCATTTTGTTTTTAATTGAACACCAAAAAAATCTTAGGCACTCTAACTTCACCCCAACTCAATCTCAATTAAAAATTTTAACCTCATCCAAGTGAAATGACCAAAATACATTCATTACTAAATTTAAATATACATTTTATTTCAAAGTGAAAATAAAGACAATAGGTGGATTTTATTTCTGGCTAGAAACAAATTTTTGTTTCTGTAAAAAGCTTTATAATACGGAAGTTGAAGAGAAAAGCTAACTATCAACAACTTACTGATCAAGCATATCACTATTAGGTGCATTTTCCATTGAGCAAGCACATGTTCATGTCATGAATTAAACCCACCACAAGAATTATGCCAACTTGGTCAAAAGTTTACACAAAAAGTTGAAAAGTATATATATATATATATATATATGAAAATGCTTATGCAGTTGTCTTATCATTTGATCTCAATGAGTGTTCTAATTGGGTATGTTTTCCTTTTCAAATTAGGTATATAATCACAACTTAGGCACACACTAGTGTCTTATATTTTAAAGACATTTTTGAGGGGTCCCAAATGCTCTTTTGTGGCTTTTCTGTATAATTAAAAAGCATAAGCACTTTACCAATATGACTTTTGCATTTAACTATAAAATGCATGAAAGCCCACTTTTAAAAAAAAAAAAAAAAAAAAAAAAAAGCCCCATCTAGTTCTGTACAAAAGTAGTTCTGTTCCATCTCTTGGTTACAAGATTACATTCCTATTAGAAAATTTATAATAAAGTAAAAGGCATATGAAAATGTAATAAAAAATTATATTTCATGTATTGGTGGGTCCAACATTTGAGAGCTTTTTGAATCATCATGGGATCTTTCTAGTGGTGGGCATTATATAATGTGCCTTGCCTTGCCTGCCTCCTCTTCTTCCCATTTAAAGATACTATTTTTTGAAGGTGAGGTGAAATAAAGCAGGTATAATGGGTGGCTGTCTAGCCTAGCTAGTGGCTTTTTATGCCTTAAAACACTATCCCTTCCCTTTTCTCTTTTCTTTTTTCTTTTTTCTTTTTTCTTTTTTCCAAAAAGACATCTGCAATTTTTTTTAGGATTTGTATAATAGAAACTTCTCGGAAATCTTTTTCCAAAGTATTGCCCACATTGGTCATTTCATTCATAAATCCAAAACAGTTGGCATTAAGACAAGTAAAAACACAAATTGTTCCATTCTATAATATATGTAACATGTAATTTTATTTGGATTAGGTAATGCTAATACATCCACAATCTAACAAAATAAACAAACAATTCATATTACAAGATTGAATTTTTTTTAGAAAATAAAGTAATTCAAAAACCCATTAAGATTTTTTGAGTTAATTTTAATGTAATATATTTTCCAGCTAATTAGTTAATTTTTTGAGTTAACAATTAAAATTTTATGCAAAGAAAAACTATATTTGTAATCAAAATAATAATAACTTTACATAATATTGAAATATTTTATTAACATGCAATATTAATTTAATAATACAAAAGGAAAAAAACCAAACTACATCATCGTTAGGCCATGCGTAATTGCTTAGTCATACAAACATTAAACCTATATGCAATTAGTTGTTAGGTTAAAGAGTTGAAAGTTACAACATTTGATGCTTTTTGTTTTGTATGCTTTTGTTTGTTGTCTTTTAAGGTAAAAGAAAGTACAGAGGAAGTATTTAATTAAAGAATGTAATGTAAGGAGCAGAAAATGGGAGATGAGGAAAGCAAGAAACAACAATAGGGGACGGTAGGATATGGGAATCCATCTATTTTGCTTTCTTTATTGCTGCCAATAACTCCTTTTTCTTTCTCTTTCATCGTGGGTGTGCGTTGGGGAATTTAAGAGAGATGTCAGAATATGTTTCGGACATCGTGGGGGTTACTGTTCTATCCCACACAACTTGGTCAATATAACTTATGACGTGGTTGCAAGATTTGCCTTTCATTTCTTTTTCTTTTTCTTTTTCCTTTTTTCTTTATTCTTTTTTTTTTTTTTTTTTGGTTTGTTTGTGTTGGAGCTAAAGGGGGACCAAGTTTTATGTGTGAATTATTTGAATTCTTTTTCCTTTTTTTTTTATATTTCAACTTTAATTACTTCTTCTAATAAGTCAAATCATTAATACTAATAAGTTTAATTTTGTTCATCTCAACGTGTATAATATGAATCAGGATTGATGTTAATATTTGAAATTTTTTAATTCCGACGTGAATGTCACATATGTATTAGAATTACACTTAAATTTTCATTAATTTCTCATTTACAAATTCGCTAATTTTAGCATAAATAATACTAACATTCGCAAGATTCCCTATCCTAGTGGTACCGGTAATACCCTGAGACTAAGAGGTCTCTTGATGGGCTTTGTAACGGATTGTACTGCCCCTAATTGGCAGTTTAAAACTTTGTAATTGTTGCCAATAGTATATACCGTAGAAAATTCATTGTGTATAATATCGAATGGCAAAAAAAAAAGAATAAAAAAAATACTAACATTCATTATGGGTAAGTTAAACCAATAATCACTTAATGTTTCCACTTAATTTCATTAAGATTACATAACTTTAATTTATCATTTTCTAGCCACTCAATTTTAATTTTTTATATAAATAACATTATATGTTAAATAATTTTTTTTTTGACTACAAAGAATATATTAAATAAATTAGTCGGTAGATTCCAAGTTAAAGCATTAGGAGAAAATATGATTTTTTTTTAAAATGAAATAGTTTATATTAGTACCACGTTTTATTTTTTTAAAAGAAATAAATTAGTCGGTTGATATTTTATATTTAGTACCACTTTAGTATTTTTAATGGTGGAATTCTGATGAGTGCCCTCCTATTGCAATAAAAAGAAAAGTTAAGTTACTAAAAAATAACAAGTCAAAGTTATATGGCTTAGTGAAACTAAAGTTATATGTCTCTAAAATGGCTCCCAATGTTGTTGACTAAAACATGCAGCTACTTGTCGCAAAAATATTTCACAAGAAAAAAACAAAAGTAAAAAATAAAATAAAGAAAAATTACAAATAATATAAATAAATATTTAAAAAATAAACAAAAAAACTAAAATAAAATGTTTAAATTAATAATAGATTGATTGGCATTGATATTGGTAATGCCAATCCCCGACAACGGCGCCAAAATTTTGACAGGGCAAATTGCAAGTGCACGAAATCGCAACAAGTAATAAAGAACGAGTAAAGTATCATCCCACGAAAATTGTTTATCAAGTATCAAAATTGTGTTAATCTACTATTATTTAAATGACAATAGGGAGAATATAATTGAAAATAGAAGAAATAAAATAAAGTAATGAGAAAGAAATCAAGCAAGTAATTGTTGAAAAGAATTGAAAGTTTAAAGGTTATTAGGGATTTTGACTTCACTTAATTTTATCCAGTTTATCCTATTAATTTGATAATCAATTTTAATTATTCAAGAAAGAGAAATAACATTAAAATCGCTAATAAGCTCTCTCGATGTTTTATTAGCTATTTTAACCCAATTTAATTACCCATCTCCTAATAATGCAACCAAACATAGATTAAATCATTAAGTTTTTGTGATTATTAAGGGATTCACAAATTAAGGCCTTTAATTTTATGAAAATCTCCCACGAGTCAAATCATCTAACTCTCGTATCAAGTTATTATTCCCATGAAATTTATTACCCTATTCATATTAAAACCCTTCTCTCGATAGTGATTAATGAAATAGATCAATAAAAGAGAGAAACTCTACCTGGAAGCATTAAGATTAATAATAAATTTTACTTGAATAAAGAAAATCAAATCCAATATTATAAATTGGAGTTGAATTTAAGCTACATTACATCCCTAGTAAAAGAATTAGTTCGACATAGTAAATAAATTAAAAACAATTAAACTTGTAAATAATCCTATAATGAATACTAAATAAGAAGAGAATTTATAAATAAAAACTAGTCGACGATTGGCTTGAGCGGCTTCCTTGAATCTTGGCGCCAATTGGAATACTTAAGTCTTAAAGAGAGAGAAACTGTGTAGAGAACAATAGAAAAAAGAAAGATGGAATATACAATCGATAATAGTTATGGCTACTCTCTCTCTCTTTATATAGACTGTTTGAAATGTCTTCGTATTTGTTTAGGAAAGTGAATCTCTATTGAGGAAGAAATCTTTTGGAGGTGGAAATTGTTTAGGTTTTGTACTTCCTCCCAATTAGGACTCTCTTAACGTCTAAATAGGACTCCAGCTTTGATAAGGCACGTCCCACAATATCTTCATGTAGGCCATGCAAGCAACACGAGCTTAGTCTGAAATCTTGGCCCAAGTTGAACTATGTAGAGTAGCATGGGGGTATTGGGTAGCATGCCTTGGGTGTGCTACTTGCTGGAAGTTTTTAGCAATTGATCCTCTCTTGTATTTTTGACTGGTTTCCTATAAAAAAATCATACAAAATTCCTCAAGATCAAGTGGGATATGATTCAAGGAAACTTTATTGAAAAACATAAATATTTTAACTAAAATAAAATAAAATAAATAAAAATTAAAAGAAATCCTAAAGAAAACTTAATAAAAATAACTATAAAAATAAATAGGAGACGTACCTCTATCAGGAGGGCAGCAGATTGTGCCACCACGACCCTATAACAACAATAGAAGACCTCAACCTCCCGTCCGCACATTGCGAGATTACACAAGTCCTTCTCTTAATGGAGCCACCTCAAGTATCACCAAGCTTAGGGTGGAAGCTAACAATTTTAAATCAAACTTGCAATTATTCAAATGCTTTCCACCTCAATTATATATGGAGGCTTGCCCAGTGAAGATCTTAATGCCTATATCACAAATTTTCTGAAGATTTGCGATACATTCAAGCAAAATGGAGTTTCTGAGAAATCGATAAGATTGATACTATTTCCTTTCACTCCAAGGGATAAAGTACGGTCTTTGTTACAATCATGCTCTGTTGGAATTTTTACTACATGGGAGGAACTAGCCTAAAAATTTTTGGCGAAATTTTTTCCATCTTCAAAAACCACAAAGCTTCGCAATGAGATAATAACTTTTGCCCACCATGATAAAGAGAGTTTGTATGAAGCTTGGGAAAGATTCAAGGACCTACTAAGGAAGTGCCCACATCATAGCTTACCCAAGTGGTTACAGGTACAAACTTTTTATAATGCATTGTCTTTATCCACAAATTATTAACAATATAGAGAATAAGAAATATCAATACGCTTCCACTAGGATAAATTCATTAGACAATCTTATTCTCTATAAACTTTACACATAATACTCCATTAAAATTCACAATACTGAGGCAAAAGATTATATTATTCAATTGAGAGAAAATTCTTAATAATATACCATTAGATATTCATTATATTTCACAACCTCTAGGAAAACACAACTTTCATATCAAAAGTTAGCATTTAAGAATATGTCAAATAAATCAACAATATCAAAACAAAATACTTTTGAAAGAACTAATAGTATAATAATAAATTCTCATACTCAAAGTTTATCCATTCTTTATAATTTGATATGTGGTTAATAAACTCATTTTAGATCACATCAATTCACAAATTACAATGCGAATTTATGAAATTTTTTTTCAGTCACTACAACTTGAGCTTGACTTATTTATATTCATTCTCACCAAAATATTATAGTTTAAAAATAATGAATTACATTCTCCCACTAAACTTGAAACGAAAATTTATTTATTTTCTCTCTTTGACATAGGACTAGATAAATATATCCATAAACAAAAGTTTGTGTAATGTCCCATTTTTCTATGTCTGACATAGTAAGTTGTGACATCCTATTGAATCGAGTCGTTGCTTAGAGTCGAGTCGGGCTGATCCAAAACCCGGTTCGAGCCATTAGAGTCCAGAGTGGGGTAGAATGGGATGTAACTGAAATAAGGAGAAGAAGTGGACTTACTTGAAGGAAACAAAAAGATCAAAGTATAAGGATTAGGACTTGCTTGCACTAAAATATAAAGCTTAGGTATTAAGTTGTAACATATTGACACTTGAGGTACCATTTGGTAATTTTCACATAAAAATCATTCATATTTTGGAGATGTACCCATGAGTTCCATTTCATTTTCATTTCTTCATCCTTATCTTCATCTCCTTCATCTACTTTACTCTTCCACCTTTTCTCCATCTTCTTCTTCGTTATCTCCATTAATGGGAGTTAAGCATTAATTCAACTTCTATTCTATCCAAGTAAGTAAACCTTCTTGAATTTTATAATTGAATCATTTGGTGATATTTTTAGAGTATTCATAATAATTCTTATGTATAGGAGAGGTGAGCCAAAGGTAGAAGGAAGCTAAAAAGAAGAGCTCAAGCTTTTTGGAGTGAAGGTGTGCTATCTCTTTTAGTTTAATTAATTTCCTTGCATGAAAATTTGTGTGGTGTGTTGATAATGAGAATATATGTTGCTTAATGTTGAGTAAGAAGACTGAAAATGGTGAAAAAGCATGAGATGAAATGAATAAATGAAGTAGATATTGAGTTCATGCTGAAAAGGTTTTGCTGGAAACATAACCAGTAAATTCACCATGATTTTGACCCTATTTAATGATAGAATTAGGAAGTGTCATAGAAGAGATATTTGTTCCTCTATGTGTTAGCTTTCAATGGGTTTTTGAATCACCCAAATCGGAGTTATAAATTGAGAGATATGACCAAAATAGTATAGACTGCGCAGGCTGAAAACACGACGCGCGCTTGCGAATCTTGCCTGTAAACTCTCTGACTCTCATTTTGTGCTTCTCGCGCTCGTGAATTTCATTGCACGCTCGCGAATCTCACCTGTAAACTCACTGACCCTCATGTGTGCTTCTCACGCTCGCGACTTTTCATGGCGCGCTCGCGACATGTGTTTGGATGCTCATTTAGACCTCTTTTTCTATGCAATTGTATTCCTTTGCTCAACTTGTATGCCTCCAATCATTTTAAAACAAAAAGACAACATGAACACATGTATAAACACAAAATGCAAGCATGCAAATGATGTGAAACTAACATGACACAAGTTACCCGCTTGGCGAGACTATCAGCATACAGGTAAGCAGTATGGTTTATGAAATTATGAAGCAGCTAATATGCTTTTGTTTTATATATTGACATACCACTAATATGCTCCATTGAGGTTAGGTAGAAACCACTTAGATAAGGCTATGTCGCGACATAGGATAGCAGATCTGCGCCCCATACAATTTGATACTCCGGCTACAGGCCGTTGAGTGGATATGATTATATAATGGCCATAGCAGCCCAGTCATACAGTATTCATACAGTTTCATATAGTTTTTCTTATCACTTCGGTTTCACTATAACCTTATGGAGCTATACAGTTATATTGACTACAAATTGCATAATCATACAATATAATGAGCAGCAAGTAAGACAATAAAAATATAAGTTATGTGTTCTTACATGTTTATTTGTTTAATTCATACAGCATAATGAACAACTAGTAAGATCATGATAGTATCATGATATGTGTGATTAAAGGTTCATGTAAAGGAGTTATGAGATAATTAGAACTAAATTATTTATGTTATGAATTAGAAAGTATTCTTTGCTAGAAAGATATATTTATGTTGAAATTTACTGATTCTATGATTATCAATGCTTTTATGAAATTTGTATTTTAAGTTAGTTGTCATCGCACTTTGTTAAGTATGTGAATTATGAGCATCACTGAGTTTTATACTCAGCGCGTCGATTTTTATCACGCGTAGGTTGAAGATCATGGTTGCTACTTGAAGACTTGAAGAGTACTATCAAAGCAGAAGTGACTAATTTGGTCATAGTAGATTGAGAGTTGTATAATTAAGAATTATGGCATATATAATTATTAAATTTGTTAGAGCTTATGTAATTGGAAATATAAGTGAAGTATGTAATTATTTTGGCGTAAGTATTTGGAGATAAGAATAATACTTATGAAATGCTTGAATATGAAATATTTTACAATAGTTGGTATGATTAGTTCATGAAGACTTGATATAGATCATGAATGCAATTAATTGCTGGATATTAAATGCTATTGAGGATTCATACAGTTATGACTATATATATATAAAGTGTTATTATGTTTTGATGATTAGTTGGAGATATTGGAAGTTTGGAGTTTAATTGGGAGTGTTTTGTATTCATATTTAACATACAGGATGATATCAGCATGACAGGACATAAGTTCAACCAGATTGTAGCGTCTCGGCTCGGTTAATTCGGGTTAACGGGTGGACCAGGAAGGAATGTTATAGTTTGACTATCTGAAATACCACGTACAAAACAACATGTGTCAACTTTCATAATTGAATTCATTAAAAATTCAATGTAAAATGTCTAGAAAAAAATTTAAAAAGGCTTACCAAAGAAAACCAAGTCACTTATATATATATATATATATATATATATATATATATATATATATATATATATATATATATATATATATATATATATATATAACTTTAAGAAACCAAAATGTATATATCTCAATCACCAAAGTTACCATTTTTCAATATCACATATTTTATAAATATTTATCAAACAATTTCAAATATTTCATAATCTTAAAATATTTGCATAACTCAATATAATATTTCAATTAAAGGTATTAAATCCAATGCAATAAAGATATAAATCATCATTTGCATAAAATCCATATAAAAATATATTCTAAATCATTAAAACCATTATATTCCCAAATTAGAAAATAAAGCACCAAGATAAGCAAGTTATTTATATCACTGCAAATTTTTCATCGCAAGTTTTTAATTTGAGTTTATTTCCTTTAATTTTTATTTGAGTTTATATAGAATTTCACTATATATATTGACAATTTTATTGCTAAAGAGCACTTGAATATATATTGTTATAACATGCACAATAATTTTCAAATATTATCCACCTAATTATGTTTATCCTTTTCGAGAAAGTATGAAGACTAAGTTAAACTTAAATTCACAAAGAAAACTCAAACACTTGAATTTTAAATATCTTTTCTCAAATATCACATCTAGTGATAAAATTATGCACAACTCAAAACTCATTAAGAGTATATATATATATATGATCTTAAAGCAATTACCAAAATAATCAAGAGGTCAGTCAAAACATAACAATATTATCTTAAAATATTTTAAGAAAATCCACAAGAAAAGAATATAACTTTTAACTCTATAATAATATTATACTTCATATTAGCAAACTCAATAATAAGAGTATGGTAGTCTTATTCAATATAAAACACCCAAAAATAATAAATTTATTAACATATGGCACAAAAGCCTTAAAATCATAATGTGTTTTAAAAACAAATCTCATTGTAAAATAAGACCAAACACTTTACAAGAACAATCTCATTTAGTGATGGGAAAACTCATAAGTGTACGAAATCGCAACAAGTAATAAAGAATGAGTAGAGTATCATTTCCACGATGATTGTATACCAAGTACCAAAATTGTGTTAAGCTACTATTGTTTAAACGACAATAAGAAGAATATATTCTAAGCATTTAAATTAAAGGAAATAAAAAGAGAATAAAAAGAAATCAAACAAGAATATTTGATGAAGAGAAATCAAGGATTAAAAGCTACTAGGAATTTTGACTTCACATAATTCTATCTAATTTATTTTATTAGTTTGATAATAAATTTTAATTGTTCAAGTAGGGAAAATAACCTTAAAATCGCTAACAAGCTCTCCCGACGTATTATTAGCTATTTTAGTCCGATGTAATTACCTATCTTCCAATAGCGCAATCAAACATGAACTAAATTATTAAGTTCTATGGTTTGTTTATGAATCTATAACCTAAGGTTATTAACTTATGAAAACCTCTCATGAGTCATACCATATAACTTCAGCATCAAGTTATTATTCCAATGTAAGTTATTACCTCTTTCATATCAAAAACCCTTCTCCCAATAGTGATTAATGAAATAAATCAATCTAGGGGAGAAACTCTGCTCAGAAGCATTAAGTTCAATAATAAATTATACATTGAACAAGGGTCTCTTGACTCACGCTCCCATGCTCACTCATTTTCCATTGGTTTATTCCAGAAGACTAGGGTCTCTTGACTCACTTCCCACCTACCGCTTCAACAGAATATCTGGTTCCTTCTACTCAACCTGAGTCTATGCCATCAACTACTCCTCAGTCGGACCTTGACCTTCCCATTAATCTTCGAAAAGGTAAACACTAGTGTATCTATCCTATTTCTTCCTTTGTCAGTTATGATCATCTTTCTTCTTCATCTCATTGTTTTATAAGTAACCTATACCCTGTTTCTGCCCCTAAACTATTGTTCAAGCTTTTTCCTATCCTGGTTGGCGTGCAGCAAAATGAAAAAGGAAATGGTCGCCTTAGATGCTAATGGTCCTTGGGATCTTATGCCTCTCCTTGGACGTAAAAGAGCTATTAGTTGTAAGTGGATTTTCACCATTAAAGTGAATCTCGATGGTCTAATGCTCGTCTCATGGCTCATTTAGTTACTAAGGGCTATTCTCAAATTTATGGATTTATTTACTCTAGCACTTTTTCTCCTGTAACCAAATTTTCCTTCATTCAATGTTTATTTCTTTGGCAGCTACTTTTGATTGGCCTTTACATCAGCTAGATGTTAAAAATGCCTTTCTTCATGGAGATCTTCAGAAAGAAGTTTAAATGAAGCAACCGTCAAGCTTTGTTGCTCAGGGGAGTCGGGTAAACTGTGCAAACTTTGCAAATCGCTTTATGAGAGTCCTCGAGCTTGGTTTGGTAGATTTTGCGAGGTGATACACCAACTTAACATGCAGAAGAGTACTTCTGATCATTCTGTATTTTTCAAAAGTACTAAGACTAGTTTGATTCTACTTGTGGTTTATGTTAATGACATATTTATTACAAGAAGTGATTCAATCAATATTATATCACTCAAGTCATTTCTTCAAACTCAATTCCAGACAAAAGATTTAGGATCATTAAAGTATTTTTTGGGTATTGAAGTGTCTAGGTGTAAGAAGGCATCTTCTTATCTCAAAGTAAGTATGTCCTTGATTTGCTAAAGAAAATTGAAAAGTTAGGTGTCAAATCATGCAGTGCTCCAATAACTCCTAATTTGCAACTTACAACTGATAGTGAGTTATTTGATGATCCTGAAATATATAGAAGATTGATAGACAAATTGAATTATCTTATGATAACACGTCCAGATATTGCTTACTCTGTTAGTGTCTTAAGCCAATTTATGTCTTCTCCTACTATTAGCCATAACTTGAAAGGTAATCCAAGTTATGGTCTCCTTTATAGTAATCATTAGACATTTGGACATTCAGTGTTTTGCATATCCGGATTGGACAAGTTCAAAGGTTGATAAAAGATCAACTTCAGGTTATTGTGTCTTTGTAGGTAGAAACTTGATATCATGAAGGAGCAAGAAACAAAATATAGTCTCTCAATTAAGTGTTGAATCAAAATATCGAGCTATGGCATAATCTGCTTGTGAAATAATTTGGATTCATCAGTTGTTAGAGGAAATTTGTTTTAATTCATCCTTGCCTACAAAGATATGGTGTTATCATCAAGTTGCTCTTTAAAATGTATTCCATGAACGAACAAAATATATTGAGATTAATTGTCATTTTATTTGTGAAAAGATACGACAAGGTATTATCTCTACAAGGCGAGTCAAAACAACTGAACAGGTATGAGATATTTTCACGAAAGCTCTAAATAACTTCGGGTTGACTATCTTTGTAACAAGTTGAGCATAATTAATATCTATGCTCCAACTTAAGGGAAGTGTTAAGGAAAGTTTGAATCCTATTTGTATATAGCATACTCTTAGAGATATATTCCTAAGTAGTCTAGGAGTTAAATTCGTGAATAGCTTGAAACAAGTAAATTTTACCCTTAAATTTTACCCGCACTATGTTGCGGACTTATTACCACTCACTTCTTTAATATTATTTTATTATTTTTTAAAAATTATTTATATATGTAAAATTATATTTGATTTTTACTTGAAAATTACATTTTATTAGTGTAAAACTTATTTCATAAATACATCTAAAATTATTATAAATAATATTCAACATATTGTACTTAATTCATATCAAGTTTGAGTCCTCTCCATTGTAAAATTTATCACCAATTTGCTAAATGTTTTCAAATGGGAGGCCTATCATGTTCTGTAATCCACAAAGTTATTCCGGCTATTGACCCTCTCATTTTTTTTAAAACAAATATATATTTAATATTAGTTTTTATAAAAAGTTAGAATTCATATTTACTTTTCTTTTTATTTCTTCAATTTCTACAATAAAAATTATTGAATTTATAGGAAAGTACTAATTTTCATATGTACTTCTAGAATTTTTCAAAGGGAAAATTATTATTTTGTCCCTGAGGTTTGCCATAATTATTTAGATAGTCCTCGACATTTATAAATATATTTATAACGTCCTTGAGGTTTGCCACCGCCATATTAATTGGTCCTTCCGTCAAAAAAATACATTTTTTCCGTTAATTTTGAGAAGAAAAGACTAAATTATCCCTTGGAAAAATAATTATTTCTTCCCTGAGGTTTGCCATAATTATTAAGTAGTCCCCAACATTTATACAAATATTTATAATGTCCCTGAGGTTTACTTTCGTCATATTAATTGGTCCTTCCATAAAAAAAATGCACTTTTTCCGTTAATTTTGAGTGGAAAAGACGAAATTATCCTTTATAAATTTTCATTGACATTATTATTAATCTCTTTCCTCTAAAATACCTAAAATTCACATTTTCACCATCTTCCTCAACCCAACGCGATCTTCATTGCCACCACCGTGTCTCTGTCAAATATCATCTCCATAACCATAATTTGTCAGTAATTTGTCAAAAGTCTGTCAATAAATTTCAATTTCACATTAAGGATTTAAAAACACAAAATAGGCATAAGAAAAGAAATCTATAAGGTAAAATTGTGAAGATAAAATTTATATACAAAGAAAAACACTTGGCAATTCACTCACAATACCATACATTGACCAATGGTTGAAGGCAGTAAAAAGGGCGAAGGGTGGTTGCGACAAAAATGGGTTGAGTGTGCGACCCTTTAGAGAGAGAAATAGGAAGAGGATCGATTTCGTTGGTAAACCTAAAAAATCCCTCGGTAAATATTCAAAATTTCATCAATAAATTATTAACCCTTGACAACAAGTTTTGTTTTGTCACGAAATCTATCAGTGAATTTACCGACTGCAAACGGTGGTCAGTTACTTTCGCGCACTGCAAGTTTGTTCTCCGGCCACATTCTATTGGTAAATCAGTCAGTTGTCTCATTAAAACTCCCACTATGCCTGGCACAATATTTTTCCACCAAAACTATTCCCTCAGTAACTGTAGTCGGTATTCCATTGTTAACTTTTCATTATATTTTCTTACTTTTGTAGTAATTTTTTCCTCGTCTTTTCTCGATATTCCATCAAAATTTATCGTTATAAAAATATGGGATGATATTTGACTACCGTATTAAACTACAACCTGTATTCCTCTATTATACAAGGAGTTAATTAACTATTTGGACATTTCTAAGAATTGAATCCAGGATCATCAAAAATTTATCCGGTGTAGGTTTCTATAAGATAACCTTTTGGGTTGATGTTAGTCCTATTGACTAATAAAATTTCTCATTTTTTTCTAAAACGCATTGCTTTTTAATTAGAATGTATGTGTTCCTCGTACTCACTTATATCTCAAATATGTATTTCTTTTGCAATTTAATGTAGAAATAAAAATCAATTTGACTCACTGAATTTGTATAAAGGGATTAAAAGGTTTCCCTAAATTTGCTTTGAAAAACAATGAATTGATTCAATTTCATATGATTGAAAATATCAACTAAATTAAATCGAAAGGAACATTTTTAATCCTTCTATATAAGTTTAGAGGCTAAATTAATACAAAATGTCAAATTCAACCCTTTTAATCTTTCTAAATAAATTGAGGGACAAATTAGACTTTATTCATTTAATGTATTACGTTTCCAATTACAATATGTATCTTTAAAAAGAAAAACGTGCAGTCGAGGAAAATTCAAAGATGTGTTTAAGGAATTAAGCCACAAAAGGTTGCAAGTCCTAACCGAAGGAGATAAATTCAAATTCATGCCAACTAATTTAAATATAATCAATATTAAATTGATATTAAGTTAATAAAAAATATGAAACCTAACCAAACTATTATTTTACATAAAATTAAAATAATAAATGTGATAGCTATAATACAATATTGACATTTATATCGTAGGATCCATTAGCATGATTTTCATAATCCAAAGTCAAAAGCCTCCTAGCATTTGAGTTGGAGACTTCCTCAGAAAATCATAAACAAATAAAAAAGGTCAAAATCTAAAATTTTCAACAATACTTCATATTAAGATGTTGCTTTTTCCTTAGTAATTAAGTTAAATTATCAAATTATTGTTTTATTTTTTTAATTTTAATTTTAAATAATAATAATAATAATAATAATAATAATAATAATATTCATTTGAGATATTTAATTAAACTAATAATAAAATAATAAAGTAGAAGAAGAATAATAATTATGGAGAAGCCAATGCATTTGATTTAGCTTAATTAACTGATTCATTATAAACATTTCCTTTTGCTTAATATTAATACTATAAATAAACAAATACACATGCAATCAAAACAATCAAATCATTGCACACCAACACATAACTTCTGTTCGGCAAAATTAGCTATTTTAGTAGCGTTGAACTGTTCGAGTAGTTAATAATTATTTTTTTTAAGATAAATAGTTAATAATTGTTTGAGTAGGTAAACCTTACGCGTTGATCTTTTATAACATTATCTCAATTTTTTAAAATTAGTTCAAATGTTATATTATTAAATATTATAAAAAATATTATTTAACATTTTATTCAAAGTTATTAAAAACTTATTGGTCAATACAGTAATAGTCTAATATAGATACATATACAATTTGATAATAGATTTAAATTCAAACCCAATTCACAAAATTGAAAAAGAAAACGCAATTAATAATAATAATAATAATAATAATAATAATAATAGTTGAAACATATTCTCACGGGTTATGTTCGTTTGATAGTAAGCAAGGAACAAAAACAATTGACAAGATGTATGAGAACCATGTGCCTGTCCCACACCAAATTATTAACTCTCTCTCCATGCCCTGCCTGAGTTGTCCGTACAGGGACACTAGTTAAAGAAGTCGACAAGGTTAGCTAAAGAAGGAAACCGAAACGTAACAGGTGCGGGACCCACTCTCGTTGGTTTTCATTATGGGGCCCACACCAACATTAACATCATAGCGTTCATTGCCATACCCGCCCAGACCAGACCAGACCAAATCCCCCGCTATGGTAAAATCATTATTCCTTTATTTAACACCACCACCACCATCACCGGTGCTGCCGCTACAACCCCCACACGTGGATCCATTAATTCTCCCACGTGAGAGTGTGGGACCCACGCTTTCGCAACGGGCCTTTAACTTTTATTCTCTCCCCGTTTTTATTAGTGGATTGTAGCGTCTGCTTACGTGGCGCAACCACCAAGCATTTGATACGTGGCAGATATACCGCCCTGTCAGTTACTTCATCAATTAATTTTAAAATTTTAACTTAAAATAAAAGATCCAGTAAATTTTGGTTGTATTGTAGTAAATCGCGCCTTTTGGTTTTTGTTTTGTTTTACAAACCTAAAATAGGTAACACCGCAGATCTTGTAATTGCCCCTATAAGTTTGTTGTTATTACTTAACCAAAACCCAAAAGACAAAATCTGCCACTGTAATTTCCTTCCTACGTAGACAGATTTTATAGATATATAAAGTAATAAAAAATTATATATTATATTTAAATATGTGCTTTCTCTCTTTATAAGTATGTCTTTTGACTTTCTCTCTCTCCTTATAACCAAACCTAAATAAACCAGGAAAATCCTCTTTGTGCCTTCTAGTGGCCACCTATATTGCATGGTCATTGCTCTCTCTCTCTGTCTCTCTCTTTTAAGGCTCATCTCTTTCTTGTTCTCTCTAACCGAAAGCAAAGCAAATAGATCATACAGAAGCAAGGAATATAACAACTTTCATGGCAGTTGAAGCTCCGCATATAAACCTCTTCCCTTCTTCACAGCTAATCGCTAATAGGTACTGTGAAAGTTTTTCTTTTATTTCTTTTTCCTTTCTCTTAATGGGTTTTTATTATTTTCTTGTTTCTTGACATGGTATTTCTTGTTTTTTTGCAGAGATTTCAATATTTACGATACCCAGATGGATTCTGGTCTTGGTTTCAATGAAACAATGCCAGCTACGACAATTTTTCCTTTCTATCAGTCTCTTGTATGTGATCCCATTTTGGCTAAATCATCCATGAACAAAGATGACAGTGGACTCACTTACAATATTCCCGCTCCAAGAAAAAGGGCTAGAGATCCAATCAACGATTTGGATTCTTTTGCAGTTTCTCAGAAGAGCAAATTTTCTTTTATTGATGAAGATATCCTGTCTCAGATCCAAAACAACCAATCTGAGATGGACAGCTTTGTTGCTGAACATGTAAGTTAATTTTACCCTGTTTGGTTTCCACAAAGTGATGGAGAATAATTCTTTTTTACTTTGTTGCTGATATTTTGGTTTTCTTTATTGTGTTTGGTAATTCCAGACTCAGAAAATAAGAATGGAGCTTGAAGAGAGAAGAAAGAAGCAATCAAGAATGTTGGTATCAGCAATTCAAGAAGCAATAATCAAGAAATTGAAGGAAAAAGATGATGAGATACAAAGAATGGGAAAATTGAATTGGGTTCTTCAAGAAAGAGTGAAAAGCTTATACATAGAGAATCAAATTTGGAGGGATTTAGCGCAAACTAATGAAGCCACAGCAAATTCTCTCCGAAGCAATCTCGAACAAGTCCTGGCGCACGTTAGCGAGGAACGACACGTCAGCGGTGGTGGTGCTATGGTAGCAGACGACGCAGAGTCTAGCTGTGGGAGCAGTGATTATGGGAGGCGGTGCACGTTAGCAGAGGAGGAAGTGTGGGCGAAGGATAAGGTGGCGGTGGGGGTGAAGGATAACAGGATGTGCAAAAAGTGTGGGGAGAGGGAATCTAGTGTATTGTTGCTACCATGCAGGCATCTGTGCCTCTGTACATTTTGTGGGTCCACTCTGCTCGGCACTTGCCCTGTTTGTGATTCTGGGATGACTGGTAGTGTACATGTTAACTTGTCCTGAAATTTTAGGAGAAAAAAAAATGATACTTGTTGGAAAAATATTTAAAAAAAAAAATAGATCACTGAAAATTTTTTCATTATTTAGTGGCTTCCATTATTTAATTTTTATTTTTTTTATGGATGATAAATTAGGAGAGTGGCCATAAAAGATCTTTCAGTCGCTTTCCTTCCCTTCAAAACTTTTCCTTTTCTAATTTCGCTTTTGGCTGAGACCAAAGCATCCAACTTTACTTTGAAAAACTCTTTGTAGTTCTGAATGTGAATCAACAAATTCATAGCTATACCTATTTTTGTTCTAAAATTATATCAATAATAATAAATTTAGTTCTAATTAATAAAATTCAAATGTAATTTTAATTGTATTGAATCAAATTAAATTGGTAGATTTTTCAATATTTAAAAGTGGAATTATTTGATTAATTGAAAAAAATAAAATCTCTCTTACAGGAAACCATTGAAGATTGTCCAAAAGTGGGGTCTATTGTTCATTAATTCTTTTCTCTCTTTATCCCCAACCAAAAACTTTTTTTTCCCAATTAATGATTTAATTTAACAGTTTTTGGCTCCAAATGCCCACAATTATTATGTCTTCTATTATTTAACTTTATTTTCAATAATAATTGTACTTTGATTGTCGCTTTTCTCTTTAGTCTTTTTCTTTTTTTTTTTTTTTAATAAAGGATCTCTCTTTAGCCTATTTAAGTGTTTAAAAGGAAAAATAAATATGACCCCATATTAGAATTTTGAAGTGGTGTGCTAAATTTTATTATTAAAATTAGTCACATATTTGTGTTTAAACAAATAAAATATGATCCCAATGTCTATGTGCAGTATGTCCAATAAAATAAGACAATTAAAGATTAATTAATTAAAATAATCTCTTTCAAAATAATTAAAAATCGAAAAATTAAAAGTGGTATTGTCCATCACCAAAAGAACAGAAAAGCGAACCTTTAGCTATGCATTTTCTTTTTCTTTTCTTTTCTTTTTGTCTCTTTTTTTCATATTTGCCTTTATATAGTGATCCATAATTTCTTTTTTTTATATAAAAATATTTGCTTTTGGTTAAAAAAGAGAAGAACTTTTTTTACAATAAAATATGGTTGGCAGATGGAAGTTGTTTTTTTTTTTTTTTTTAAATGTGGAAATGGAAGTTTGTTTGTATTAACTGAAGCATATGCCAAGTGGCAAAGAGACAGAAGACACGTAGGATAAAACCAAACCAAAGCGGTGATAATTAAGTGGGGCCTACCACGTGTACACGCGCGTTGCTTGCCGTATTATTCATTGAAAAAAGTAAGCAGCGTGAAAACAAACCTGGGTACGACGAATCTTTACACACATGAAAATCAAGGAGCACTTCGAGGAACACCCCCCTCCCCCCCCCCCTTTTTTTTTTCCTTTTTCTATTTTTCTCATACTTTAATAATATCAAATGTCTATTCTTATCATCCTCGACGAATTATTTTGTGTTAGGCCAAACATGTAAATCAACCTACACTTACGTTAACTTCTAAAATCAAACACTTTATTTTATAAAATCTCTTTAATTAAAACTTTAACTTACTTATAAAGTTAAACTGCAAATTTAAGTGATATTTACTTATAAAGTTAAAAATGAATTTACTTATGTAAAATTTAAAGTTATTGAAAAATTTTTATGTTAATATTTATTTTTTAGATTTTAAAATAAAAAATAATCTGATTCACTAAAAGAAAAGTAAAAAGTAAAAAAAGTAAAAAAACGCAGAGAAAGAGCAAAAAATGTTAAATAGGGAATAGTATAATAAAGAAAGCGGTTATAGGTGACTGCTAATTTTGGTATATGAAGAGAGAGAGAGATTCTGACAAAGTTGGAGGGTGCAAAGCCGACAAAACTGCCATTCTCACAAAATTTTTCCAATCCACGCACCATAATTGCTTTGCATATTGACAAAACTAATGGGGCCCCACGTTCCTCTACATATTTTCCCTTGTGGGCCTCCACGTGGCCTTCTGTTTAGTCGCTTTCATGTGATTTTCATATTATATAATCTGCAATTTCCGCTTTTCTATTCCTAGTCATGTCACATTCTTGACCCATTCGTTCTTTTATTTTTCATTTTTTTATTGAGAACTCGGTTAATTATATAGAATTCGATTGATTTCGTTTTATCCCTATATTTATTGTACTAAATCAAGAATCAAACTGTATAGTAGTTGATCCAATCTAAATTAAATTAATTTATTTTATTTTAAACTAAATTAGTTATTTTAAAAATAAATTTAATTAATTATATATAATAATCAAAATAAAAATTAAAAATCAAATTATTTTATATATTTCGAATAAAAAAAACTAATAGAACTCAATAAAGAGATTAAATTAAACAAAATGATATGATTCAATTCAATTAAATTTTAACAGACTTGATTCGATTTGTTGACTCCTAAACTTCACGCTCATGGCCCAAACCAAGAAAACTAAATTTAATGATTAATTATATGAACTCATCATGATTCTTAAGTGTTGATTATTTTAAGTTAATTAGTTTCAACTTCCAACTTGAAATATAATGGTGATGATGATAATAAAATAAAATAATAAAAAATTTATTAATTGAAAAGATGAAAGCAAAATGGGTTGATGGTCCCCACCAATATGTGACCTTTTGTTCCTCTGCGAGAAGCATACTTTCACTTCAATGCTAATTGATTGGATTAATTAAATAATAAATAAATGGATTAAAAAAAGAAAGTAATCCATCCAAATTGGATCAGAAATACATGCACCTATTTTGACATCCAATCAACCACACGGTAGTGCATATCTTATCATAAAAGCACGTTTCTATTTTAATAAATATGTAATTGATTCCACATACCCACAATTTGATAATGATAATGACAACCCTTTCGTCTTTTTTTTTTTTTTAAAAAAAAAAAAAAATAGAAAAACTTGTTCTGGAAGAAGAGCACAGGACATGTTGCTTTCAGAAATAGGCAAATTTATTTTAACTTATTAGTTTAAATGAGGTTTAGTTTGATTGAGACTCTTAATTAGTAGGTTCAAATAATCTCTTTCTTTGAATAAATAAAAATTTAGAGTTTTAGTTTGATTGTTTCTTTCTTTATTAATTAATTACAATTTAAATAAAAATACACACATCTCATGAAGATGTTTGGAGTGTTTTGTTTGCTTTTTGCTAGATGGAATGATAAGATAAAGAGAGGGAGAGAGAGAGAGAGAGAGAGATTTGATTAATCTTAATTTCAATGCTTTCTTATAAATCTAAACATCACTTCAATGACCAATTTATATTTTTAGCTTTAAAGAAAGCAAGCCAACTACCCTTATGTCTCCCTCACTTGAAATAGATGACAAAGTCTCAACTTGCTAGCTTTATGTGTGGTTTCTTGTCATTTACTTGACTAAGAGAGAGAAAAGTCATTGTATCATATTATTATTCATTTTATCATTTTTTAAATATATGATTTGGAATTTTGAATCTTTCCTTTTCCCTCTCAACTATTTAGAACCCAATTATGTAAAGCAATAAGATAAGCAAAATTTTGAATTCATCTCTATGTAAATTATTCATCATGTTCTTGGGGGTGAAAAGCATATAGTGATTATTTAATTTTTTTAATAAAAATTTTTCTTAGTTTTAATTATAATTCAGGATAGCTAGTAAAGTAGCAGTATTCAACATGTGTAGAATAGATGCTAACAACTTTGATATTTTTAAATATAATGTCAATAGTTACTGTGATGACTAACAACGGTTAAATGAATTTATCAATAGAACACACTGAAAATTGATAATAAAACTAAAGGTAAAATAATAAAAGATGTTCTAATTACCAAAATATCATTAAACAATAACAATGAATGAGATTCATGGAGAAAATATCTTCTATAGATTATAATGTTGGTTAACCTTAACTATTGAATGCAAAGTTAAAATGGAGTCCCTAGGTCAATTACAAGTTAATCTTTACTTTGAAATACATTATGTCAGATGTTCCCCATAAGTCCTGGACATTTCCAAGCATGGACTTGAGCCAATATTTATTATAATAGGCTCATTTCGATATGCATCATAGGGAATTCCATTGGGCGATAGAGCTGGCGAATAGGAATGGAGACTGATCTTTGGATATCTCATTATATATGGTAGTCAAACTGATTTCCAATCTGATCTATTGCTTTAGACTTTGTCTCTTAATATTACGGGCTCCAACTTCTCTCTAAAAAGGTAGATTCTCTCTTTCTCTCTTTCTTTTATGTCCCCCATTTTATTCCAAGTGGATGGAAAATGGAACGAATGTGGATCTCGTTTATGTATGGCACAATCTAAGAGGGGAGAGAACTGAGTTTTCTAAAAATTTTAACTTTTAAAAAAAAAAAAATCAGAATTCTGTTGCAGTGGAATTAGAAAGCATTTGTGAGAGTAGTTATCAAGTTTAGAACTTCCTCACAAAGCTTATTGCAATATTAGAAAGACTCTGTGAAGAACAATTATTGCATTTAGAACTGCTTCACAACACTTAAGCAAGTTTAGAAAGACTTCGTGAAGAACATCTATTGCGATTAGAACAGCTTCACAAAGTTAATTGCTATTTTAAAAAGATTCTGTGAAAAACAGTTATTGCATTTTAGAACAGTTTCACTAAACTTTAAGTAAGATTAGAAATGTAACATCCCTTCTCTGTCCACCCGTAAACCCGAATAAACCGAGACGAGATGCTACAAACTGGTTGACTGTATGTCCTGTCATGCTGACATCATCCTGTATATGAACATACTAGCATGCTGATGCTGTTATATTAATACTGTCTATAATCTTTACAAGACATGATACTAGTTACAAAATGGATTGGGCCCAACTGTGTGCCCTGTACATGCCATAAAAAGAATAACAAAATGAGTTTCTACCCTGAAGACCGAGTCTTCTACAGATGAACGGCAGCAGTTATAAACGGACCCTCTATGGACTAGTCTCAAAACCTGCGAGTTAAACAGGTAACTCGCTGAGCAAATAAAGCTCAGTGGATATCTCAACATGGAAAGAAACAATAAAGCACATACTTGTATATAAAGAATCATGTAGGCACACAAGGCACAGCACACATATCATGATATCTTTCATTTATCTGTATGATTTATGCAATGTTATGTCCAGATATCTGTATGGCTCCATAAGGTTATAGCGAAATCGAGGTGATAAGAAAACTGTATAAACTGGATGAATACTGTATACTTGGCTGCTATGGCCCATATAATCATATCCACTCAACGGCCTGTAGCCGGAGTAACAAACTGTATGAGGCGCAGATCTGCTATCCTATGTCGCGACATGGCCTTATCGACATGGTTTCTACCTAACCTCAATGGAGCATAATGTTGGTATGTCAATAATATAACACAACATCATAGAAATAGTTCATCACTTCATAAATCATATGTTCATATGAGTTCACATCATTTGCATGCTTGAATGTTGTTTTAATCCATGTTCTAATGTTGTCTTTTTGTTTTGAAATGATTGGATGCATACAAGTTGAGCAAAGGAATCCAATTGCATGGAAAAAGAAATCCAAAAGTGCAGGAAAAGACAAGTCGCGAGCGCGCCTTTTGAAAGTCGCGAGCGCGTAGAGTGCAAATTGAGAGACAGTGTGTTCTCAGGCACAAGTCGCGATCGCGTACTTGAAAGTCGCGAGCGCGTAGTGTGCCAAATGAGAGACAGTGAGTTTTCATGCCAACTACGCGAGTGCGCAATGTAAGTCGCGAGCGCTTCCAGGCCAAGGGCCAACTTCGTGAGCGCGCACTTGAGAGTCGCGAGCGCGTAATGTGCCAATTGAGAGTCAGAGAGTTTGAAGTGGAAGTCACGTGCGCGCAGTGCAAAGTCGCGAGCACGCGACGTGCTTCCAGCCTACGTAGTGCCAGGTCGCGACGCGTTTCCAGCCTGCGCAGTCTGCACTCTTTTGGTCATATCTCTCAATATACAAATCCAATTTGGGTGATTCAAAAACCCATGCAAAGATAACACATAGAGGAACAAATAACTCTTCTATGACACTTCCTAATTCCCTCATTAAATGGGGTCAAAATCAAGATGAAGTCCTCCCCTGTTTTCAACATAAACTCAATACCTCCCCTGTTTACTCACCACTACCATTCTCCAACATGACGCAATATATTGTCTCAATAGCAACACACCACACAAATTCTCATGCAAAGACAATAATAAAAATCAAGAGATATCAAACCTTTACTCCAAAAAGCTTGAGCTCTGTTCTAGCTTCTCTTCTCTACACTCTTTGAACTCCTTTCTCCTATACACATCAAAATTCTTACAACTTATCTACAATATCACTCAAGTAGAGACTGAATAACAATAAGCTGCAAGTAATTCTACTTACTTGGAGAAAATTGAGGTTGCCTAATTGGATGGAGAAGTAAAGGAAATGAAGGAGATGAAGAAGATGAAGATAAAGATGAACAATGGGAAAGTGAATGAGATAATTACGGGTAAGTCATCACAAAATCAAGATAAATGATGGAAACTTACTACATGGTACCTCAATTGGGTAAAAGCTACAACTTAATACTCAAGCTTAATCTTCTAATGCAAGTAACTCCAAATCTTTATACTTTGCTCTTTTTCTCTCAATCAAGTAAGTCCACTAATAAACCCATTCTACCCCAACCGGGTTTGTTTCAACTCGACTCAACTCGACTCGACTCTATGCAAAGACTCGACTATGCAAAGACTCAACTCGGTAGGATGTCACAAGAAAACTGATTATAATTCATATTGTGAATTACATTGAATATAGAAGGACATATTAGAACTTGGTATAATCAAAATATAGAAATCCAGAGTTCTAATGTTCCACAGAGATAAAGCTTATTCACGTTTAGAATCAGAAACTCATTAACAACTTTGCATTTCTGAACAGATTAACAGTTGTGTAAATAGAATATAATCTAGCAGAACTTCAGAAAATAAAAGAAGATAAACACAGAGATTTAAGGTGGTTCGGCACCAACTCGCCTACATCCACTCCCCAAGACTCATCTTGAGATCCTCCACTATGTTATCTCTTTTCAAGGGTAAGAGACAAACCAATAATACAAGGAAATAGATCAACACCTAGATCTAACATTTGTCCCACTAGATTTTCCAAAAGTTCTAGTCAACCTCAACCCTTTCTATTTTTGCAGAGAACAAAAACTCAAATTAAGACATTAGAATTTCACACAAAGAGAAGGTCACTTGATAACCTATTACACCATAGCTTTTCACTTAAGCTATTACACAAAAGTTTTTCAAAAAAAAGCCTGTCTATAACAGATTGCAGAATCTATATAGACAGATAGAAATGCAAATATAAGCATAGGAAGACTAGAAAATGGATTTAGAAAATAGATTTAAATATCAGAATTGTTCTTCAGAAAATATTGTTAATAAATTTTCTTTTCTCTTAAAAATTCTTCTTGAAGCAAAAAGACGAAAAGAAATAGGGGGATTGAAGACAGAGCTTTGAGAGATTTAAACTTTGAACAATGGACTCATACTCTTTTGCAAAACCCATTCTTTTTAAAAGAGGAAAGTGTTTTTATATGAAAAGATGACAATCTCTTAGAAGTTAACGTTGAGATTTTTTGCTTTAATGAGCAATGAAGTTTCTGACATTTTTAAACTAAAGAGGCAATGCATGGGTTGCAATTAAAAGAGCTGTCAGGCCACTTTTAATACTCACACACGCTAGATTTGAAGGTGAAAGGTTTAGTTTAGAAAATAGTGTAACTTTTACAGCAAAAATAGCCAGTTGTATTGGAATAGACATCTATGATAAATCAGAAACTGCTTTTTAGATCAAAAACTGCTTTTTGCAGAATTTCATTTAATATCCAGCAAGGATATTTACTCTAAAGATATTTTAGATGGAAAAAAGTGAATAGTAAAGATTTTGGCTATATCCTCTTAATAAATTTATTCAAAAACATTTCAAAACAACTTTGAGAGAGAGATAAAATAGATTGTGCTTATAAAATTATTTACTCTTTATCCTACAATATTTTTCTAAGACTTATTATAATACTAACCAATAGAAAATATCTTCATTAATCTTCATGGCCTTCAAATAAAAGTCTTGGGTTGTAGGAACTTCATTTCTTCAATAATTTTCATATTTAAAAAATCTGCATAAAATAATATTAGCACATACAAAAATATTAAATTTATTTATTTTGTATAATCATCAAAATCTCAAGATAAAATTGACCCTTGAGCCAACAATCTCCCCCTTTTTGATGATGGCAAAACCAATAAATTTATCAAACATAAAATCATGTGCTCTCCCTAAATTTATGCATGTCAAAAAAATATAAGTTCTAAATATAACAGATTTATCATGAAGCAGGATTAGAACTTATATAAAACTCCCCCTGAATAAGTGCAATATAATATCTGTCCAGATTAGAACAGAATACAGATTTAGAAACTGATATTAGAATTAAAATAAGAGTTCTAAGTCTAATAATCAGAGCATACATTAGAATTGAAACTAAGTTTTAAGATGTAACAATCAGAGCATATAAAGCATATTCTGTTCACATAGAAACGAAACATGAGAACAAAAATATCACATATTAGAACATTATAAGCAAAGAGATTAAGTACTTAAATAAATATACTATGTTCTCCTCCAAGTACTCAAGCATCAAGTGTACTGTGTTCTTAAACATTAGAACAAAAATATTATAGATTAGAACATGATAAGCAAAGAGATTAAGTACTTAAATAAATATACTATGTTCTCCTCCAAGTACTCAAGCGTCAAGCAACTGGGTTATTCGCCTTTTTGTCATCATAGAAAAGGGTTAGTAAATCAGAGCAAAATAGAAATAGAAAAAATAAATAAATAAACAAAGCGAGAAAATTCTAAGCAAACGACAGGCACAAATAGAAATCAGAGCGAATAACAGATAATTGTTCACAAAACAAAATAGAAACTCAGCCAGAGAGCAGATTAGAAAGAAATTAAAGAGGTTTAGAATCGGTTCTGAGTCTTTTAGAACACCTGAGATTCTGAACAGGTGAAGTCTTAATTGGATTCTTAGATTTTTTTTTTTTTTTTAGAAGAGGGATGCAGAGGAGGTTTTCTTCCATGAACTCTATTCTTCCTTTCTTCTTCTTACACTCAGCTTCTTCTTCTTCTAAACTTAATGTTTCCTTTTCTGTTATGTCTTTCTCAGCCTTTTCTTTTTCTAAAGAATCTTCTTTTTCTTTTTCTGAACTTGATTCCATTACCAATTTAAAAAGAAAACTAAGCAAAAAATAAAATAAAAGAAATAACACACAAAAAAATACCGTAAAAAATAAATGAAATAAAATAAAATAAAATAAAGAAACAAAATAAGATGAAATAAATAAAAATAACATAGTTAAAAAAATTGACTTTTTTTTTTTTTTAAATAGAATCTGATGTAGATGGAGACATTAGAAATCAGTGATATTAGAAATCCACATCAGAACCTTATATAGCTCTTCTAAAAACGAAAACGTTTTTTAAAGTCACACAGAATAAAATTTTAAGAAATAACACAGAACATGTTTTTCAATCTCAAATATAAAAACATTTTAGAACATACTCACAGAGTTCTAAAATTAAGAGTTTAGAACTAACATACCCAGTTCTCTTCTAATCAAGCAGAATTGGCTTTCATTTAAAGGTTTAGTAAAAATGTCTGCCAATTGCTTTTTTGTAAGAATGAACTTGACCACTGTATTACCTTTTTAAACATGATCACGTATAAAGTGATGTCTGAGTTCTATATGCTTGGTTCTAGAGTGCTGGACTGGATTCTTAGATAAGTTGATAGCGTTTATGTTGTCACATTTGATTGGAACTGTTTCTAATTTCATACCATAGTCTGTTAATTGTTGTTTGATCCACAGAACTTGTGCAACACAGCTTCCAGTAGCAACATATTTTGCTTCTGCAGTAGAAAGAGCAACAGATGTCTGTTTCTTGCTAAACCATGATACAAGGGCGCTACCTAGAAATTGGCAAGTTCCAGACGTGCTTTTTCTATATGTTCTGCTTCCTGCAAAATCAGAATTACTATACCCAACAAGATCAAATGTATCATCTTTAGCATACCACAGACCTAGATTAGAAGTACCACAAAGATATCTTAAAATTTCTTTTTATAGCAATTAAATGAGATTCTTTGGGACATGATTGAAATCTAGCAGATAAAAAAACACTAAAGTGAATGTCAGGTTTGCTTGCAGTTAGATATAGTAAAGAACCAATCATACTTCTAAGCAATTTAATATCCACATCCTTTCCATTTTCATCTTTTTCTAATTTTGAGGATGGACTCATTGGTGCACTACATACCTTAGCATTGTCCATTTTGAACCTTTTTAACAATTCTCGAGTGTACTTGCCTTAGTTTATGAGGATTCCATTGTCACATTGTTTGATTTTAAGTCCAAGAAAGAAGTTTAATTCTCCCATCATACTCATTTCAAAATCACCCTACATAATCTTAGAAAATTCCTTACAAAGAAGGTCATTAGTAAAACTAAAGATTATGTCATCAACATAGATTTGTACAACTAGAATATCATGTGCTTTATTCTTAATAAATAGTGTAGTATCAACATTCCTCTAGAAAAACCATTTTCTAATAAAAACTTACTTAATCTTTCATACCAAGTTGTAGGAGCTTGTTTTAAACCATAAAGAGCTTTAGTAAGTTTGTAAACATGATTTGGTTTATTATAAACTTCAAAACCGAGTGATTGTTCTACATACACTTATTCATTTAGAAAACCATTTAGAAAAGCACTTTTCACATCCATTTGATATAACATGAAGTTTTTAAAATATACAAATGCACAAAGCATTCTAATGGCCTCAAGTCTAGCAACCGGAGCAAAGGTCTCATCAAAATCAATGCCCTCTTCTTGGTTGTAACCTTGAACCACTAATCTTGCTTTGTTTCTCATAACATTACCTTGTTCATCAAGCTTGTTTCTAAACACCCATTTTGTACCAATAACAGAACGAATTTTAGGTCTAGAAACAAGTTTCCAAACTTGGTTTATTTCAAACTGATTTAGTTCTTCTTGCATGGAAAGAATCCAACTTTCATCATTTTGAGCATCTTCTAAATTTTTAGGTTCTAATTGAGAAAAGAAAGCAACATTACCAAAATATCTTCTAAGTTAAATTCTAGTCATCATCCTTTCTGAAGGGTTGGTCAATGATATCCACTTGGGGATGATACTTGTGGAATCGCCACTCTTTTGCTAATTCAGAATTCTCATTTTCTATTTCTGGCATTTGACTTTCTGTTGCGTTCTGATCTTTATGTTCATTTTTTGGTTCAGCCTGATTTTCAATGTTCTACTCATTTTTTGGCTGTTCTAGTTGTTCTGATTGTTCATTCTGCTTTTCTTGATTGAAATCTACAACAACATCATTTTCTAAAATTCTAGAAGTAGAATCAGATTCATCAAACACAACATGGATAGATTCTTCTACAACTAGAGTTTTCTTATTAAACACCCTATATGCTTTACTATTACTAGAATATCCTAGAAAAAGTTCCTTTCATAAGATTTAGCATCAAATTTAGCAAGGTGATTTTTCTTTTTATCTAGAATAAAACATTTACACCCAAAGATGTGAGAATAACCAATGTTTGGTTTTCTACCTTTGTATAGCTCATATAGAGTCTTTTTCAGTTTAGATCTTACCAAAGCCCTGTTTAGAATATAACAGACAGTGTTAACTGCTTTTGTCCAGAAATACTTTGGTAACTTAAAATCACTCAGCATGGTTATGGCCATTTCCTGGAGTGTTCTATTCTTGCGTTCTACTACTCCATTCTGCTGGGGTGTTCTAGGTGCTGAGAAGTTATGGAAGATTCCTAACTCTTTGCAAAATGCATCAAATTTCTGATTTTCAAATTTTCTTCCATGGTCACTTCTAATTGCAGAGACGTTGTATCCTTTCTCATTCTGTATTCTCTTACAAAGATGAACAAACATGTCATATGACTCATCCTTATTTCTAAGGAAGAGTGTCCAGGTGAATCTAGAGTAATCATCAACAATAACAAGTGCATAAGATTTACCTCCAAGATTAGAAGGAGTAACAGGTCCAAATAAATCAAGGTGTAGCAATTCTAAAGTTCTAGAAATCAAGGTGTAGCAATTCTAAAGTTCTAGAAGTAGAAACCATGCCCTTAGATTTGAAAGATGTTCTGATTTGTTTGCCCAATTGACAAGCATCACAAATGTGATCTTTTTCAAACTTTAGCTTTGGCAAACCATGAACCAAGTCTTTCTTAGACATTTTAGAAATAAGGTGCATGCTTGCATGTCCAAGTCTTTTATGCCATAACCAACTAGAATTGTCAACAAAAACTAAGCATATATCTAGGTTATGCATATCAGAAAGGTTTACTAAGTATATGTTCCCAAACCTTTTTCCAACAAATAAAGTTTTGTTATCATGCATGTTCTGAACTTCACAATAAGAGGGTTCAAAGATCACTATTCTATTTTTATCACAAATCTGAGTTACACTTAACAAGTTATAATGTAATCTTTCTACTAAGCATACATCTTTTATTGAAGGATTAGAACCTACCACTCTAATACCAACGATTTTACCTTTTGCTTTGTCTCCAAAGCTCACTATACCTCCCTTTTTCTTTCCTAATCTAGGGAATTTCTTTCTATCACCAGTCATATGCCTAGAGCAAACGCTGTCCATGTACCACATTTCTATTTTCAGCTCACTCCTTAGGCACACCTGAAAAGATCATACAGATTTAGGTATCCAACTTGTATGGGATCCTGGAGGATTAGTGGTAACAGGTGTAGATCCTTTTACATTTATCTTACTATTATTTTTCTTTCTGTTGAGACTAACAGATTTTTCAAATTGCTTTTAATGTTCTAAAGTCGCAACATTAAAAAGAGCATTTTTCTTATTAGAAACATGATTTTGTCTTGAAATGCTATCATAACTAGAACTTGTTTTTTTTTTAGAAAACGATTTTGAAATTGACTTTAGAATTCTAATCTCAGTTTTCAAAGATTCATTTTCGAAATTCAGATTTTTACATTTTTCTTCAAAAGTGTTTCAGATTTTTAGAAAATTTATCATTACAGTCTTTAAGATCTTTGATCTCTATGATAAGATCTTTGCATGTAACTTCTTGATAGAAAGCATCTATCAAATGATTACATTCAGTTTTCAATTTTCTGAAATCTTTCTTTAGAACTTTATGCTTTCTAACAAGCTTTTCAATTCAGTGCAAAGGTTATTATAAGTATCTAGAAGATCACTTTCAGATTCAAGTTCAAAAATTCTTATATTGCTTTCATCACGTTTTTGGCCTGTTGCATCTGCTTCACTACTTTTAGCTTTCTGTGTTGAAGTCAGAGTGCTGATTTCATTGGAGTTAGACTCGATAGTAGCCATTAGACAGATATTCGCAATTTCCTCCTAGTCACTTTGACTTTCAGAATTAGAATCGTCTGAGTCACTCCAAGCAGCTACAAATGCTTGGTTCAACTTTTCTTTCTTTGACTTCTTTTTCAGCTTAGGACAATTAGGCTTGATATGACCGGGCTTGTTGCACTCATAACAAACCACTTCAGAAGGTTCTTTCTTAGGCAAGTTGCAATTTTTAGGTGAAAAATTCTTTTTGATAAACTTTTTCTGTGGCCTTCCACCCTTTTTATAGAACTTCTTGAATCTCTTAGCAACAAGTGCTAAATCATCACTATTAAGATCAGAAGAACTTTCTTTACTAGAAAATACTTTCAAAGCCAGTCCTTTCTTTTTTTTTTTTTATCTTCTATGATTAAAGAAGATTTCATCTCTTCTGAAACAAGAGCTCCCATTAAATAATCATAGGTTATTGGAGGTTCTTTATAGTTCATTACAGTTCCTATAGAATCCCATTTTTTAGGTAGAATTCTAAGGATTTTCTTAACAAGCTCATCTTCTAAAATTTCCTTTCCAAGAGTTCTCAAAGAATTAACTATATTTGTGAATCTGGAATTTAGTTCAGCTATAGTCTCTCCCTCTTTCATACTAAACATTTCATATTCTCTCCAAAGGATATTAATTCTGGGTTCATTCACTCGGTCAGTACCCTCATAAGTAACTCTAAGTTTTTCTCCGACTTCCGTTGCAGACTTACATCTAGAAACTTTGTTATATTCTGTTGGATCTAATGCACAGTATAGAATATTGATGGCTTTTGCATTTATAGAAATGTCATTCCAATCAGCATCAGTATATTCTTCTTCTGTTTTTAGAACTCTTACATTTTCAACAGTTTTCATAGGAATATAAGGACCAGTTACAACATTCCTCCAGCAATTTATATCAATTGATTTTATAAAGTTTTCCATTTTGGTTTTCCAGTCAAAGTAATTAGAACCATTGAACAGAGGTGGTCTATAAACAGATTGACCTTCTGAAGATGTAAGAGGAAGTGGGACTGCCATTGGATCTTTTCTCTCAAGCTGTTAAGCTTCGGTAAGTTAAGAGCCAAGAGCTCTGATGCCAGATTGTGGGTCCCGTTTATGTATGACATAACCCAAGAGAGGGGGTGAATTGGGTTTTCTAAAAATTTTAACTTTTAAAAAAAAAAATATCAGAATTCTGTTGCAACGGAATTAGAAAGCATTTGTGAGAGTTAGTTATCAAGTTTAGAACTTCCTCACAAAGCTTATTGCAAGATTAGAAAGACTCTGTGAAGAATAATTATTGCATTTAGAACTGTTTCACAAAGCTTAAGCAAGTTTAGAAAGACTCTGAGAAGAACAGCTATTGCGATTAGAACAGCTTCACAAAACTAATTGCTATTTTAAAAAGATTCTGTGAAAAATAGTTATTGCATTTTAGAACAGCTTCACTAAGCTTTAAACAAGATTAGAAAACTGATTATAATTCATATTGTGAATTACATTGAATATAGAAGGACAGATTAAAATTTGGTATAATCACAATACAGAAATCTAGAGTTCTAATGTTCCACAGAGATAAAGTTTATTCACGTTTAGAATCAGAAAACTCATTAACAACTTTGCATTTTTGAACAGATTAACAGTTGTGTAAATAGAATATAATCAAGCAGAACTTCAGTAAATAAAAGAAGATAAACACAGAGATTTATAGTGGTTCGGTGCTAACTCGCCTACATCCACTTCCCAAGACTCATCTTGAGATCCTCCACTATGTTATCTTTTTTCAAGGGTAAGAGACAAACCAACAATACAAGGAAATAGATCAACACCTATATCTAACCTTTGTCCCACTAGATTTTTCAAAGTTTCTAGTCAACCTCAACCCTTTCTATTTTTGCAGAGAACAGAAACTCAAATCAAGACATTAGAATCTCACACAAGGAGAAGGTCGCTTGATAACCTATTACACCATAACTTTTCACCTAAGCTATTACACAAAAGTTTTTCAAAAAAAAAAAAAACCTGTCTACAACAGATTACAGAATCTATATAGACAGAGAGAAAAGCAAATATAAGCATAGGAAGAACAAAAAACGGATTTAGAAAACAGATTTAAAGATTACAACTGTTCTTCAGAAAATGTTGTTAATAAATTTTCTTTTCTCTTAAAAATTTTTCTTGAAGCAAAAAGACGAAAAGAAATAGGGGGATTGAAGAGAGAGTTTTGAGAGATTTAAACTTTGAACAATGGACTCATACTTTTTTGCAAAACCCATTCTTTTTAAAAGATGTAAGGGTTTTTATATGAAAAGATGACAATCTCTTAGAAGTTAACGTTGCGATTTTTTGCTTCAATGAGCAATGAAGTTTTTGACATTTTTAAACTAAAGAGGCAATGCATGGTTTGCAATTAAAAGAGCTATCAGGCCATTTTTAATACTCACACACGTAAGGTTCGGAGGTGAAAGGTTTAATTTAGAAAACAGTGTAACTTTTACAGCAGAAATAGCTAGCTATATTAGAAACAGACAGTTGTAATAAATCAGAAACTGCTTTTTAGGTCAGAAATTGCTTTTTGCAGAATTTCATTTAATAGCCACCAAGGATATTTACTCCAAAGATATTTTAGATGGGAAAATGTGAAAAGTAAAGATTTTGGCTATATCCTCTTAATAAATTTATTAAAAAAACATTTCAAAACAATTTTGAGAGAGAGATAAAATAGATTTGTGCTTATAAAATTATTTACTCTCTATCCAACAATAATTTCCTAAGACTTATCATAATACTAACCAATAGAAAATATCTTCATTAATCTTCATGGTCTTCAAATAAAAGTCTTGGGTTGTAGGAACTTCATTTCTTCAATAATTTGCATATTTAAAAAATCTGCATAAAATAATATTAGCACATACAAGAATATTAAATTTATTTGTTTTGTATAATCATCAAAATCTCAAGATAAAATTGACCCTTGAGCCAACAGCGAGCAACTAGAGGAAAGGGACTACCACTTTGGCTCTCTGCTCTTCTTCAAGCTTGAGCTTGAGTGGCACTAGATCAGGTGACGTTGTTGATCCCAGGTGAGCTCGGGCACTTCCATTGCAAATACAAGAAATGGGTGAGGTCTAGAAGGTAGGCTAGGTCTTCCCGACCGAGTAAGAAAGCAAGGTAAGAAAGGTTCACATTATTGACCTCATTTCTATATACTATTAGGAGAATTTGGATGAAATGTGCTTGGTAAGTGATGAGCGTTGGGGCTTTAATGAGTGCTAAGACTGGGTAATGATGAGCACTAAGGCTCAAAGTTATTTAAGCTTGGTAAAAGACGAGCATTAGGGCTCTGATGAGTTCTAGGACCCAATAATGACGTGCACTAGGGCTTGGGGTTGCTCAAACTTGATAAGTGTTGAGCATTGGGATCTGTTGAGTGCCACAACTTGATAATGATGAGCGCTAGAGCTCTAAGCTGCTTAAGCTCGCTAAATGATGAGTTCCTGATGAGTGCTAAGACTCGATAATGATTAGCGTTAGGCTCAGAAACCCTGTAAAAGATGAGTAATAAGGCTCTAATAAGTGCTACGGCTAGGAGTTGCTTAACACTATTGATCGCTAAGGAACAAAGCATTTTCTAAAAGTATAAGACATACCTAACTATCAGGATCTAAAGAAAATCCCAGGTCAAGCGACCTTCCTATTACACCCATTTCTAAGGATCCCAACTCTTAGATGAAAAAAAACCTGACTTTTATAATATTATTTAATGAATATGCATACAAGTTTTAATGAAGTACCATACATGAAGTATTCTATAAGGTTCTCTATGCATATCCAAGGTGGTTCTGCTCCTCTCATTTTTAAGCTTGAAGGTGTCAAGTCCAAGTTGTTGGGGATCTCATATGGTCTTTCCTAGTTGGTTCCAAGCTTTAGACTCCAGCTGATCCTATTATGATTTTTTTTTCCTCATACTTGATCTCCTACTCTGGAACCAAGAGTGAGCACCTTGTTTTATCATATTTCACCATTTGTTGGCGACAAGTGGCTGCTCGAACATTTATCATGTTTCTTTTTCTTATGATAAGTCTAGAGTTATTTTAAGATTTTCATTATTTTGATTGATAAACTATTGTACTCTTTACTGGGTCACCAATTTTCACAGGTATAATGACTTTCACTCCATACACCAATGATAATGGAGCCTCTCCTATTGCTCACATTATAGTAGTTCGATAAGCCCACAATACATTATTCAACTCATCTACCAGTTGGATTGCTGATGTACTATTTCTTTCCTTTAACCATTACAAGGTTTGATAAAATCATAAGCACCTCCTTACCGAGTAGGAGATGAATTGCCTAATGGTTGCAATTCTACCATCGAGCTTTCAGACTTCATTTATATTCTTTGGTGGGTGCATCTCTAAAATGGCTCATATCTTCTTACGATTGCCTTTAGTCCCTCAATAAGAGATCATAAAGCCATGGAACTTCTTTTCTTTAACCCTAAACATGCACTTGTCATGATTAAGCTTCATGCCATAACTAGTTTACAATTTACTTTTCCGAACTCCACAAGTACAAATAGTACTTTTTTGAACTTCTTAAGTGTGAGTAGTTAGAAACTCGTGTTGCAAAGCAAAATCCACAAAACATTTTTTTTGCTTTTTTTCATTTCTTCCTCTTTTTTTTTTGGATTTGCTTGTCCTGTACATTTGACTGAGAGATGCGTGATTGCCCTAAAATTCCCATAAGTTGCTAGAGGCAATACTCCTTAATTTGATGTTGGATTGCTTTTATGCTTTCTCCATGCCTTTTATACTTGCTCTCTACTTGTTCCCTTTTTTTATCAGGAAATGTTTGGTCATCTAAGAATCCCCTTAAGAGTATAAGTGATCTTCCCTTTATTAATTCATTTAAATCATTGCGCTTTGCTTACCGCTTTCTTTACTTGCCTTGATGGGAGATGTGTAGTCATCCTAAAATCTCCAAAGTGGTTAGAGGTGACACTCCCATTTATTAATTCATTCATTTATCACTTTTATTTATTGCTTCTTTAAATGCTTTCCTTTGCTTGCTTTATATATCGTCATGTATTTGCTCGTCTTAAATATGTATTACTCGACAAAGCATTAATATTTTAATTAGACCAGTTACTTGATTATTTAAAAAAATCAAGAATCTCTGAGTCGTTTTTGATGTCGATGATTAGTGCATTTTATCCATTTGGACCAATGTCAAGAGTCAAAATTAGAGTTTTTCTAAGATTTTTCCCTTAAACTAAAAAAACGTAAGTGGCAACTCCTTTTCAAAGAAAGCAATTACATTAAATAGGCTTTTACATCGTGAATCTAACTCAAAATGGACGTTTCAATTCCATTTTAACGGATTGGACAAGGCGATTAGGTCAGGATGTCACAATATGGTAAAATTTTTATTAAAAAATTGAAAAACATTATGTTGCTATCCATATTATTATTTTACTTAAAATGGAAGTTGATTAAATTTCAAATAAAGATTTGAAATTTATAAATAATAACTAGTCGCATGCCCACACGTTGTGCAGATTAATACTTGTAAATAATTGATACGATTTAATTTTGAATGAAAAATGAAAATAAATTAATATGATGAAAAAATAATATTTGTCATTTTCTATTTTTTAAATTCTTTGACTGTGATAATAAAAACTGCTAATCTAATTTTTTCTCTAAATTTAAAATTAAAAACAATAAATATTATGTACTAATAAATTAAATTAATAAGAAACTCACTTTCTTAGCTAAACTAAAAAGAATAAATATAAATATTGCTTTTACAAATTAAAATAATCACTCAAACCATAAAATTACCTTAATGGAAAAAGAAAGAAACTTTATGAATCGTTAACTACAAGTGTCTTTTACTCAAAGTATTAATTTTTATCACTATCTAAAAATATGTTGAACATAAAAAAAAAAAAAAAAAATTATATGATAAATTTAGCAGATGTACTATTCATATTCATAATACTCAAAAGGGAATTCAGATTTAAAAAAGATTAGAGAATAATTAAATTATAAAATAATAAAATATTACATCAATTTATGGTGTGTTTATTAATTATTGAAAAACTAATTAGTTTTATTATTAATAAAAAATTATCATTTGGATTATTAATTATTGCAAAATAAAGAAAACAAAAAGTTTTTTATTAATGAAAAATTTATCATATGATTATTAATTATTGAATAAAGAAAATAAAAAGTTTTATAATTTGATTTATTCAAATTAGATAATTAAATAAAAATGTTAAAAGCTCCACATCACCGACTAAGTTCACAATATCATATCATATAAGCAGATTTGGCTGGACTTTTATATGTTTATATAAATATTTATTTATTGGTGTTAAATTACTAAAATTAAACTCTAAGTTGAGAGAGAGAAAAATAGAGGACATTGACAAAAATAATATTATTCTAAAAGCTATTTACTAATCTAATATTTGTACGCAAGGAATGTTGCACTAAAATTACAATGTTAATTGTGATTTTGGTGCAATACAAAAACTAATCCATACTGACCAATAAAAAGTAATCAAAGAAATAAATAATAATTTTTATTTTTTGAAGAATTTGCCAAATAAAGTAATGGTTTTAATAAAAGTATTTAAATCATCAAGTCAAGTTTTCACTAAGACACAATTTATTCAGTGTTTTAGTGTGGGATGTGTCCATTAGTCAACAAAAAGTACATATGAGAATATATTTTATAAGGAATCCATCAAATTAAATAACAATATTAATAAAAAATTTAAAATAATAGCATTTTTTATTGAAATACATAAATCAATTAGTTATTTTTGGTGCATAAATATTTCGAGTTAAATAATAAAGGTGCCACATAAGCTTCCTTACACACTTATAAATTACCAAAGTGCTTCGAGTTTAACTTTTAATTTATCAAAAGTTATAAAGTGAATTATTAGTCGATCCTGTTTCATCTTATCTTATAATTTCTTAATGTAATTGTATACTCAATTGTGCTCTTATTTCCACAATGCCTTTCAATATAGACGAAGGAACTTCAATATACATATCACAATTGAACATCACCAACACCTAAAATTCATTATCTCATTGAAGACAGGTGCAATGAACAAAGAAATTTTGTATAAAAATCCATTTTATGCTTCAACCTGGTCCTCCATTAATAGAGTTTTCTTGTGTCTAAACACTAGAAAAAGTACAAAGGCAAAGGAGATGTGAAATGACATCTATTTATATCACAATTGAACATCACCAACACCTAAAATTCATTATCTCATTGAAGACAGGTGCAATGAACAAAGAAATTTTGTATAAAAATCCATTTTATGCTTCAACCTGGTCCTCCATTAATAGAGTTTTCTTGTGTCTAAACACTAGAAAAAGTACAAAGGCAAAGGAGATGTGAAATGACATCTATTTATATTTTAGTTGAAGCCCTGCTAATAGACAATGTAACTCAAGTTTTCCCTGTGACATATAATTATAATGAAGATTAGGGACTCAATATGCTCGATCCATCATTTTTTGCACCACAGTCTGAGGAGAGTATATATCTGAAATATTATAAATTTCATCGAATGCTCATTACAACCTGATGATTATAACACCTGAAATGACTTGTATGTTTCAATGAAAAAGTGCTTCAATTATTTAAATATTTTTTATTAAAATTATTATTTAATTTGGTAAATTCTTAATAAAATGTTATTATCTTGTATTATTTCTTGTATTATTTTCGGTGACTAGTGGTCACATTCCATATTCACACTAAAACTCTCAAATGAATTGCGTCTCAGTGAAGTGCCATTTAATTATCTAAAAATATTTTCCTCTTATATTGAGACCATCACTTTATTTGGTGAATCCTTCACAAAATAAAAATTATTGTTTATTCGTTGAATTATTTTTTAGTGATTATTATTCACTACGAATTACTTTTTATATTGTACCGAAACAACCAATTAATACTAAGGTATAGTGCAATATTTTTTCCACTCTAATACAAATATTAAATTTGCAAATAATATCAATCTAATATTAACTTGATAAATAGTCTTTAACAATATAATCTTTTGCCAATGTCCCCAAAATAAATAGTAGTAGTATATAACTTATATATCAAAAGAAACAAGGGAAAGTACAAGAGACTTATTATTATGATGTGAAAAAGGTTCACTGTATTGGAAACACGTAAGAGATAGATTGGAGTTTTCTTTCCATATCTTCGTAAAAAAAAAAAAAAAAAAAAAAGTACATATCTCATAATCTTATTCTTTAAGAACATGTCCATATCAAGGAATAGGCAATAGCATATCAACACAGCCTATCACATGGGCATTGCCAAAATCAATCAAGTACAGAGAAAATGACATCCACTCACTCCTGTCTATTTTTTTATTAATTAATTAAAAAATTAATTTAGCTGACACAAATATATAGGATCCCAGTATCTAGGCCCATCCCCTTTGTCCTTAATCTATGAATCTTTGATTAGGTTTTGG
This sequence comes from Jatropha curcas, assembly GCF_041381405.1. Taxonomy (NCBI): domain Eukaryota; kingdom Viridiplantae; phylum Streptophyta; class Magnoliopsida; order Malpighiales; family Euphorbiaceae; genus Jatropha; species Jatropha curcas. Next base: position 21,229,906 of record NC_143160.1, on the reverse strand, counting down.
ACCCCACTTGTGAAAAGTTATGTCTGTGTCATAAAAGAAGTCCACTTCCCATATTTATCCATATTCCTTACACTTGCCTGGCTAACTCAGTTCCAAACTCTCAACCATATTTTATGGACTCAATTAATACCAAATGGGTCCCATTGTGTACATGTGTATATATATATTCTCTTTAAAAAAAAAAATTTTACATATTAATAATTGAAAGTTTTGATTAAAATTATTTAGAAGTTTAATTTTTAATATATTATATATGTTAAGTAAATCAGGTATTATGCATTTATGTATTTATGCTTTGTAAAATATGAGTTAGGCTAAAATGCAACCTTCCACCCTAATTGTCCATTCATCTATCACCTTAATTGACAATGTTGCTTCCTTTGTTCTCTTACAATCCACTTTAAGAAAAGGGTCCCCACAGTCAAATGACAACTTGTCACCAAAATAAAGCAAGATGATCTTAAAGGTGGGAGTGGAAAGGGGAAATCTTAGAATGATGAGTCATCACCACTCTCTGTGGGTATTAGTTTTTCTTTGGGAACTTTGATGACTTTTCAAAGCCATTGGATTATTCTGGGCAGATGGATTTGGTAGGGATGTATTGATGGTGGAGTAGAATCAAAGCTAGGGATGATATGATAATATCCAAAAGGATTTTTCTTACCATTATTCCTTTGCTTTATCAAAGTGTTTCGTAGGCATACTTTTTTTTTTTTTTTAAATAGTCATACATTATGCAATAGAAAAAAAAAAAGATTTTTTTTTCTGAAATTTATTATCTCCAATAATTTTATAAAATTTTGATAGATTTATGAATTTGAACACCAAATCATTACTTACAATAATATAAAAATTAACTTGTTTTATGTAGCTTTTAGCGTTTTGATTTACTGCTATTTTTTATAATGTTCTTGACGTTTGAACTAATTTTTAGAGGTTACGGTAACATTTTTATATTAATCCATGTAAGGTTTAACTTTTAACATTTAATGAAAAACTACTCAAATACCTACTAGTTATTCAAACAGTTAGCATCTACGAAAATAGTTAATTTTGCCACAAAAGCCTTTAGTATTTTTATTTTTTTTGATTTAAGATTAAGAACATTTTCAAATTAATTTACCTTAAAGTAAAACTATTTTTTTTCTCAAAATAATGATAAAAAAAATACATTATTTCAAATTAGCTTGATATACTATTCCAAAATGCTTATCATTTAAAAATTATTATTATCTTTATCAACTGAATTAATCCTTTGATTACTATTACTACCACTAATTTATTCCATTGTTGAATAAATAAATATCTTACAAGCTCAGATACAGGAATCCAAATGGAAAGTAAATTAAAGAAACTAATTTATTCTTCACCTTTGGTTATAATGATTATGTTTTGCTTTTTGAAGTTTTCAAAAGCTAATAGAGTTTTCATAATTCAGCTACCTAACATCAATCATAACCTCAATGAATGTATATATATTTTCAAAAATGATGAAGATGAAGAAGATTAGAGCCAACTCATTGTCTTTAGAATAGAAAAGCCCATGTGGAGAGGAGGTGATGTGTTCTTTTTAAAGGACATGTGAAATAAGCTCCACCATAGCTGTAGACCAACATAAATGGACCAAAATCTTTAGATACAACCACTAAAATCCTATGGATGTTTTAAAAGTTTTTTTCTACATTATACCAATGGACCATAATTGCTCATGGTTAACGGCCAAATCATACATCAAATATTTTTAACTTGAGTATACTGTGTATCTACATTATAACCATATTTTTAACTGTTGGGTGTTATCTCATGCTACCTCCGCCAAATAATATTTGTCACATTTAAAAAAATAATTTATTCTAAATTATTTATTACATTTGTGGTTTTAAGGAGTAATCATTTTTTTTCCATGTTTATCCTTGTATATGCCTAATAATTATTTGGTATTTGGATATTAAATTAAATGTAATATAGTTAATTTATTTAATTATTTATTGTAATTTACACAAATTTAATGATTTTTCTAAGAGACGTAAAATTTCAAATCTGACAAGTATTTTGAAACAAGATATGGGACGGAATGAAAAATATTAAAAGGTATACAAGTGATAAAGGCTTACTATCCAATTGGTTAGTGGCAAATCATTCAAGCCCTATTTGTCCCATTTACGCTGTACCACCTCAGGTCTAACAGAACACTGTTGGACTTTAATTCAAGTGCAAAAATTTTGAACTCGGGAATTGGGTGGGCAATAGTGAGGCTGAGATTACGGCCCATACCCGAAGTTCAGAAGTTGCAATACTCTAATCTTGTTTAACAAAAATCAAGTCCAAGTGAAGTAAACTGCTCATGTGAATGGTGGAAAAGCATCAACAAAATAAAAATTATTGTTGCCCATATTTTAAGATTTTAATCTTAGATATAGTCATTTTCACAGTTTTTTGACTTCTGTTTTCACCTTTTACTGTGATTTTGTTTATAGGCAATTATATATAAATATTTGATAGAAGGAAGAAATTTAAAAATAATTATTTCGAATTTATAATAAGATCATGGATCGAATAAGATCATGAATAACTACTAAGCGGATGAATAGCTACTAAGCGGAGCGAGCAATCGCTTATGACACTTTTTTTTTTTTTTTTAAATATCATATTAAGAAGAGGAAGAATAGAGGGAAGTACTTCCTCTATCAAAATGGAAACATTAAAAGAAGACGATGTTAATTTAGATAGCTCATGAGCAACCTAATTATCTTTCCTACGTGTATGAACATGATAAGAAGATAATGACGACAACAAAAGACTAAAAAGAAATCAATCTGGTTCCGTAATCAATTTCTGGAAACTAATGATAATTGACATGCTGAACCAACGACAAAGCATTCAATTCCAAGAGACCAAGATAAGAGAGGAGAAGCTTAGCTCCATAGCTATCCAAAGATCAAACTTCGCAGCTTTCACCTCTGCATGACCAAATGGTAATGACATGATTTACAACTTGTAGCCATAAATTCACTTCGAAAATTTCTTATAACAAGCCTAAATCACACCCTTGCACACGAAGAACTGAACTTCAATAGTAACTTTATAAGCATCAGCAGGTGGTAGAATCCACTTAACACTATCAACATTATTCAAAGAAGAAAAACCTATGGTATTGATAGACTAACAAATAAATCAAAGATATTAAATATATTTAATATAGACAATGATACCAAGCATTACGACAATTATATGGAGCGTTACAACAATTGTACCGAGCATTACAAATCACTAAAAAATTTATAACGTTCGGTCAAAGAAAGCATTTATAAGATATTCATTCAGTATTTAATAGATTTGTCTCCCACTCATAATGGGACAATGACTATTTTGTCTACCTTATAAATATATGCTATTAGAAGGGAGAAAAAAAAATAGTTCTATTAATACATTCTACTTATGTTTTCATTCATTTTTTACTTTTATCAAATTGGTGCGGTGAACATGGAATACACCTTCTACAACAATAAAATAGAATCATTAATCCATCTTCTAATGAAATCTACCAATTAATATCGTCCGTTGGAAATGCAAATTATTTTTCACCAATTAAGAGTTCAAGGATATGGAAGAAGTACCTAATGGCCTCGCAAATAAAAGATAAGTTTATATTGATTTTATTCTATATACTTAAATCATACACATCAAAATTTTACATTAACACGTCGTGTAAAATAATATTCTTTAATTTGTTTTAGAGAATTATGATATTATAATATACATAAATACTGTATAAAAATTCATATCTTATTAGCTTTTTGATAATTTATAATTTATAAAATGAATATACAAATTCATTATTTTATGTTATGTACATGCGTTTCCATATATAATTAGCAATTCCTATATGATATTTTATTTTTTCAAGTACCAACACCATAGATGAATTTTTGCTAGTAACTATTTGAAGCAATCTCATTGGTGACAAGAGAGAGCATGAGAAAAATAAAGTGAAAAAAAAGTTGATTGATGTATGCATTAAGGTTGATTTTCTTTTCCAAGAGAATGCTTCATTTGGTCTTCAAAGCTGAACATAAATGATTAGCAAAATGTCAGGGGATCTTTGATAGGAACCGATAAATATGCCAAACATTCTAAATATGCCGAACATGCAAAATTTTATTTCATTTGGCATGGGCATTATAGAACATACCACAAGCACGTACCTTAAAATACAGAAAAAGAAGATGAACAAGATTTTCTTAATTGTTTGGTGAAGCGATAAATGGTGCGACAAAAAATTAAATTATATCAAGTAATGATGTCATCAAAAGAACAGAAAAAGGTAAGTTTTCTCTCAATATACATTTTTTATTTTGTTCATATATTCCTCCTTTACAAGATGAAGTAAATTTAATTTGGCATGAAATTTTGATTGACAATTTAATCTTCATTATTGTCTAGATTGTCTTATAATAATTATATTATTCGTGAAATAAGTATTTATTTATTTGAGTCATATAACTATATAATTTATTATAGAACCATATATATTTGATTCCATTGTCTCCAACAACTTATATGTGTTTACAATGGATTTAAATCATGAACTGATGGTGCATAACCAAGTCCAAAAATGAGAAAGAGGTGTTGAGCCAATGCAAAAGTATTTTAGATAAAGAAAGCATAGCAAAAATAGTTAGCCATACAGAGTCCTAAAGAGGCCAAGTTCATGCTGAAATAGTTGTGATCAAGCTTAAACAGTTTCAAGCTCGAGCACTAACATTTATTAAGCTTACACAGCTCCGAGTCCTGGCGCACATTGTTCAGTCAACTCTGGCTCTCATCATTTAGACCGACTCTAAACACACTCACCAAAATATTTCGAGCCTAACAAGATCAGAATTAACTATTAAGGCTTAAGAAGCTCAAAGTTAGACATTCAGAAAGAAAAGTTTGAGCTCATAATATTCTGAGCCTAAGAAGCTTAGAATTAACTATTGAGGCTTAAGAAGCTCAAAGTTAAAAATTTAGAAAGAAAATTTCGATCCTAAGAAGCTCATAATTAACTATTGAGGCTTAAGAAGCTCAAAGTTAAAAATTCAGAAAGAATTGCTGCAACGAGGTAACCCATAACATAGATATACTGTTATGGATCAAGGTACGCTTCCGATTATTGTATATTCTTGTCAAACAAATTCTATGAATAATAGATCTGGGCTATATTAAAGATTATTCAACATGTGGTATTAGAGCCTGTACCTATTCTAGATTTGTGTGATAGCGTTTTGTTTGGCTTAATTAATGAAAATTAATTTCGTATTGTGAAATTGATTTATATGGTATAAGCGAAGCCAAAATTATAGAAATTTGAAAACTGTTTGTTTTCTTTATGCTTTATAAATTATTTTGTTGTTATTTATAGAGAATGGTTATGACATATTTTTGGGTTATGTCGTTAAAGTTTTGAGATCTTAATTTAATCTCATAAAAGTTTTGCATAAATCAATGTTTAATGAATGGAAAACTTGTTAGTCACCAAAGTGGCCTTGTTTGGATTGTTTTAGACATTGATTATGCAGTTTTCAATTGTTCATATTTGTGTGATGCAGTTATATGACATGAAAGTTAAAATTGAACAATTGAGTTCGTTGATTATAATTTGTTAGGTTACCCAAAGGTAGACCATTAATTATAATCAATGACATTAAAGAGACTTGTCATTGTACTAATTAATATGAATGTATATCCAAAGATAACATGCATATTGTATGGAGCATTATTGAATAGTTGAATGAAATATATATATATATATATATATATATATATATATATATATATATATATATATATATATATATAAGTAACTGGATTCCAGAAAGGAGCACAGGCGTGCTGTGATGAAACACGGGCGTGCTTCTCTCTGACTTGCATAAAGGCTCGCAAGTTGCTCCACAATGAAAGTCTATTAAAGTATTTTTCTTCTTAGCATCATTAATGATTAAAGCTATGCATTTAAATATTACCCAAAGGTGAATCTAGCTGCATAATTAAAGTTGTTATTGGTTTGAATCCATTTTATGTTTACTCAAAGCATTAACGTATGAGTATATGTGTAATGTTGCAGCTTCTTTTAACATGTTTGCTATGGGCACTGGGTTGATTAAGTTCAATGGATTGAACTATGCTGATTAGTTCGAACAAATCCATTATAAGTTAGGAGTTCTAGACTTGGATTTGGCATTAGTCTCTGAAAAGCCAGCAGCCATTACAGAGACCAGCACTGAAGCTGACAAGTCCCATTATGAGGCTTGGGAGTGGTCTAACAGGCTGAGCTTGAACTTAATGAGGATGACAATGGCTGAAAATGTTAAGCCATCAATGCCCAGAACAAACAATGCTAGAGAGTACATGCTGAAAATTAAGGAATACTCCCAATCGGACATAGCTGACAAGTCCATCGTAGGATCCTTGATAAGTGAGCTAATGACCAAGAAGTTTGATTGGTCACAATCCATTCATGATCATGTGACTGGCATGCAGAATTTGGCAGCCAAACTGAAATCAATGGGAATGGATGTGAGTGAATCCTTTTTAGTTCAATTTATTATTAACTCACTTCCTCTTGAGTTTGGTCAGTTCCAAGTGAATTACAACACCCTTAAGGAAAAATGGAACATTCAGGAAATCAAGGCCATGTTGATACAAGAGGAAGGGAGATTAAAGAAATTGAAGGAACACTCCATCAATCTTTCCAATTTATTTTATTAGTTTGATAATCAATTTTAATTGTTCAAGTGGAGGAAACAACTCTAAAATCACTAACAAGCTCCTTCGATATGTAGTTAGCTATTTTAACTCGGTCTAAGTATATATCTTCCAATAGTGCAATCAAACATGAATTAAATCATTAAGTTTTATGGTTTGTTTATGAAGCCATAGCCTAAGGTCGTTAACTTATGAAAATCCCTACGAGTATAGCTCCTGCATCAAATTATTATTTTCATGTAATTTATTACCATTTTCATATTAAAAATCCTTCTCTCGATAGTGCATAAAATAAATCAATCCAGGGAGAAAACTCTGCCTGGAAGCGTTAATTTCAATAATGAATTATACTTTGAAAAAAGAAAACCAAATCTAATAATAAATTGGAATAGAAATTAAGCTACATCAAATCCTTAGTATGAGAGTTTAATTCGACATAGTAAATAAATTAAATTCAAATAAACTTTAAAATATTCTCATAATCAACATGAATATTGAAAATAAAACAAGAAGAGAGTTTAGAAATAAAAACTAGTCGATAATTGACTTGTAGCGCTTCCTTGAATCTTGATCTCGAATTTGATTGCTTAAAGTCTTGTAAAAAGAAACAATGTAGAGAAAAGAATATGGAATAATGGATGTGATGTGTATCCCCCCCCCCCCCCTTAGAAATCTCTCTTTATATAGACTTTATAGGGTGACTTCAAGTTCGAATAGGAAAATTAGTCAACTTCTTGAGAAAGAAATATTATTGTAATAGAAAATTGATTTAGTCTTGTATTTCTTCTCAATTAGGAGTCCCAGTTGATCAAATAAGATTAGAAACCAATTAAGGAAGGTCCCACACTTGTTTCCATGCAAATCTATGTACAAACACGTCCAAAATTGACTCCTAACGTGGGCTTGGCATAGAATTTCGACCCACTTGAATTTTCAAATTTCTTAGAGACATGGTGGTGGCATCTGACACGGCCAGGCCGTGTAGTTTACTGACTTGGCCATGTTGAGCTTTTATCTCCATTTTTTAGCTCCAACCTTCTTTGATGCAAATGTTGGCTATTTTTCTACTAAAAACCCTTCAAATGAAGTTTATCAAAATAATTAAAAAAAATAAGAAAAATTAATTTAAAACATAAATAAATCTAAATAAAAATTAATCAAAGTAATTAAAAAAACTAAAATTCCTAATAAAAACTAAACTCAAAATACTATAAAAATAAGACTATCAAATCTCAATACAAACAGTATAATCGCCTTAATGATATTTATGGCTTAGAAAATGTTATATTATTTTATGATTATATTATATTTATTATATTCTTTTATTAGAAGTCACATGCTTTCATGCTTTTGATATTTACTTTATATATTATCACGAGTAAGATGATCTCTTGATTAATGAATATTTGTTGAAAGAATATTATAATAATATTATTATATGTTCATGAATTTTTTCTACAAAGAGATTTTGAATATGAATTTATCAATATTTTGTTCATGAACATTATTGGAACTCCTGAAGAGTTTTTAAAGATTATAGTTTTCTTAAAGGAAGAGATCGAGATGAAAGGCATTAGAATATAAAGTTTGTCTCGACCTGAAGATCGAATATTTTATAAATGAAATTTTATCTATGAATCCACATATATGACTAAGTTATTAAAATGATTTTATGTAAATCCCAATTACTTTAAGGTCATTTGATAAGAAAATGACCATTTTTCAACTTCGAGAAAATTATGAAGAACTTATTGGTTTTGAAGTACTATATCTTAGTATAATAAAGATGCTAATGTATCTTGCTAGTCGTATGACTAAATATAAGCATTTTCATAAATTTCATTTACAAGATATAGTTCTTCTTAAATATGAAGAAATTGAATAGAGTTAAATATGTATTTTGATATCTCCATGGCATGATATATGTGAGTTATTTTATAACTAACATGAGAAGGAGTAAATACACACTATACTCTTTTTTCCTTTAACTAAGGTTTTTTCCCACAGGGTTTTCCTGGTAAAAGTTTTTAATGATGCAATATTTCAACGCGTATTGAAGAAAAGAATAATGTACTCTTTTTCTTTACTAAAATTTTTTTTCCCACAGGGTTCTTTCTTAGTAAGGTTTTAACGAGTCATATTCTTTGAAGAAATGACATCCAAGGAGGAGTGTTATGAAATAAGTGAATATCCTATATGGGCTAGAAGTCTGTATTCTTAATTACTACGAACTCCATCTTCCTGATTTGTGTAAGACTCTATTAGGGTTCCACTTACGTGACTATATATATGTGGCTTCTCAACAATAATATAGACACTTTCGTTTTCTCTCTATTCTCTCTTTGCTTCCCCCTCTGCTATATATTTTTCTAAGAGAATTTGTCATGGATTTATACAACTACTTGATTTTTTTAGGCTAATTGCAATTATATTTATTATATTCTTTAAATTTTATATTCATTAACCATAAATTAAGTTAACAAATTATAATTTTATTTTATAAAATATTTTAATTTAAGTATCGGTTCTAATAAAATATCTTAATACTTGTTCTGGATTCACTTTAATATTTGTTCTACTTTCCTAATATTTAGGTAAATATTATTATTTTTTGTTTATATTAGAAATTAAAAAATATAATTAGTAAATTTATCATTATGAAAAAAAAAAGAAAATTTTAGTTTTCAGTATTAATAATTTTCTTTTTTACCATATTTTTATTCTTTATAGAATTTTATACTATTATATGTTTTAGCAATTAAATTTTATGTTGTAAACCTATAAATAAGAAGAATTTTTTTGCTATCAATAAATAATTGAAATTGAGTAATTTTTTAAGCAGTGCATTAGATTTTTAAATATCACTAATTCTTTTAAAATAACTAGTCTTTTTATGATGTACGTTGCACATTTTTCGTACTTGTTCAAATCCTTATGTCATTATTCACTTTTACTTGTTATTTATACTCTATTTTATTTTTTTAATATTAAATATGATTATAATTTTTGTCTTATATGATTTAGATTTTTATAATGTTGAAACAAAAGTTCATATGAGATTAATGTGAATATAATGGTTAATTAATAAAACAGCAATGTGTATATAAACATATTTAGTTCAATTTATGTGGTCATTTATCTAAATTCTATAATATCATCTAATAAACTGTATATGTAAAATTCTTCAATATCACATAATAAATACGTTTCAATATATATAGATTTATAAGATATAATAATAAAATATTATATATATTTTTAAATTAAAATTTTCAACTTTTCGTCATCCACTCGTATATATGTTCATTTTATTTAAAAATAAATTATAAAAAGTAAAATTTAAAAATTTTGAAAGGCATAATTATGTTTATTCTGTTTGAGAATTTATTTTTTAAAAATTTATATTCAATCAAAATATACAATCATAAAGAAAAAAAGAAAATTATAAAAAAAAATCTTTTTTTATCTCTCTCATAAACAAAATATTTTAAATTATAATAAAAATATAATCAAATATTTAAAAATAAATTTAAAAATAAAACATAAAAAATTTTAAAGTGTCTCATTATCATATATAAATTTATTAAAAAATAAATTTAAAAAAAATAAAACTTAAAATTGAATGCTTAATTATCTATATGTATTTATTTAAGAAATAATTTTAATAAATTATATCAAATCAACTAATAAAATATACTCTATCTATCTCATTTTGTTTGCATGGTTTGACAAAACACGCATATTAAGAATTTACTCAACAAAAATTATTTTGCCTTTGTTTACCCTTAACTCATTAAGATATTAATAAAAGTTCTTCATTTAATGAACAATCATAAATGTTATTATGAAAAAAATAATTATTTAAATATCTAAATTTAGGAACCTTGCAAACATTTTAGGACATTCAAAAAAAAAAAAAAAAAAACAAGTAAACAAAATAGGACGGAGGGGGTAATTTTCTAATTGGTCACTACTAAGGTTATTTTAGAATATTCAAATTTCATTAAGGGAACTATGAATAAACTCACTATTCCCCATATTCCCACATTTGTACATAGTATAGGTGAATGGTGTAGGTAAGAAAATTAAAAATTTTTCTCAACCTTTTTTAAAATTAATATAGACCGTTTATACTATATATATATATATATATATATATATATATATATATATATATATATATATATATAAATTAAAATCATGAGGATGTAAAAAATAATATAGTATAAATGCAATAATAAAGAAATAATCAATGAAGATTTTTTTTTTTTTAGAAAAATCCAACTAGAATTTCATTAATTGAAAACTATATACAGATATGGGATACAGATCAATATGTTTCTATATTTTTATATAGGAAGCCTAATAATAAACCACTTATACAAAGAATAAAAAAACACAATTTTGATTTGAAGTATCTGATCGAGTTCACAGAGTATAATATTTGTGCCATATGGATTGCTTGTTCCACTTGGTGGCTATTCATGGCCACTGTTTAACTCCATGGTCTTTTTATAAATCCGATCTGATTAACTTTAAATTTCTTCCTTCTATTGGAGAGGAGATCTGCACTTTTTTCTGCATAATTATCCAAATAATAAATAAAGCTACACAAAAAATCACTATAATGGTAATAACAATAATTCAGAACTAGATCTGAGGATAAATTTCAATATATGGATAACAATAATCCCAATATATGGGTGACAATAACTCAAATCTGTAAATTGATTTAAGAATTATCTGCAAAAGGAAAGGGATGACCACCCGTGAGAGCTCACCGGTGGCTGCCTATAGAATAAGAGAGAAAAGGTTTTAGGTTTTCAGAGAAAGTTGAAGAGAGAGAGAATATGTAGTCATAATAACAATGAAGATTGAATACTGTTTACTATCACAATATGAATATTAATCAAAATGACATTAATCTAACGTTATGTAGAGAAAATTTTAGTTGTTTGAAAGATATACGAAGTGAGATATAGGAGTGGATATCTTAGCCTATCTTGGCATATTATATACTGCTCCTAACCATATTACAATAGTCTTTGGAATATTACAGTTAAATCATTGATATATAGGTGTAACTTGAATCAGAATATTTCAATCCAAATCGAAATTTCAAATTAAATGTTAATTTGTAATGGAATTTTGAAATATAAAATTTAAAATGGAATGTAATTTTAAAATATTGATATATGGAATATGGAACGGAAACAAAATATAAAATTTCATATTCCAATCCATATACCGATTTCTATTGTATTATTCTTTAGTTTGTAATTATATATTTTAAAATAAAATATTAAATTAAATATTATAGTAAAATATTTTTAGTTTTTCATATTTTTAAGAAAACTTTTATCTAATTGTAAAACTATATAATTTAATGGTATATTTTAACCTTAGCTCAAATTAGTAATTAATATATACTATGTGCTTGAATAGTCATATATACTTTCTTAGGTGGAAAATTATGATTTTAGTTATAGTGTCTTACCTTTTATTAGATTATACAGTTGAAACATTTTAGTATGCTTAGGCTCGTAATATACATTTTTTTTGTAGATTTAACACTTTTTAATGGATTTAGTGACTATAAGTATCGATGTATCCTAATATGAATAGTATTGTTTTTTGTTGATTTTATAATATTATTATTAATTATTAAGCTGTTAATTATATGAATTGAATTATTAAATGTCAAGCGTGAAGTATACCTAATATCTATAAACATGTAAAATTAAATATTTTAATTTTTAGGTATATGTGATATTAATTTATTATTTTTAAAAATTAATTATGTTTTTTAGTATGTATATATAAAAATATGGTGAGTATTTTTTATTAAATTTAAAAGTTTACATCTTAAAAAATGTTACAATATGTTAAATTTGTATTTATGATTAAGAAATTTGAAACTACCGAATTTCAAAGGAATGATATGGAATAAAATTTGAAATTCTAAAAACTATTTGGAATGGAATAGAATGCAATTTTAAATTTTAAAATATTTTAAAATGAAATTGGAACGAAGGTAATTTCATTCCATACCTGAATTACACCCCTATCGATACAATAAATAGTCTATCAATGAGTACAGACAATATGTAACGCACATTCAAAAATTAATTTATAATTAATTATCCAAATATAAATTATAGCAATTTCAGTCAATTTATTTTTATCTTATTTTTGTTTTAGCCATCCGGTGTCTGAAGTCTACTGGTCCGAGAAATTCGGATTCGTGCGAGGCAGGTCACAAAGGGGGAAACTTCACTCGATTTATTGTTATTTTACTAGTATAAAAAACGTGCTTTGCATGATAAAACTCATTATATTTTTTTTTCTAAATATAATTAAAATGGGTTAAACTCCTAATTAGAATGTGATTAAATTTATAATATTAATATAATATATTTCATTTTGTTTCTCACTAATGAAATAAATTTGATAAAATTATATTTTTTATAAGCACCATTAGTATTCTTTATTCGCGCGCGCATATATATATATATATATATATATATATATATATATATATATATATATATCAAGTCCTTATGTTCTTAATCATACCAACTATCTTAAACATATTTTATATCCAAACATTAAATAAAATCTCATGCTTATCTCCAAATATATACACCAAACTAATTTATCATTACATGCTTAAGTTATAATTCAAATAACATAATATCCGAAAATGTAATAATTATACATGCCATGATTCTTAAGTACATCAAACTAATTCTACCACTACTAAAATAGTCGCTTCTGGTCTGAAGCTACTCTTTTGATCTTCAAGTAGCAACCACGGACTTCAACCTGCGCGTGATAAAAATCAACGCGCTGAGTATAAAACTCAGTGGTGCTCATAAATGACAAACTTACCAATGTTGCACTGGCAACACACTTAAAATATAAATTTTCATCAAAAGAACATACATTTACATTTATAGCAAAAGAAATATCAAATAAACTTATAATTAATAACATAAATAATTTAATTCTTCCAAATCACAAATTCATTATTTGGACATTTATTATGCCAATACACATACTATTTATTTTAAAACCATGTATCGAAATATCATGCCTTGAAAATTAATTTGAGAACATAATCATTTATTTCCAAACTAAGGTTTACTGAAATAATATAATCTTATTCATTTAAGTGCCTTACCACCCTAAAGTGGTTTGGCCTCTTAATGAAAACCAAGGGGAGGAATTTTCTTCTCCAACCAAGCATGCTAACATAACTCTTATGCACCAAGGTATCCATTTCTATCCTCATCATGCATTATCTAAACTAATTCCACACTTTATCCCAAAATTTCCAACAATTTTTCCCATTTATGTCCATTTAAACATATCCACAATAACACTTTTCAAACTTATATCTTATTTTTGTCAAATAAATCCTCAAACATACAAATAATCAAGAGAACCTCATCACACATGATTCATACATACATTGATCCAAATAAACCCATGATTCAAGGCATAGGAAATTTCCAGCATTAATATAACCTTGACCTTTGCAGGGTTTTTAAGATATAACTTGAGTTATAGGTCTCCAAATGGAACAAAATCAGATTAATTAGAAAGCTAAGACAAAATGATACAAATGTTATGAAGGGATCATAGCCCAGATCAATCTGCAAGGTAGCAAACAAAAGCTAGGAACATAGACCAACAGTCCAGACCTAATTCAGCAGAACCAAGTCCCATGTTTATTGAATTACTCCTTAACCAAACACTCAAATTAATTCAATCCAAAACCTGAGAAGTCTCAAGACACAGGGCAACAACTCTCATGAAGAACTCAGAACATAATCTTGCCATTATAGTGGTCAAAATGGGCAATCAATTCAGTGATGCATGTGGCCCGTGATAACACAGTCAGTTTGGGTGTTTTAGACATAAGTTGAGCTATATATCTCCAAATTGGACACAAGAGGATGGGTTGGAAAGCTAAGAGAGATACCTGCAACTTTTATGAAGGACTCAAACACAAATGGAAACTAGAAATGATCAAAAAATGGTCCTTAATCTCACTCAATAATCCGTTTTTCCCAAATTCAGCTTACTTTAACCATGAAAGGAACATGAACAACAAAGATACAAGGTAGAAATGTCTACCACAACATAAATACTCATCACATATCACCCAAGAGCATGTAATTGCAACCAAAATTCAACAAATCAATCATTTCATAAAAAATCCCAAAATATCCACATAAGAGCATAAAGGTGTGAACCCCTTCCCCAAATGTCATATAGGCATGTGATGCATATGACAAAAGGAAGAAATGCACGTGAGTGTGTGAGTCGCCACCTTGTTTAATTATTTAAGGGTAAACTAGGAAAAAACCCTAAGTGACTCCATTTTTAATTAACCTAGTTACTAGATTAATTATCCCAATGATTAAGGCACAATCTACGAACCCGAGACTATGTCATGCCGATAAACTAACCGATGAATGAATGCTTTGCAAGGTAAATGATGGATTAATGAAATGTTTGAGTGATTTTGACTTGCCACCCGGGGTGAAATCCCGGACGTGCCTACGTACTTCCGTTTGAATGGAAGATCAAAGTCAACGTAGTTCGATAGGCCTCTTTTAGAGGGCTTTGAATGATATGCTTAATGCATGGGTGTGTGTATGCTTAGTGCATGATTTTGTGTATGCTTTGTGCATTTTGTGTGTATGCTTTGTGCATGATTTTGTGTATGCTTTGTGCATTTTTGTGTGTATGCTTTATGCATGATTTTGTGTATGCTTTGTGCATTTTGTGTGTATGCTTTGTGCATGATTTTAGGCGTTTTGCCAAAAATTGATTGATTTTTAGGCATGTTGCCAAAAATGTTGATTTTAATGGCTTTTAGCCAAAATGATTTGATTTAGGCAATTGTTGCCAAAATGTGCGATTTAGGCGATTGTCGCCAAAATGGTTGATTTTAAGGCCTTTGACCAAAATGTGTTGTTTTAGGCAATTAGTTTGCCAAAAATGTGCGATTTAGGCGATTGTCACCAAAATGGTTGATTTTAAGGCCTTTGGCCAAAATGGTTCAATTCTACGACTTTTAGTCGAGAAAGATTGATTTTAAGGCGTTTCGCCAAAATGGTTCGGTTTTACGACTTTTAGCCGAAAAAGGCATTTTGCCAAAATGGTTCGGTTTTACGACTTTTAGCTGAAAAAGGTTGATTTGTAGGCATTTTGCCAAAAAATGTTGATTTAGGCTTTTAGTCACAATTATTGATTAATTGGACTTAAACCGGATTTGTTCGAAATAAGGCAGTTGAACCGTAGTTATTAATTAACTAGGCTCTTTTAGCCAATATTGTCGGATTTAAACTTTAATACCACGATTATTGATTAACCGGGCATTTAAGCTTAATCAAATTAATTTAAGACGGTTTATTTGTCTAAATGATGATGTGAATGCGTTTATGCAATTATAGAATTATTAAGAGTAGAAAAGAAGTATGCATGAAGTGCTAAAATTAAATAGGCAGAGTTTCGTTTACGTACCTGATTTAATCGTCGACCACTTCTTAACTCCAGGTTAAGCTCCTCGTTTAGGTATATTAATTAATTTTTAATTTTATTTAATTTTAGTGGTCAAATATCACAATAAAAATTAAATTAAAATGCAAAAAGCGGTAAAGAAAACGCAAGGAGCGTGAGAGGGAGAAGGATTCGTCCGTCAAAACAGACAAGGCGCACCAGAAATGGCTGAAAATGGCCTATTTATAGGCCATTTTCGGGTCCCGGGCGGCAGGTGCCGCTGGGAGGGCGGCACTGCCGCCCAGGGGGGCTGGGCGGCAGGTGCCGCCTGGCTCGGCGGCAGGTGCCGCCCGGGAGGGCGGCAGCTGCCGCCCGTCGGTGGGGCGGCAGGCCCCGCCTGGTCTGGGCGGCAGGTGTCGCCCAAGCTGGGCGGCAGGTGCCACCCAGGGGCGTGGGGGGCCAGGCCCCGCCTGCGCGGGGCGACAGGCCCCGCGCGTGCTGGGCGGCACGCCTTTCCGGCGCGGGGCGACAGCCCCGCGCGCGGGCGACAGCCTCGCCCGCGCGCGCTGGTCGGCAGCCTCGCCGGCGCGCGGCAGACCGCGGCGGGGCGACAGGCCCCGCCCGCGCTGGGCGGCAAGCCTTGCCCAGGAAGTGGGGCGGCAGGTGCCGCCCAGGCTGGGCGGCTGCTGCCGCCGTGGCCGGCGGCCGGCGCCGCCGTCGCCGCCGTGGCCGGTGTGGACACCGTGCCTCGCTCCGAGGGCCTTTTTGGGAGTTCCGGACCTCCAAAAAATATTCCGGGACCTGTTCCGCGATCCTCGCGATATTCCGGACGTTTTAAGTACCATATTGACATATTTTCGATGAACTCCCGAAATAGCCTCCGGTCCGGCCGGACTGTTTGCAGTCCGGAAAAACAGGCTTTCTGAGCCTCAAAATTTGGGTATTCACAGTTGCCCCCCACCGTCGACCATAAAAATGATTTATGGGAGTCGGTGGTTGTCTGAAACGCAAATTTTGTAGGCGAAAACTGGACGCGTCTAGAAGACCCGCCTCTTGACTATTTGCTTATAAATAGCTTGAAAAAACTCATTTTCATTCATTCTAAACTTTCTAACCTAAGGAACTCTCTCAAATTCTCTCAACTTCTAAAGCTTCAAAATTCTTTTCTTTTCTTTTTTTTTTTTTTTTCTCATGGCTTCCTCTGATCTGAGCGGTGAGGAGTACCTGGGGTCTCGCTTGACGAGGTCAACCTTACGGCGGACGCTAACACTCACGCCTCCGTAACTGGCATCTTTGCCCAGGTAAGCCTACCTTTATGGCATTATTATCATCTTTTTCAGGCTAAAGTTGGGAATTTTCGGGCCTTAGGCCGAATTGTGAATTTTTGGGCCTATGTGGCCGAAAATGTGAATTTTGGGCCTCTGTGGCCTGATTGTAATTTTTCGGGCCTGTGTGGCCGAAAGTGTGAATTTTGGGCCTCTGTGGCCTGATTTGTGATTTATGGGCCTCTGTGGCCAGATTGTGAATTTTCGGGCCTGCGTGGCCGAAAATGTGAATTTTGGGCCTCTGTGGCCTGATTTGTGATTTGTGGGCCTCTGTGGCCAGATTGTGAATTTTCGGGCCTGTGTGGCCGAAAATGTGAATTTTGGGCCTCTGTGGCCTGATTTGTGATTTGTGGGCCTCTGTGGCCAGATTGTGAATTTTCGGGCCTGTGTGGCCGAAAATGTGAATTTTGGGCCTCTGTGGCCTGATTGTGAATTGTCGGGCCTCTATGGCCAGAGTGTGATTTTCGGGCCTTAGGCCGAATTTGTGAATTTTGGGCCTCTGCGGCCGAATTGTGATTCTCGGGCCTCTGTGGCCGAATTGTGAATTTTTATTTTCTGTATTTGCTGTTTTATTAGTATGCATGCTAAGATATTATCCTTAGTAAAGAACCAAGGGACAATTCTTATATTACTTTACCTTTTAGGATCCTTACATTAAATTGGATGTGGCTGAAAATTCTATGTCCGAAATCCCGATCGAGATATTGGATCCGAGCCACCCGGTCGGGGCAATCATCAATCCGTCCCGTCTGGGTTACTTGAGGCATTTTGATGCTGGCCGAAATAGCCACAAGGAGTTGCTGGGTGCTTTGGCCGAGAGATGGTGGGACACTACCAACACTTTTCATTTTTCTTGGGGCGAGATGACAATGACCCCTGTGGATTTTTCTGTGATTACCGGAATCCCTTTTGGTATTCGGACGATTGAATTATATGATGACTGGAGGACAGAGATTTCCCCTGATCGGATGGCGGAATTGATTGGTATAGACCTGCCTCGGATTGTCGGGCCAGGTTCTGCTATTCCAGCTTTGAGTGTTTCCAGGCGCTGGCTATATCTCCAAGCCCCCGGCATTTATGCTAGACATAGGCGGGGAGAGCTGACGGCTACTCAGGTGGCCCGATTCACTTTGTTGCTGATGTTTGCTTCGACCTTTTGGTCCAACAGGAAAGAAAGGTTTAATCCTTCTATCTTGAAGAGTTTAGAAAACCTAGCCCATCTCACGGAGTACGACTGGGCCGGCGCTATTCTGAGCCGTATGTATGATGACATGTGTGGTCTGAGTCGGAGCCACTGTAAACTTAGCGGGACCTATTACTTCTGGGAGGTAATGCGAAGAACATTCTGTATATTTTTCTATATTATTAGCCCTCTTTTGACTCTCGTTTCTTCTTTTTTGCAGATTTGGGCGTTTGAGTATTTTCCTTACACTCGCCCGGAGCAGATTCATGCAGATCTCGGATTAGGGCTGGTACCTTTAGCTTGGAGATGGTACCGAACAAACCTTCATACCAGTCGGCATAAGCACTCGCTAAAAGACCTGAGAACCTTTTTTGATACGTGTAGCCCGGCGCAGGTATGTGTTCAGTAATTCTTGAATACGTTGAATAAAAAAGATTTATCAACATATTTGCATCTTTTTTTTTTTTTTTTTTTTTTTTTTTTTTTTTTTAGGTTGAGGTGGGGGCGATGGCCATTCGCCTACAGAGCTGGATCCAGGTTGATCCTCATTTCCAGCGGTCGGATGACTTGTCTCGGCGGAGGGTGATCCTGTCGCATCCCGTCCTGAGATGATATTACTTAGGCGAGAGAGTAGACTTTCAAATAAGAGGCTGTCGTTCCATCCCTTATCCTCCTCCCGGGGACATGCGAGCGGGCAGGCAGATGACTCTCACCGATGCGCATACTGAGGGTATTCCGTATGGAGAGTTCATCTTGGAGGGAGATTATGCTGAGTTCTGCAGACTCTTTCTGATGCAGCCTATTGGATCGCGGCTTGACAATTTTCAGAGATCAGCTCCTTTCCATCCGCCCGCCACCCGCTCTTCTCGGGCCACGGGTTCTTCGAGTAGGACTCCAAAGAGGAGGCCTACGACTGATCCTTCTTCTCTACTCGGGCTGAAGGTTCATCTCAAGCCGGCCCTAGCCACTCGGCCGGCCATTCCAGGGCTCCCCGGGCTGTGACAGAGGCTACAGGGTCACTTCATTCAGACTTGGCCAATTTACGTCTTTCGTACAGCATTTCCTACCATACTCCTGACGCTCCTTTAGCCTTTCGAGAGGTCTCGCTGGAAAATGTGGATCGCTTGGCTCTGCCTTCTGAGGACATTACTGAGGTAAGTAAAAACTGTTAAATCTCTCACAAAAACGATTCATAAGACATTTGACGTTCATTTGCATTTTTTTTTTTATAGGTTCCTGTTGGATTGATCAATCAGATGATGGAATTGATGCTCGGGATGCAACAGGAACTGTCTTCGTCCTGGACTCGTGAGGCTTACAATGATCAGAGAAGGCAGAGGCCCCGTCGCTGAAGCCATGATTGCCGGATTTTTCTGTTCCTCTTTCTTTCTTTCTTGTCTGACTACTGTACTAAACTTTGATCGTGCTTCTGTACTGTATCGTTGTACTGAGTTTTATTTTGTACCTGCACTTGGTTAGTATTGAAATATATGTATGCATGTTTATTGTATTTGAAACAAAATGGGAGGACTTCATCATTTTGGCTTATGGACAAAATACACTCTTTTTTTTTATTTATTTATTTTTTTTTATGCGTGGCGGCCGCTGCCGCCATCATTCAGTGGCAATTTGGCGACCGCTGCCGCCGCCATTCGGTGGCAATTCGGCGGCTGCTGCCGCCCTCATTCGGTGCATTTTCTCCTATAAAAGCTTGTTCTTTGTTTCGGCTCTTCACTCATTCCTTATCTTCTCTCTTCTTCTTTTCTCTCTGTGTTTATCTTTTCTAAAGAATGAATCCTTCTTTCAATCATAGCATGCACAGCTGGGCTAGGAGTCTCTCCAAAGTTGAAAAGATCAACTTGAAGAGGTATGGCCTCTCTCCTATCATTACCCTTAGGGGGGTAGTGATCGACTGGAACTTTTTATGGGCCTGTATCAGACTCTGGGACCTTGAGCCCCACGTTTTTCGGTTCGGGGCCATGATGGAGGAGATGTGTCCTCTTTTTGAGGAGTTTTGTGCTATCATAGGGTGTGACCCTAATGCCCCTTTAGTCAGGCATGAGGTTAAAGTCGGGTATGTTCGGTCATTTGAAAGTTTATTTCAATTCAGCCGACCACAAGCTAGGGCGATGATTGTTGACGACCAGAAGGCGATTCTGCTGCCCCTGATTGATGAATTTTCAGAGGTTCTTTTAGATGACCCAGACCGGATGAGGCTTAGGATGCGGGCTTTTGTATTTTGCTTATTATCTGGTTTCTTGTTTAACAAGGACCCAGGCTTCGGGGATCTGCGATTTTGCCCTATGATTCGACAGATGGAGGACATGAGTTGCATTGGCGGCATTGTGCTGTCAGAGACTATCCGGAGCCTTGACAGAGCTGCTCTAGGCTTCGAGGACTGGACGGTTTCTCCGATTATTCTCCAGGTACTTCTTTTCTTCTCATCTCTTCCTTACTTATTGTTTTGGTTCATTCCCTTGTAATAGAAAGGATCCATTACTCAGGTTTGGTTGAAGGATCACCTTCAAGTGGTCGCTGCTCCTACCCGTTTGCCTTACAACCCTTCTCAGTATCGTATGCGGAGGATCTTGATCACACACCCGTCTGCTGACGCATGGACCTCATGGCTGATTGAATTGGGTCCAAACGAGGTATTGTGGTTTGTTCCCTGGTATGACACCACCTGCTTTATCCAGGTTAGCTCTCGTCATGCTCGGGTTTACCTTTTAGGCCTTACACACTGTACTTGGTATTGTGCTTCGCGCGTTATGAGGCATATGGGAATAGATCAGACTGTCCCGATTGTGGATGACTCTTCATCTGATTCGGCCATCACTCCGGGAGTTACCCGAGCCGTCCTTAGAGCTTGGGTTAGAGACCATCTGATGGTTAGGCCTTTACCTAATCCTGCTGGTGTTCAGACTTCTCCTGAGTACCGGTCTTGGTTTATGACCATTGTCTGGCCAGTTGAGAAGCTGAGGAGGAACGCACTGCTGAGTGTACTTGAAGGTTGGACTCAGGCTGACGCTGGTAATGAGGCTGGGACTGATGAGAAGATTCTGTTGGCTCCCCAGACGGACGAGGCGGGGGAGAGTTTAGCGGCTAGGGATGACTCAGAGGACATTGCCCCACGGAGGCGACGGGCCATTTGAACTCCTATGGGTTTTTTTTTTTTTTGGATTTTTTTTTTGTTTTTGACTCTTTTCGGTATTTTGGCTTTGGACTTTGGATGTATGTTTTATTTGGACGTGGACTCTACTTTCTTTAGTTTTCTGCTTGATTTTAGACTGTTTGCCTTTGTTGCTTTCAATTGGGCATGTCATTTGACTTTTAAGCTTTCCAAGCATTTTCCAACTTTATTTATTCAAGCTCTGATTTTTGCCTAAGTCGCCCATTCGGGTTTTCAACTTAGCGAGCTACCCATTTTTGCCTAAGCCGCCCTTTTCGGGTTTTCAACTTAGCGGGCCCCGATTTTTGCCTAAGCCGCCCTTTCGGGTTTTCAACTTAGCGGGGTTTTTTTTTTTTTTTTTTTTTTTTTTTTTTTTTTTTATCGGCAAAAGAAAGAATTATGAAATGGTATGTTTTGTTTTTTTTTTTATTAATGTTTAGACCGTACCCAATGAGGGCTGCCTACATATCTCCGATATATAATTTCTTTTTTCCGAAGAGAATCAGGTCTAATGTAGTTCGTTTTACATTATGCAAATGATTACAATTTACACAAAATATCTTTTTAACTGATCTAAATTACATGGATTAGTGAATTCCAAGCCATCCAAATCAGTCAAAATAACGGCTCCGCCTGACAAGATCTTCTTCAACACATACGGTCCAGCCCAATGAGGACGGAACTTCCCCCGTGGATCTATGACCGGTTGTCTAATTTCCTTCAGAACCAAACAACCTTCTTCCAGTTTCCGGTCTTTGACCCTCTTGTTAAAATGTCGCGCCATTCTTCTTTGATAAACTTGAGTTTGGTGGATTGCTCGCAATCGCTTTTCATCCATACCCAAGAGCTGCAAATGATAATTCTCAGCCCAATTTGCTTCACTGATCTGGCTTTCCCGGATAACCCTCGCCGACTGAACTTCCAGCTCAATAGGCAATACTGCTTCCATGCCATATACTAAGGAATACGGGGTCGCCCCAGTAGGTGTTCTAATTGAAGTCCTATATCCCCATAAGGCATTCGGCAACTGTTCATGCCAAGCTTTGTGCTTCTTAATTGTCTTTTGCAAAATAACTTTTATGGCCTTATTTGCAGCTTCTACAGCCCCGTTTGTTTGTGGACGATAGGGTGAGGACTTATGATGTTGGATTCTCGTCTCTTTCAACAAATTAGCAAATTCACCCTGGAAGTGAGCTCCATTATCCGTGGTGATCTCGAATGGCGTTCCGTACCTGCAAAGGATGTTGGTACGAACGAACTGTGCTGCCTTCTTGGCATTCAGAATCGAATAAGAGGCTGCCTCGATCCACTTAGTGAAATAATCTATAGCAACCAAAATGAACTGGTGACCGTTGGAAGCCTTCGGGTGGATTTTTCCGATCACGTCTATGCCCCAGGTCGCGAAAGGCCATGGTGAAGTGATAGGATTCAGATTGACCGGAGGCTGTTTTTGCAATTTAGCAAAAATTTGACATTCGTGGCACTTCTGTGCATGCCTCACACAATCTGCCTTCATGGTTGACCAGTAATAACCTAGGTTCATGATTTTTCGAGCCAATGCTATCCCGTGCATGTGTGGGCCAGACTCCCCGTTATGTAAGGAATCCATGATGGTTTGAGCTTCTTCCTCATCAACGCACCTTAGGTGCAGGCCATTCCAACTTCTTTTGTACAGACTTCCCCCAGCAAGGAAATATCCGGATGCTAGTTGTCTCAATGTCCGTTGATCAGTTTTGGTGGATCCCTCTGGGTAAACTTCGTTCTGAAGATAATTCTGTATATCCCAATACCAGGGCTTATCGTCGACCAAATTCATGATGTGTGCTGGCTGTTTCTGTAGCCGCACTGTCAAGGGTCGAATGACTCGATCTTCTTCTACATTGACCATGGAGGCTAGAGTGGCTAGAGCATCTGCAAACTGATTTTTAGGCTCGTGGCAAGTAATGGAAGGATAAACCATCAAATTGTTGAGCCAATTCATCCAAGCGTTGTAGGTAAGGAACCAAACGCTCTTCTTTAATTTTCCATTTCCTTAAAGCCTGGGAGACTATTAAGTTGGAATCTCCGAAAACCTTGAGGATCTTTATCTCCTTTTCCAAGGCTGCTTCTAACCCTCTTATGCAAGCTTCATACTCGGCTTCATTGTTAGTGCAGTTGAAATCCAATTTGACTGCGATTGGGATGTATTCTCCACAAGGAGTTTTGAATACAACTCCAACCCCATTTCCATGGTAATTCGAAGCTCCATCGAAGTACATCTCCCAGACTTCACTTTCTAAGCTTAACAAGTCTTCATCAGGAAATTCCACTTCCAGCATTTGGTCTCCGACCGGTAATTCAGCTAATTGATCAGCTAAAGCACCGCCTTTCACGGCCTTCCGTTGTACAAACTTTAGGTCATAAGCTGCAAGTACTGATACCCACTTTGCCATCTTACAGTCAAGAACCGGCCTCTCCATAAGGAATTTCAAGGGGTTCGACTCAGAAATAACGTACGTAGTGTAAGACGAGAGGTAGTGCTGTAGCTTGGTACAGGCCCAGACTAGAGCCAGACACAACTTCTCTATTTTATTGTACTTTAATTCGTATTCTAGCATCCTTTTGCTGAGATAATACACTGCATTTTCTATCCTTGTATCTTCTGCTTGCTGAGCTAACATTGCACCCATAGCTTCTTCCGTGACTGATAGGTACAATAGCAAAGGTTTCCCTAGCCTTGGTGGCTGTAAAACCGGCGGGGATAGCAGATATTGTTTCACTTGGTCGAAAGCTTCCTGACAATCCTCATTCCACTTGACTGCTACTCCTTTCCTAAGTAGCTTGAACATAGGACCACAAGTGTCTGCCAGTTGATTGATGAACCGGTTGATATACTGTAGTCTTCCCAGGAAACCCCGGACTTCTTTTTCCGTCCTCGGAGCTGGCATTTCCAGAATGGCTTTGGCTTTTGAAGGGTCAATCTCTATGCCCTTCCGACTGACCATATGCCCCAGAAATACTCCGGATGTAGCTCCGAACAGACACTTTGCTGGGTTGAGCTTCAGATTATACTTTCGAAGTCTAAGGAAGAACTTCTCGAGCGCTGTTGTATGTTCTTCAGCTGTTTTTGATTTAACAACCATGTCGTCCACGTACACTTCTACCTCTTCGTGAATCATGTCATGGAAGATGGCTGTCGCCATTCTTTGATAGGTTGCCCCCGCATTTTTGAGCCCAAAAGGCATAACTCTGTAGCAATAAGTTCCCCATTCCGTGATGAATGCCGTTTTCTCTTTGTCTGGCACATGCATCATTATTTGGTTGTATCCGACAGCAAGATCGGTCAAGGAGACCATCTCGTGTCCCGCCATTCGGTCTACTAACAAGTCAATATGCGGTAGGGGGAAGTCATCCTTCGGACACGCCTTGTTCAAATCCCTATAATCAACACACATTCTGACCTTACCGTCTTTCTTCGGCACTGGCACAATATTTGCTAACCATGTTGGGTAGGCGATAGGTTCTATGAACTTGTTTTCCAGTTGCTTGGCCACTTCTTCCTTGATCTTCAAAGACCATTCTGTCTTCAGCCTTCTTAGCTTCTGTTTTACTGGCTTAGCCTCGGGGTATACTGGGATTTTGTGTACCGCTATTGCTGGGTCAATTCCCAGTGATGTCGCTTGCCTTCCACATGAAGCAATCGGCGAACTTCTTCAAGCATTCACTGACTTGTTTCCTGTTAGCACAATCAAATGCAATGTATGTATATTCATTTTCTTCTTTGCCAATTATTATTTTTTCTTTTTCATTTTTTATTTCGTTTATTTCTTTTTCTTTATTTTTGCTTGGAAATGCTTGGAAAGATAGACACGCGGGGTAATCAAGAATCTGCAAACCTTTATTGATTATGACGGAATCGTCTTCAAAGATTACATCAAATTTGAAATTTGGATTTTCAAAATCCAACACAGACGACTCAGAATTGGGGCTGGACTCTGGCTCAGTTTCATACCCAGGGTCAGACTCAAACTCAATACAGGACTTGATTACAACTTTTGACTCTAGGTTCGACTCGGGAGGGGGTTCGTAAGCAGCATGTTCCTCCTCGGTGTACCAGTTGGTGAGAGGCCCTTCATTCGGCTTGATTAGGCTCAGTAGATCTTGGTCTTCACCGTTTCCTGTAATGACTGCAACCTCATCAAAGAGACTAGGCTGCATGAAGTCTTCCACTTCCGGATCGGTCTTCGTTTCAGGCTTGTTACCCCATACATCAGAGAATATTTCTAACCCAGGCAGCATCTTTTTAGCAGTCGGGCAGTAAAATGGTTCTTGGAAGTTACGATAAGGAATCGTCTCTCCCGATTTGCAGAAGTGACTATTTAAAGTCAAGAAGCGTGATGGCATCTGTATGTTTTTCTTCTTTCCTCTTCTGGTCTTCTCAGCACGGTCTTCATCAGTAGGCTGATAACCTAGCCCGAAAGTCCCTTCATTCACCGGACATTCCCAGGCTTGCAATGCGGGGTATGTCTTTCCGGACCTTGCCATATTCATTCCTGGCAGATAGGACATTTTCAGCATTAAAGGAACTATGCAATTTATCTGCACCGTCCCGAAATCAAAGAGAATTCGGGAGTTTGTAGTCTTCCCTTCTATGAACTGCACAGTGTCAAATTGAAATCCCGAAAGGGGCAAGTTGGTAGTCTCAGGGTTGACCTCAAAGAGAGGCTCGCCTTTCGGCTTTTTCAACTGATTGTAGTCATCTCCCTGGATAGTAATAACCTTGTCCTCATAAGGAAACTTGACTTTTTGGTGTAAGGACGAGGGTATTGCCTTGGCATGGTGGATCCATGGTCGACCCAAAAGTAGATTAAAGCTGGTCGGTACATCAATTACCTGGAATGGGACTTCCATCACAGCTGGCCCGACTGTCAATTTTAGCATAGCAACCCCCAATACTTCCCTTCGGGTACTATCTTAGGCTTTCACTATCTGGTCAGATGGAATGAAATCTGTCTCTTCTAACCCCAAACAGCTGGCTACCCTTAGTGGGCAAACGTTCAATGCTGACCCATTGTCAATGAGAACCATGGGTACAGTTTTGTCTCTAGTCTGAATGGTGACATAAAGAGCATTGTTGTGACTGCTTCCCTCCTTAGGTAAGTCATCATCAGAGAACCTGATGCTTTGCATTTTAGATGATTGAGTGAGGGTGGACACTAGCACTTCAGGGCTAACCTCTACCGATGTCTGAAGTTGGCTCAAAGCCTTGCAAAGAGCTTGGCGATGAGGAAAAGATGATGCTAAAAGTTCCCAGATTGACACCTTAGCTTGTGTCTTTTTTAATTGTGATAGGACCGGATCCTCCTTCTCCTTCGTTCTTTGGTAGGGATTATTTGGAATTTTGTCCAAGACTAAAGGTTCATACTATCTCCCGCTTCTGGTTATAGCATCGACCTCCTCAGATAGGTCATTCAGATCTAGGACACAGATTTCATTCATTTCCAAGAATAGCTCGAAAGGATCGATCAATTCTTGGTCGGAAACAATAGCATTTACCCCGTGATTTGGTAAAGGGTTAGTGCTAATGTTTGGTTAGCTTCGTGGAATAATCGAACCATTATCCACTAGATCTTGGATGCGATTTTTGAGGGTCCAACATGCTTCAGTCTTGTGCCCATATCCCTGATGATATTCACAATATTCATCGGCTTTGTAATTCCTTGGTAGTGGGTTGGGTGGTGGTCTTGCTTCCAAAGGTTTGATATAGTTTGCTTTAACAGCCTCTCGGAATACCAAAAGGATTGGCATTCCGAGATCAGTGTAGGTTCTTCTTGACTGACTGCCAGCTCTCATATTTCCCACACGTAGAGGATTTGTGGGAGTAATGCTTGCCACTTCGTGGACTTTGCTAACTTGACTAGGTTTTTTGTATTTTGAGGCCCCCGATTCTTCTTTTAGTTGCCCCATTTGAAGTAAATCCTCCACCTTCGTAGCAGTGGCAATGAGCGACTGGAATGATGGTAGATATTGAGTCTGTAACTGTTGTTGATAGACAGGCAACAAGTTTTTTAAGATTATGTCCACCTGTTCTTGTTCTAAGGTCGATTGATCATTTGGGCGGCCTTGGCCCTCCACCTCGTAAGGAACGAGGAAAAGGGTTCATTGTTCTTTTGTTTGGTAGTTTCTAGTTCTCTTCGAGTAACATCAACTTCTATATTATAGTGATACTGAGAATTAAAAGCATTGCAAACATCCTCCCAGGTTTTCATCTTAGAGCGGTCCAAACTGACAAACCATCTCAAAGCAGCACCAGTCAGGGATTGTTGGAACAACTGAGCAAGGAGCTCGCTGCTTAATCCAAATGGGTTAAGGGCGCCCACATACATTTTCAAGTGTGTTTTAGGACAGGTGGTTCCATCAAACTTGTCCATGTTTGGCATTTTGAACTTAGTAGGCAATCTTGCTTCGGGGAACAAGGACAAAGAGTCCATGTCCACCACCTCCTTGTGGGTCTTTAGAGCAGTAACAGACCTTTCTAGCAATTCCAGTTTTTCTCTCATTCTTTGAGCTTCCAGCTCAGAAGCAGTTTTGGAGGTCATTTCATCCAAGTTAGGGTTTGAAGACGTAGGCGCAGAGCCAGGTGCTTGGTTGGAGGCAGCAGGACCACTCCCCCCAGCGGAAGCCCCACCTCCATTACCACCACTTAGTTCAGCTAATAGGGCGGTTCTTTGGGCAGCCAATGCCTCATTCATCCTAGCCTGTATTCTGGCTTCCATTTGTTCCATGAGGGTTTGGATGTCAGCTAGTGATGCCATCGGTGTAGTTGAGGTTGGTGATAGCACTGTAGGTGTGTCTGGTATTATTGTGGTCGCTTGCACAGGGGGTACCTGTAAGTGTAAGGGTAATCGCATTAGGGTATAGTGGGCGGTATTGTGTGTCAGAGTAACTGATATGAGGTAGACCGACTCTTTGTCCAACTGTGCATGACTGACAACAGAAGGATATTTTTGTGTCCCTCCACTCTCTTCTCTCCTTTTTTTTTTTTAATGCTTATGGTATGTCGTGAATGCGCACAACAACACGTCATAATTTATTTTAATGAGATGATTCGTACCATTGGGAGCATACAGTCCTAAAGGATAGGTTCTATAGGCTATGACACAAAATAGAGAATCGGTTTATTAAGGGACCCTTGAGCCTTGAGCATGGATATACCTAACCACATGTGAAACAAAGAGTTTTGCGTGGGTCCAACGGTACGCATGCCCATGGGCCATTCCCAAAAGGATTAGGGATGGTTTGCGGCAACAGGGAGGACGCTTTGGCTGTCCGTCGACATAATCAAAGAGACCTGCCGATCAACGCTACTTGCTATCCAGACTCAGAAGTTTGAACAGAAGGAGAAGAAATTCATTTTTTTATGCAATGGAGAAAAGGATTCCCAATCGTGCAAATAAATCAACAAGTTTTAATGTCTTAATCACATTTTTCAATTAAGTCCGGATTTATCAAGTATTCTTAAGGAAAGAACACTTGATTCGTATTAGGGTACCCTGCAAAACAAAGCATAATAAAATGATGCCTTAAAGAAAGGCCGGTTAGTTTTCACAACAATTGTAGTCCACTTTATGCAAATTAATTACATAAATCCCCAGCAGAGTCGCCAAACTGTGAACCCCTTCCCCAAATGTCATATAGGCATGTGATGCATATGACAAAAGGAAGAAATGCACGTGAGTGTGTGAGTCGCCACCTTGTTTAATTATTTAAGGGTAAACTAGGAAAAAACCCTAAGTGACTCCATTTTTAATTAACCTAGTTACTAGATTAATTATCCCAATGATTAAGGCACAATCTACGAACCCGAGAGGGATCCCGAGACTATGTCATGCCGATAAACTAACCGATGAATGAATGCTTTGCAAGGTAAATGATGGATTAATGAAATGTTTGAGTGATTTTGACTTGCCACCCGGGGTGAAATCCCGGACGTGCCTACATACTTCCGTTTGAATGGAAGATCCAAGTCAACGTAGTTCGATAGGCCTCTTTTAGAGGGCTTTGAATGATATGCTTAATGCATGGGTGTGTGTATGCTTAGTGCATGATTTTGTGTATGCTTTGTGCATTTTGTGTGTATGCTTTGTGCATGATTTTGTGTATGCTTTGTGCATTTTTGTGTGTATGCTTTATGCATGATTTTGTGTATGCTTTCTGCATGATTTTGTGTATGCTTTGTGCATTTTGTGTGTATGCTTTGTGCATGATTTTAGGCGTTTTGCCAAAAATTGATTGATTTTTAGGCATGTTGCCAAAAATGTTGATTTTAATGGCTTTTAGCCAAAATGATTTGATTTAGGCAATTGTTGCCAAAATGTGCGATTTAGGCGATTGTCGCCAAAATGGTTGATTTTAAGGCCTTTGGCCAAAATGTGTTGTTTTAGGCAATTAGTTTGCCAAAAATGTGCGATTTAGGCGATTGTCGCCAAAATGGTTGATTTTAAGGCATTTGGCCAAAATGGTTCAATTCTACGACTTTTAGTCGAGAAAGATTGATTTTAAGGCGTTTCGCCAAAATGGTTCGGTTTTACGACTTTTAGCCGAAAAAGGCATTTTGCCAAAATGGTTCGGTTTTACGACTTTTAGCCGAAAAAGTTGATTTGTAGGCATTTTGCCAAAATGTTGATTTTAGGCTTTAGTCACATTATTTTGATTAATTGGACTTAAACCGGATTGTTCGAAATAAGGCAGTTGAACCGTAGTTATTAATTAACTAGGCTCTTTAGCCAATATTGTCGGATTTAAACTTTAATACCACGATTATTGATTAACCGGGCATTTAAGCTTAATCAAATTAATTTTTAAGACGATTTATTGTCTAAATGATGATGTGAATGCGTTTATGCAATTATAGAATTATTAAGAGTAGAAAAGAAGTATGCATGAAGTGCTAAAATTAAATAGGCAGAGTTCGTTTACGTACCTGATTTAATCGTCGACCACTTCTTAACTCCAGGTTAGCTCCTCGTTTAGGTAATTAATAATTTTTAATTTTATTTAATTTTAGTGGTCAAATATCACAATAAAAATGCAATAAAATTAAATTATAAATGCAAAAAGCGGTAAAGAAAACGCAAGGAGCGTGAGAGGGAGAAGGATTC